>NC_086104.1:147283696-147594738 GCF_963921235.1 Mobula hypostoma | reverse complement strand
GGGACAAGTTGCAGTGGTTGCGTCTCTGGCACCGAGATGGGACCCTCAACTCAGAAGGGAAGGAGGGAAAAGAGGAGAGCAGTAGTGATAGGGGATTCGATAGTTAGGGGTACAGATAAGAGGTTCTGTGGAAGAGATCGAGAATCCCGGATGGTCTGTTGCCTCCCTGGTGCCAAGGTCCGCGATATCTCGGATCGAGTTCTCAGTATGCTCGAGAGGGAGGGTGAGCAGCCAGATGTTGTGCTCCATGTAGGTACCAATGACATGGGTAGGAAGAGTGAGGAGGTCCTGAAAGGTGAGTTTAGGGAGTTAGGCGCCAAGTTAAAGGACAGGACCTCCAGGATAGCAATCTCAGGATTGCTACCAGTGCCATGTGCAGGTGGGTTTGGAAATAGTAAGGTAGCACAGATCAACACGTGACATGGTGCAGGAGGGAGGGCTTCAGATTTATAGATAATTGGGCAGTTTTCCAGGAAGGTGGGACCTGTTCCGGTGGGATGGTCTACATCTGAACTGGAGGGGGACAAATATTCTTGCAGGTAGGTTTGCTAGAGAGGCTCCAGTGGATTTAAACTAGATACAAGGGGGGAGGGGAACCAGAGTGTAGGAACAGATGTAGGGAAGAAGGAAGAAAACGCTTGTTTGCACCGTTAGTGATAAACAGAGCAAGAGGGGAAAATTTCTTAAATGCATTTATCTTAATGCTAGGAGCATTATAAGAAAGGTGGATGAGCTTAAAGCATGGATTGATACCTGGAAGTATGATGTGGTAGCTATTAGTGAAACATGGTTACAGGAGGGGTGTGATTGGCAACTAAATATTCCTGGGTTTAATTGCTTCAGGTGTGATAGAATCGGAGGGACAAGAGGGGGAGGTGTTGCAATGCTTGTCAGAGAAAATATTACAGTGGTGCTCTGGCAGGATAGATTAGAGGGCTCGTCTAGCGACGCTATTTGGCTGGAATTGAGGAATGGGAAAGGTGTAGTAACTCTAATGGGGGTGTATTATAGACCACCAAATGGGGAGCGAGAATTGGAGGAGCAAATTTTGTAAGGAGATAACAGATATTTGTAGTAAGCACAAGGTTGTGATTGTGGGAGATTTTAATGTTCCACACACAGACTGGAAAGCTCATACTGTAAAAGGGCTGAATGGTTTGGAGTTTGTAAAATGTGTGCAGGATAGTTTTTGGCAGCAATACATGGAGGTACCAACTGGAGAAGGGGCAGTGTTGGATCTCCTGTTAGGGAATGAGATAGGTCAGGTGACAGAGGTTTGTGTTGGGGAGCACTTCGGGTCCAGTGATCACAATGATATTAGTTTCAATATAATTATGGAGAAGGATAGGTCTGGACTCAGGGTTGAGATTTTTGATTGGAGAAAGGCTAACTTTGAGGTGATGCGAAAGGATTTAGGAGGAGTGGATTGGGACAATTTGTTTTATGGGAAGAATGTAATAGAGAAATGGAGGTCATTTAAAGGTGAAGTTTTGAGGGTTCAGGATCTTTATGTTCCTGTTAGGTTGAAAGGAAAAGTTAAAAGTTTGAGGGAGCCATGGTTTTCAAGGGATATTGGAAACTTGGTTTGGAAAAAGAGAGATACCTACAATAAATATAGGAAGCATGGAGTAAATGAGGTGCTCGAGGAGTAAAAAGAATGTAAAAGGAATCTTAAGAAAGAAATTAGAAAAGCTAAAAGAAGATATGAGGTTGTTTTGGCAAGCAAGGTGAAAATAAATCCCAAGGGTTTCTACAGTTATATTAATAGCAAAAAGATAGTGAGGGATAAAATTGATCCCTTAGAGGATCAGAGTGGACAGATATGTGTGGAGCCAAAAGAGATGGGGGAGATTCTGAACAATTTCTTTTCTTTGGTATTCACTAAGGAGAAGGATATTAAATTGTGTAAGACACAGGTAGGGAAGTTATGGAAACTATGATGATTAAAGAAGAGGAAGTACTGGATTTTAAGGAATATAAAAGTGGATAAGTCTCCAGGTTCTGACAGGATATTCTCCAGGACCTTGAGGGAAGTTAGTGTGGGAATAGCAGGGGCTCTGACAGTAATATTTCAAATGTCATTAGAAACGGGGATGGTGCCAGAGGATTGGTGTATTGCTCATGTTGTTCCTTTGTTTAAAAGGGGTTCTAAGAGTAAACCTAGCAATTATCAGCCTGTGAGTTTGACGTCAGTGGTGGGTAAATTGATGGAAAGTATTCTTAGAGATGGTATAAATAATTATCTGGATAGACAGGGTCTGATTAGGAACAGTCAACATGGATTTGTGCGTGGAAGGTCATGTTTGACAAATCTTACTGAATTTTTTGAAGAGGTTGCTAGGAAAGTTGACAAGAATAAAGTGGTGGATGTTGTCTATATGGACTTCAGTAAGGTCTTTGACAAAGTTCCACACAGAAGGTTAGTTAGGAAGGTTCAATCATTGGGTATTAATATTGAAGTAGTAAAATGGATTCAGCAGTGGCTGGATGGGAGACGCCAGAGAGTAGTGGTCGATAACTGTTTATCAGATTGGAGGCTCGTGACTAGTGGTGTGCCTCAGGGATCTGTACTGGGTCCAATGTTGTTTGTCATATATATTAGTGATCTGGATAATGGGGTGGTAAATTGGATGAGTAAGTATGCAGATGATACTAAGATAGGTGAAGTTGTGGATAATGAAGTAGGTTTTCAAAGCTTGCAGAAAGATTTAGGCCAGTTAGAAGAGTGGGCTGAAAGATGGCAGATGGAGTTTAATTCTGATAACTGTGAGGTGCTACATTTTGATAGGACTAATCAAAATAGGACACACATGGTAAATGGTAGGGCATTGAAGAATGCAGTAGAACAGAGGGATCGAGGAATAATGGTGCATAGTTCTCTGAAGGTGGAATATCATGTGGATAGGGTAGTGAAGAAAGCTTTTGGTATGCTGGCCTTTATAAATCAGAGCATTGAGAATAGGAGTTGGGATGTAATGTTGAAATTGTACAAGGCATTGGTGAGGTCAAATTTGGAGTATTGTGTACAGTTCTGGTCACCAAATTATAGGAACATGTCAAGAAAATAGAGAGTACAGAGAAAATTTACTAGAATGTTGCCTGGGTTTCATCACCTAAATTACAGAGGAAGGTTGAACAAATTGGGTCTTTATTCTTTGGAATGTAGAAGGTTGAGGGGGGACTTGATAGAGGTATTTAAAATTATGAGGGGTATAGATAGAGTTGACGTGGATAGGCTTTTTCCATTGAGAGTGGGGGAGATTCAAACAAGGGGACATGAGTGGAGAGTTAAAGGGCAAACATTTAGGGGAATCATGAGGGGGAACTTCTTAATTCGGAGAGTGGTAGCTGTGTGGAACGAGATTCCAGCAGAAGTGGTTGACGCAGGTTCGATGTTGTTGTTTAAAGTTAAATTGGACAGCTATATGGATAGGAAAGGAATGGGGGGTTATGGGCTGAGTGCAGGTCGGTGGGACTAGGTGAGGGTAAGAGTTTGGCATGGACTAGAAGGGCTGAGATGGCCTGTTTCTGTGCTGTAATTATTATATGGTTATATGGTTACATATTTCATGCCTGCATTGGTCAGGGTCGATCATGGATCTAGCTGACTAGATACGCACGCCTGGGAAGTACATTATTAAGAGCAAGCTGTTGCCCATGTAGAAAGCTCCCCCTCTCTATGCATCTGGTGAACCCAAAGGAACAGCAGAGACTGACACAGTTTGGCACCAGTGGTATCGCAGGGTTGCCAGTCTGTTTTGAGCTCAATGTAGGGCTGCATTAGGGACTCCAGCTCCAGATTTTTCCCTTATGGTTTACTCCCGAAGCCCTCCTCATGAGTGGGTATAGCCACAAACCAGTGGAGGAGTGAGATCAGGAATTTTCTTCTCCTAGATGAGCTGCCAAGCATGGCTGACGAGCCCTATCTGCCCGAAGTGATTGGTTGTAAGGCACCAGTAATCCGCCTTTGCCCCTTCTCCTGTCAGAAGAGATGGTTCCACTGGGCTTAGTAGCTAAGCCACATATGAAAGCCAGAAGCTGGACTTGGTTGTTAGAGGCTATTTGGGGTGCACATCGGTGGGAGCATTTAATAGGTAGTGGGAGCTTATCCCCACTACCTCTCCCAGCTATAACAACCGTCTGTACCTCAAAATGCATATTTGTTACCATATACTGCCTGGAGATTCATTTTCTTGCAGGCACTTGCAGGAAAATTAAGCAGTACGATAGAATTCATGGAAAACTAAAAAAACTGACAAAAAAACTGTGCATGAGAAGACAAGTCATGCAAGTAAAAAAATAAATAAGTAATACTGAGAATATGAATTGTAGAGTCCTTGAAAGTGAGTCTGTAGGTCGTGGAGACAGTTTGGTGTTGAGTGATGCCAGGAGACTCATATTTTATCTCACTGAGGGGCAGGAAGTAAGCTTAAAACTGCCTGGAAGGTTAAGGGATGATTTAACTTAAATTTACCAGAGTTCAAGGAGAACTAGAAGATTAAAATTATTTCAGTTGGAGTTTTGAGCTACGAAAATGGAGCCAAACCATTCAGAACTTAGAAAATACTTCTACTTACAAAAAATGGTAGAAATGGGACATTATGTTGCAGTAGTACAAGAAGTTGGTGTATTATTTACTTATTTAGAGTTACAGAGTGGAATAGGCTCTTCCGGCTTTTGGAGCTGCACTGCCCATCAGCCCAACAATTTAACCCTAGCCTAATCACAGAACAATTTACAATGTCCAATTAACCTGCCAACCGGGCACGTCTTTGGACTGTGGCAGGAAACTGGAGCACCCAGAGGAAACCCAAGCATTTCACAGGAGGACGTACCACCTCCTTATGGAGGAAGCTGAGATCGAACTGCAAACTCCAATGCCTTGAGCTGTAATGCTTGTCACAGCCAGGGTGGTAGTGGGGATAAGCTCCCACCACCTAAAAAGTGTTCCCAATGGCATGCATCTCAAATTAGCCTCTGGTAACCGAGTCCAACTCTTGGCCTTCACGTGGTGGAACTATTTACTCTGACAGGAGAGGGGGCGATGGTGGGTCACTGGCACCTTAAAACCAGTTGCTTTGGGCAGGTGGGGCTTGTTAGCCTGGGAAGGCAGCACACCTAGGAGAATGAAAACTCTGATTTAAAATCTCAGCTGCCTTGCAGCCATAACCACAAAATGGGAAAGTCATTGGGAGTAAACCCCAAGGAAGAAATCCGGAGTTGGAACCCCTAAGGCAGTCTGACGTTAATTCAACATCATTTTGGCAGCTCCTGCAGTTCATCAAAACATTAGGCTTGGCAGCCCTTTTGACATCAACATCTGGACCTCAAAAACCACATAAGAAAGAAGAGCCACCAGGAAGCTGAGCAAACTCTGGAACGTCGGGACACTCACAGACAACAAGACCAGTAGCAGACTTGAGAGGCGAACTGCTCTTGTAGGACATGTGCTTCAGAAATACAGCGTCGACACTGTAGTGCTCAGTGAGACAATCCTGGCCGGGACTGGTGAAATCACAGAAGTAGGGGCTGGCTACGTAGTTTTCTGGAGTGGCGAGGGAAAGGATGAGGCTGGAGAAACCGAAGTTGGTTTTGCCATCTGGACCACAATCGTCAGGAACCTGGAGTCCCTCCCAGAGGCAGCAATGATCGCCTCATGGTAATGAGGCTGCATAGCTAAGACTTATCTGACTCTGCTCAGTGCCTACACACCCACCATGACCTACACCTCTGAACAGAAGGAACTGTTGTACCAGGGACTTGGCCAACTACTACGCTCTGTCCCAAAGGACGACAAGATCCTGCTACTTGTCAACTTTAATACCCGAGTTGGCATCGACTATTAGTCTTGGCCGGAAGTCATTGGCAAGCATAGCCTTGGGAAGGAGAATTCAAATGGCCAGCTACTACTCTCCCTCTGCGCAGAAAATGGGCTAACAATCCCAACACCCTCTTTCAGCTCCCAGGCATCCACAAGGCAACCTGGACGCACCCACGCTCCAAGAAATAGCACCTGATTGATCACAAGGCACCGGGACATCAGGGATGTGATCATCACCAGAGCATTGAAGGGTGCAGACTGCTGGACCGACCACATCCTGCTGAGAAGCAAGCTGTCATTTCAGTTCAGCAGGGTGCACAGGCACCAGCAGGCTGACACTAGGAGGAAGCTGAGTATTCAACGGCTTGCTGACCCCAGCACCAGAGAAGAGCTGATCAGCAAACTGGAGGAACAACTTGCACAACTGCCTGAGGAAGGTGATCCAGAAACAGCATGGGCTGCCTTCAGAGACGCCCTGTATAGTGCTGCAAGTGCCGTTCTCGGGCACCCCAGAGGAGGCATCAGGATTGGTTTGATGAGAACAGCTCTGATATCATCACCCTTGTCAAGCCTTTGCAAGCTGGCTCAGTGACAAGCAGCCAACCTTCAAATATGAAGCACCTCCGTAGTAAGGTCCAGGCTGAGCTGTGGAAGATGAAAGTGGCACTACTCTGACCAGAACAACACAAGGAAGTTTTTTGATGGTCTAAAGGCAGTGTACAGACCTTCCTCCAACATCATGGCACTAGTCCGCTCCTTGGATGGAGCGCTCTTCACTAAGAAAGGCGACATTGTGCAACGCTGGGCAGACCATTTCAACCAGCTGCTGAATAGGCCATCCCAGATAGACAACCAGGCCATAGAAGACATGCCCCAGCACTCAGTCTTGGAGGCCCTTGATGATCCCCCCAGATTGGTAGAAGCTAGGAAGCCAGTCAACCAGCTGCATCCAGGCAAGGCCCCTGGCTCGGATGGGATTCCACCAGAAGTCTTCAAGGAGGGTGGCAAAATCCTTCTTCAGAGGCTGACAGAGCTCATGCAGCAGTTCTGGGAGAAAGCCTGTGTACTACAGGACTTTAGGGATGTGAACATCATCCACCTGTACAAGAACAAGGGGGACCGGGCATCCTGTGACAAACACAGAGGCATATCTCTCCTGAGCATAGCCGGGAAGATCACGGCCCGTATCATACTGAACAGGATTACCTCTCACCTCCTTGATGATGTTGTTTCAGTGAGCCAATGTGGTTTCAGATTTAACAGAGGGAAGAGGGGCAGTGGACTTGATCTTTGGTGTCAGACAGATCCAGGAGAAGTGCCAAGAACAGAACTAGAATCTATGCATCCTCTTCATGGACCTGACAAAAACATTTGATACCGTCAGTTGCACAGGCCCTTGCTGCATCCCTACCAAGTTAGGCTGCCCCCCCCCCCAAGGCTGCTCAGTGTGGTCAGGACATTCCACGACGGCATTACGGCCAGGGTCATCAAAAACGACTGCACCTCTGACCCCTTCCTGGTAACTAACAGTGTCAAGCAGGGCTGTGTCCTAGTGTGTACTTTGTTCAGCCTGCTGTTTGCCACGATGCTGTTCTCTGCTCTCTCACAGACTGATGCGGGAATAATAATTCACTACAGGACTGATGGACACTTTGATCTGTGACACCTTGAGACCAAGACGGAAGTGTTGGAAGCAGTAGGATGAGACTTCCTTTTTGCAGATGACACAGTGAACAGGAGCTCGCTGACTGCCTCGCTGTGGCAGCGAAAATATTCGGCCTAACCATCAGCATACAGAAGACAGAACTTCTACTTCAACCTACACCCCACACCAACCCTGCGGAACCATGAATTGAGATTGGAGGCACACAGCTCAACAATGTTGATGCCTTCACCTACCTGAGAAACTGCCTCACCCCCTCCTGCAGTCTAGATGGAGAGGTCTCAAATAGACTTGCTAAAGCTGGGGCATCCTTTGGCAGGCTATGTACACGTGTGTGGGGAGAACATGGCATCTGGCTGAAGACCAAGATGGCAGTGTGCAGATTAGTTGTCCTGAATTTTCTGCTGTATGGCTGTGAAACATGGACCCCATACCACAGGCACATCAAGATGCTTGACCAGTTCCAACTGCGATGCCTTCACAAGACCACGGGCATCTCGTAGCAAGGCAGAGTCCCCACCACGGAAGTGCTATGAAAGGCTGAGAGCTCTGGCACAGAGGCACTGATCATGAAGGCTCAACTTCGATGGGTCGGACAGGTGTTCTGCAGGAAGACAACCACCTTCCAGAGATGGTATTCTCTTCCAAGCTGGCACATGGCAGCAGAGAGCAGGGAGGCCCCACAAAGCACCATAAAAACTGCATGAAAGCATCCTTGAATGCATGCTATATCCCTGTGACTGGTTGGGAGGACTTGGCTAGAGACTGCCAACACCTGGCAGTCTACAAAGGCACCAGCACATTCGAAGGGCAGCGATCAAAAGCGCCAAGAGTGCAAGGAGAGTTGACCCAACCCTTCAATGGGCATAATGTGTCCAACCTCCGGGCGCATCTGCGCTTCCCAGTTCGGGCTTCGCTTTCATCAGAGGTGTCACTGATGTCATCATCATTCCCGACGGACTTTCAAGAAGAAGAAGTTGCTATTGTGGCACCTTATGTAACTGTTGGTTACCCCGTTGTAGGGGGAAAAAACATCATTAAACTGGAAGGAGTGCAAAGATTTTCAACAATGGTGCCAGGTCTTGTGGACCGGAGTTACTGGGAGAGGTTGGGAAGGTTAGGACTTTATCCAGTGGAGTGTACTCTTATAAAGATGCATAAAACCATAAAGGACATAGACTGGGTGAATGTGCACCGTGTTTTACCCAGCAAAAGGTAACACAAAACTAGAGTGCATAGGTATAAAGGAAAGATTTAAAATTGACCTGAAGAGTAACTTCTTCACATTAGACACCAGTGCATATGTGGAATGAACTGCCAGACGATGCGGCTGACAACATTTAAATGACATTTGGATAGGTGCATGGGTAGGTAGGGTTTAGAGCAGGGGTTCCCAACCTGGGGTCCATGGACCCCTTGGTTAATGGTAGGTGTTCATGGCATAAAAAAGGTTGAGAACCCCTGGTTTGGAGGCATATGGGCCAAACATGGGCAAATGGGACTAACTTATGTGGGCATCTTGGTCAACATGAACCAGTAGGGCTGAAGGGACTGTTCCCATGGGTATTCATGGGTTTGGCTGTATTCATGGGTACTCGTGTATGGCTGAATGAATAAACTTGAACGATGACTCAACAACCCTATCAAATTGCGACCTGCTTTTGAAAATGTCGCTGAGTCAACTGTTCGTTTTAAATCGAGGCCTTTGATGAACAAAGGGTTTGAAGGATTTGAGGAATGTGCAGATCATCTGTGGTATCAGAGAACTTCAGAACAGGATAGAGGGGCTGAATGGCCATCTTCGCTGCCTGTTTTCCAGTTGTCTCTGTGTGGCCATCAGAGCCCTGAGTTAATGTGTACTCAACCAACAACACCCCAGCACACTGAGTTCTAGTCAAGAAGATGGGCCCTGAAAAATATCTTCCTCCTCTTGCCCTCTGAGGACCACTATGGAACCATCGTCACTGATGTGGAAATGAACCAGATTATGGACTCTGAAGGCTCCAGGTAAATCCAGGTCAAGCTCCAGAAGTTCTCCATTTTCACTGACAGACTGCTTTCTGGAAATCTGATGAAGACTTCCCTGCCTTAGACAATGGGAAATGGTGAAAATGATAATTTCTCTCCCCTGCCGGTCCACAATGAGCTGCTGCTTCAGTTGGCTCTGGACCAATTCCCCGTTGAAAGCAGATGTGTTTCAAAGCACACTGTGCCTCATTGCCCCATTTTACACCACACTGCACACTTGCACATTTTTGCCTCGTATCACAGTTACAGTCCATATCCCCTGTACTGTTAGAGCACTGTCCCATTCATGCAGCTTTGAAGTACTATCTCACATCATGTCAGATCCCTTGTTACTGCAGTGTTCTAATAACACTCCCTCCCCACGTTCTGACAACACTGCTCCTTGTAACACTCTTTCTTTTTAAATCATTTTATTGAATAAGTATACAAAAAGGTAAGCCATATAGGCACTAATACACTGTTAGAATATAATAAAATTACAGGAGATATTAATACAGAAAAAAAAGTGATACAAACAATGTAATTTAAACATAATCTACTAAGGTAACATAATAGTATACTAATTTATATATATATATATATATATCAATAGAGAAAAGGAAAAAGAAACCCCCCCAAAAAAAAACCCACCGTGCAACTAAACTAAAAGCAAAGCAAAGCAATGGGCTAACTTGGAACCAAGTAGAGTTAAAGAACTTAAAATCACGTCCTCAAACCCGACCTCCATTAAAAACAGTAAAAAAAAACAAGAAGGGTATATAAATATGGAGCAAAAAAGAGAAGAAAAAAAATTACATTAAATGAAAATATTGAATAAAAGATCTCCAGGTCTGTTCAAATTTAAGTGAGGAATCATAAAGATTGCTTCTAATTTTCTCCAAATTCAAGCATAATATCGTCTGAGAGAACCAAAAAAAGGTGGTTGGAGCATTAAGCTCTTTCCAATGTTGTAAGATACATCTTTTCACCATTAAAGTAAGAAATGCAATCATTCTACGGGCTGAAGGAGAAAGATTACTGGAAATTTTAGGTAGTCCAAAGATAGCAGTAATAGGATGAGGAGAGATATCTATACTCAATACTTTTGAGATAATATTAAAAATGTCTCTCCAAAAAGTTTCCAGAGTAGGACAAGACCAAAACATATGAGTTAAAGAGGCTACCTGCCCTGGACATCTATCACAAAAAGGGTTAATATGAGAATAAAAGCGAGCTAATTTATCTTTGGACATAGGTGCTCTATGAACAACTTTAAATTGAATTACGGAATGTTTAGCACAGATAGAGGAAGTATTGACTAATTGTAAAATCTGCCTCCAGTCATCCACGGAAATGATAGAACCCAATTCCTGTTCCCAATCTACCCTAATCTTATCAAATGGAGCTTTCCTAAGTTTCATAATAATATTATAAATCATAGCTGATGCACCTTTCTGACATGGATTAAGGTTAATTATAGTATCTAAAATGTATGTAGGAGGAAGCATTGGAAAGGAAGAAAGTATAGTACTTAGGAAATTTCTAACTTGTAGATATCTAAAAAAATGTATTCTTGATAAATTATATTTATTAGATAATTGTTCAAAAGACATAAGGGAACCATCTAAAAAAAATCCAAAAACCGTGAAATGCCCTTAGTCTTCCAAATTTGAAAAGCACGATCCGTAAAAGAGGGAGGAAAAAATGTTACCTAAAATAGGAATCGCTAGCCCAAATTGGTTAACATCAAAAAATTTTCTGAATTGAAACCAAATACGTAAGGTATATTTAACTATCGGGTTAGATACCTGTTTGAGGCGTTTCAAGTCAAAAGGAAGAGCTCCTTGTAACACTCTACCCCCACGCCATTACAACTCTCCTCCATATCACTCTCCATCCCACACCATTACACCACTGTTTCACCTCACGCACTCACACACTACCCTCCATCCCTATTGCATCGCTCCATATCATACTCTTTCCTGCAATCTTACAGCGTTGCCCATGTCGCACCGTGCACTCAACAGCAATACCCTATTTCACACCAATCCCAGATCCATATAGCACTACTCCATATTGAACCTTTTCTGCACTCATATATTTGTTCTTCCATATTATTGTATCTCCATGCCTCATGTGTCTCATTTTCATAGCCTATCACACACTGCGCCCTCTGTATCCAAATTATTTCTTCCATACCCGATACAATCGGCAGCTGTGGAGGCCAAGTCATTGGGTATAATTAAGATAGAGGTTGATAGATTCCTGGTTAGGGATACGGGGAGAAGGCAGGATTTTTGGGGCTGAAAGGGAATGGATCAGCCATGATGAAATGGCAGAGCAGACTCGATGGGCCAAATGACCTAATTCTGCTTCTCCTGTAAATTTTATGGTCAAGGTCTAATACTGCCATCATATCTCATGATGAGCCTTATTCTCTACTTTTGGCTTCTTGAACATCCCCAGTTTTGATCTCTCCACCAAAAGTGGCAATGTTTTAAGTTGCATCACACACAAAATGCTGGAGGAACTTCACAAGTCAGGCAACATTCATGAGGGGAGTTGCAAAGATTTTAACTCTAGATTTCATTCTTTAATCATTACTGTTGTGATTGTGAATGAAGTTACTGGAGAGAGACACTGAAGCTAGTGATATAGAGGTCTTTTTTCAGCACTGCAAGCAGGCACCATACTGGAGATACTCTTGTGGAAGATGTTCCCTGACCCAGCATTATACTTTATATTTTATACTTTATTGTTGCCAAACAATTGATACTAGAACGTACAATCATCACAGCGATATTTGATTCTGTGCTTCCCGCTCCCTGGAGTACAAATCAAAAGTAAATATTAAAAATTTAAATTATAAATCATAAATAGAAAATAGAAAATGGAAAGTAAGGTAATACAAAAAAAAAACCGAGAGGCGGGTCCAGATATTTGGAGGGTACGGCCCAGATCCAGGTCAGGATCCATTCAGCAGTCGTATCATAGATGGAAAGAAGCTGTTCTCAAATCTGGCCGTACAAGTCTTCAAGCTCCTGAGCCTTCTCCCGGAGGGAAGAGGGATGAAAAGTGTGTTGGCTGGGTGGGTAGTGTCCTTGATTATCCTGGCAGCACTGCTCCGACAGCGTGCGGGGTAAAGTGAGTCCAAGGACGGAAGATTGGTTTGTGTGATGTGCTGGGCTGTGTTCACGAACTCCTGCAGCTTCTTCCGGTCTTGGACAGGACAACTTCCATACCAGGTTGTGATGCACCCTAGAAGAATGCTTTTTATGGTGCATCTATAAAAATTAGTGAGGGTTTTAGGGGACAGGCCAAATTTCTTTAGCTTTCTCAGGAAGTAAAGGCGTTGGTGGGCCCTCTTGGCAGTGGACTCTGCTTGGTTGGACCAAGTCAGGTCATTTGTGATATTGACCCCGAGGAACTTAAAGCTTTAGTTCACATTTTTATATTAGATCACATTTTTATATGTTAAAGGTCAAAGGTAACAGCAGGACAGTTCTATTGTTACAGTGCATTAGTAAGACTTCCTTTAAGTTGCATATAATTTTCAAACACCTGGATCTTCACACCAACAGTCCAGACATCCTAGATTGAATGTTCATCGCTGCTGTCTTTTAGCTACATTATTGCATATGCAGACATCTCAGGCATATGGAGCGTTTCCTGTCTTGTGATCAACCCCAATCTGCAGCTCCAGGAAGACTACTATTCTGAGCAACATTTGAAATGCAATCTCCAATTGACATTCAGATCTGAAGACTTGTTACTGTTGAAATTAATATGTTAGGTCATATTCTTATAACTCCAGAATATGCCCTAACAATGATCTGTTTTCTAACTTTGAGATGCTCGCTAGGATTTCACCTTTTGTTCATCTGTCCTAGTATTTTATTTCTGTTCGATTTGGTTTGATAATGTTCCCCATGATGCACAGGAATAATTTACTTTTTAAAAGTAACGCTTTGTAATGGAAGACGTTGCCATGGAAACAAGCAGCCCTGCTTTGCATCTTTGGCCCGGAATGAAAGTTGAGCTTCTTTCTGAGGCACTGATCCCTAGTGTGTAGTTTTACGGGTCTTTGGAATGACTTTCAGATGAAAAATGCAAGTATGATCAATAATGTATAATACATTTATGAAAAACAAAGCACCATGACTCAGTGTCACACAACATGGGAAAAAATGTAGAGGAGATTTACGAGAAAGTTACCAGGACTTGAGGGACTGAATTGTGGAGAGATTAAGTAGGTTTCATAACAACTGTGTTTCCCAGCCGCTTTTTAGCCCACCTCCCCACTAAAGTGCCTTCATACTTGCCAATGCCACTCTTACTTACAATATACTTTCCAGCATCCCCATGGTGTAAAAACATGTCTACCATATGCTAACGTGAGGAAAATGACTCTACTTTAATTTTTTATTTGTCTTTAAACCGAGCTCACACAGTACCTATGCACTGTACAGTAGCTTCGATCTCAGTGTGATCCCTGAGTTGATGGGTTTTGGGAAGAATTGAAATACGTGGTTCAAGATGTGACAGCCAAAACACACGTAAGTCTGCTCACGTAACAATGTCCAAGTGGTTTTTTTTGTGAGTATGTGGTTTACTACACTGAAGCCTCTTTCAACAAGGTAGGAGGATGAAAATGCAACACTCATAACACGCTGGAGGAACTCAGCAGGTCGGGCAGCATCTGTGGAAATGATCAGTCAACGTTTCGGGCTGGAACCCCTCGTCAGGACTGAAGATAGAAGGGGCAAAGGCCCTATAAGGGTGGGGGAGGGTGGGAAGGAGAAGGCCGGTAGGTGCCAGGTGAAAAACCAGTAAGGGGAAAGATAAAGGGGTGGGGGAGGGGAAGCAGGGAGGCGATAGGCAGGAAAGGTGAAGAAGGAATAGCGGAAAGCACAATGGGTAGTAGAAGGAGGTGGAACCATGAGGGAGGTAATAGGCAGCTGGGGGAGGGGGCAGAGTGAAATAGGGATAGGGGAAGGGAGGGGGAGGGAATTACCGAAAGTTGGAGAATTCTATGTTCATACCAAGGGGCTGGAGACTACCTAGACAGTATATGAGGTGTTGCTCCTCCAACCTGAGCTTAGCTTCTCATGGTAGTAGAGGAGGCCATGTATGGACATATCTGAATGGGAACAGGAAGCAGAGTTGAAGTGAGTGGCACATATCCAGCACATCTACAACTTTCGCCACCTTCAACAGGACCCCACCACTAAGCACATCTTTCCCTCTCCACCCCTCTCTGCTTTCCACAGGGATCGTTTCCTCTGCAAATCCCTGGTCCACACGTCCCTCCCCATGGATCTCCCACCCGACACTTAGCTCTGTAAGCGTAAGTGCTACACCTGTCCCTACACCTCCTCTCTTACCACCATTCAGGGCCCCAAACAGTCCTTACAGGTGAGGCAGCACTTCACTTGTGAGTCTGTTGGGGTCATCTATTTCATCTGGTGCTCCCGGTGTGGCCTCCTCTACATCGGTGAAACCCGATGCAGATTGGGGGACTGCTTCGTCGAGCACCTCCGCTCCGTCCGCCACAACAGCCAGGATCGCCCGGTTGCCACCCACTTCAATTCTGCTTCCCGTTCCCATTCGGATATGTCCATACATGGCCTCCTCTACTGCCATGATGAGGCTAAACTCAGGTTGGAGGAGCAACACCTCATATACCGTCTAGGTAGTCTCCAGCCCCTTGGTATGAACATCGAATTCTCCAACTTCCGGTAATTCCCTCCCCCTCCCTTTCCCCATCCCTTTTTCACTCTGCCCCTTCCCCCAGCTGCCTACTACCTCCCTCATGTTTCCACCTCCTTCTACGACCCATTGTGCTTTCCCTTATTCCTTCTTCACTTTTCCTGTCTATCACCTCCCTGCTTCCCCTCCCCCACCCTTTATCTTTCCCCTTACTGGTTTTTCACCTGGAACCTACCAGCTTTCTCCTTCCCACCCTCCCCCCACTTTCTTTATAGGGCCTCTGCCCCTTCAGTCCTGATGAAGGGTTTTGGCCCGAAACGTTGACTGATCATTTCCACGGAAGCTGCCCGACCTACTGAGTTCCTCCAGCGTGTTGTGAGTTTTGCTTTGACCCCAGCATTTGCAGAGTATTTTGTGTTTAGGATGAAAATGCAATGAACAGCAGTGTGGCTCTTCTGCAAAGACAAGGAAACTTCATATGACAATGTAGCCACATACCACAAAAGCCAACATTTTTGAAAAGCATTTTTGCTTCTTCATCACCCTGAATTTTGGTAATTTCTTCTTGCTAGCTCTCTTCCTGTTCTTCCACCTTGCAAACAAGTGGATTAGTTACCCAGTCTGGAATTTCCAGATCATTCACCTCCTTGAATATATTCTGAAAATCCTTCTTCAGTGACTGGAGGTGTAAGCAGTACTCTTGTAAATCACCATCTGTGAAAAAGAGTGCAATACTTTCCATGCAAGGAAACTCTTCTCCCAATATTTTGCTTATATATTTCCAATTTTTCAATAAAAGTGGACACTGCACTTTTTTCCTGGATTAAATTGAAGTTCTCACCCTGCAGTTTCATATTTAGAATGCTTATTTGGTCATACAGATCGGCTAGGTACGCCACATCTCCACATAGAAGTTCAACCTTGTTTCCCAAGCTCTTATAACAATATAACTATATAACAATTACAGCACGGAAACAGGCCATCTTGGCCCTTCTAGTCCATGCTGAACTCTTACTCTCACCTAGTCCCACCGACCTGCACTCAACCCATAACCCTCCATTCTTTTTCTGTCTATATATTTATCCAATTTAACTTTAAACAACATCGAACCTGCCTCAACTACTTCTGCTGGAAGCTCATTCCACACAGCTACCACTCTCTGAGTAAAGAAGTTCCCCCTCATGTTACCCCTAAGTGTTGCCCTTTAACTCTCAACTCATGTCCTCTTGTTTGAATCTCCCCCACTCTCAATGGAAAAAGCCTATCCATGTCAACTCTATCTATCCCCCTCATAATTTTAACTACCTCTATCAAGTCCCCCCTCAACCTTCTACGCTCCAAAGAATAAAGACCTGACTTGTTCAACCTTTCTCTGTAACTTAAGAGATGAAACCCAGGCAACATTTTAGTAAATCTCCTCTGTACTCTCTCAATTTTATTGACATCTTTCCTATAATTCGGTGACCAGAACTGTACCCAATACTCCTCTTGGTGACTTTGAGTAAAAATTCAACCACAGGGTCCAATAAATCAAAGAAACATTTTAAGCAGCAGTCTTTTGACAGCCAATGCACTTCAGTGTGAAGAAGCAAGCGTTCAAACTCTTCATCGTTATTTTGGCATAACTGGCAAAATATTCTACTTAATGGATGAGCTTTAATTTTGTTTTTCGCAGATATTTCAAGACTGCTTGAAAAAAGTTGGTATCTGAGTTTTTTGCCTGCAAAATGTTGACAGTGAATTACAGAATGGATTGCAAACAGACTTGGAATTTCTTTTTTTTTCATAAATGCCACTAAAGTAGCATGGTGACCTGTCATATACGGTGCTCCACCTGTTGCTCAAGAAATGTTTCTCCTCAATATTCATTTTGAGCTTGTCGTAGATTGATTATCTATTGATATTTGTTTTTAACTTTTTACGTAAGTGAATCTTTTCATAAACTTTTCCCTTTTTGATAAACCATACATATGCCAAGAGCAATGCCTCGTTGCCTCTCACAGTTGACTTATCCAGTTGTATCCCAAATTCTGTTGTTTTGTAGCTCTGTGTATGGCTGACACTCAATGTCTTCACTCATTTTGTCAGTAAGATGAGCTACAAAGTTATTACTTAGAGGAATTGATTTTAAAATACTCGTATCCATTTTGAGAAAAGCGGTGAGCACTTCTGATATAGCAGGCATTATTAATCTTTCACCAATTGTATGAAATTTTCCTCACTTTGCTATCATTTTGGAAATGTTATAAGAAGCAATGAGACCACTATCAAGGTCATTTTAGCTTTATTAGCAGATGGCTGGAGAGTGCAATGCTTTTCAAATACTCCTTTCATCTTCTGGAACTAAGTAATAACACCAGCAACCTTTTCAGGGTGTCTTTTACAGAAATGTTCCTGCAATCTTGATGGTTTAATGGCTTCATTAGACAGTACAATATTACAAATAAGACACAAGGGGTATTGCTGATCCAGCGGGAATGCAATAAAACCATACTCCAGGTATGTAACATTGTACTGACACACTTTCTGCAGTTCCTGTTTCTTTGGAGGATTAGAATTCAAGGCTTCACCGCCTTCAGACTCATAGAGATCACGCCATATGCAATTATCAATGATTAACAGAGCTAAATGAACACAAATTTGGAATGCCTACCAGATGTTGATGACGGCAGTGAGTCGACATGGTCAGGCCTTGTGATTCAAGTTAGGGTGCCACTTACTGCCCCTCCCCAAGAATCTTGAATGACCCCTAATGACTTCTATATCCCCCTAATGCCTCTTAGGACATGTAACTGCCCCCAAGGGGAATCACTGCCTTAGAGTCTAGGAGGATGAGAAGTGATCTTGTTGCGGTGTATAAAATCATGAAGGATATAGTTAGGGTCAATGCACATAGTCTCTACCTTGAACCTACCCTGCACTCTTATATTTGTTCTTCCATATTATAGTATCTCCATCCCTCATATCACTCAGTTCCACTGCACCCTCTGTATGCAGATAGTTTCTTCCATACCTGATACAATTGCCGGTTGTAGAGTCCATGTTTAAGGAAGAGATTGATAGATTCTTTGTTAGGCAGAGCATGAAGGGATACGGGGAGAAAGCTGAGAGAGAAATGGATTGGCCATGATGAAATGGCCGAGAAGACTTGATGGGCCAAGAGGTCTAATTCTGCTCTTATAGCTGATGGTCTAACACTGGCATCATATTTCTTGATGGAGGATATAGGTTTAGGAGAGGGGAGCAACTTACTAAGAATCCAAAGGGCAAGTTCTTCACCCAGTCAGTGATGAGTGTGTGGCCCTTCAGCCCTTCAGGTGTGTGCCAGCCAAGTTGCCCCATCCAAGATAGTTCCATTAACCCGTGTTTGTCCAATAACCTCCTGAATCTTTCCTTCCCATGCAGCTGTCGAAAGACCTTCTAATGTTGTTACAGTATCGCCTCAACTATTTGCTCTGGCAACTGATACTATGTACTGATCACTGTCTGGATGGAAAGACTTGCCTTTCAGATTCTTATTAAATCTTTCCCCTCTCACTTGTCCCCTCTAGTTCTTGATTCCCCAGCTTAGAGAAAAAGATTGTGTGTATTAACCCAATCTATGCCCCTCATAATTTCATACATCTCCATAAGATCACTCCTTGTTCTCCTATACTCCAATAAATCTTATTTAATCTCTCTCCATTTCTCAGTCTCTCGAGTTCTGGCAACATTCTTGCCAATCTCTTCTGCAATATTAATATCATCATCTTCATCATTATGTGTTGTGTCATATGACGTGGGCATAGTCTTAACCATGATTGTCCTTGGCAAATTTTTCCCAGAAGTAGTTTGCCATTGCCTTCTTCTGGATAGTGTCTTCACAAGACGGGTGACCCCAGCCCTTATCAATACTCTTCAGAGGTTGTCTGCCAGGTCTCAGTGGTCGCATAACCAGGACTTGTGATGTGCACCAGCTGCTCATACGACCATCCACCGCCTGCTCCCATGGCTTCATGTGACCCTGATCCTCCTGGTGGGGGAGGAGGTGGCAAGTAGGTGCTTGAGGGTGACCCGGAGGCTAGAGGAAGGAAGGAGTACCTCATTTCTCTTTGCTAGAGGCGCATCTCTACCCGCCACTCAGAGCTTAATATCAAGATGACCAAAACAGAATACAGTATTCCAAATGCAACACATCCAGAATGCTGGAGGAGCTCAGCAGGTCAGGCAGCATTCATGGAGAGGAATAAGCAGTTGACATTTCAGGCCGAGACCATTCATCAGGACTGGAAAGGAAGGGGGCAGAGGCTAGAATAAGAAGTTGGAGGGAGGGGAAGGAATACCAGGTGATAGGTGAGATCAGCTGGGTAAGGTAGGCGGATGGGAGAGGCGAATATGAAGTAAGAAGCTGGGAAGTGATAGGTGGAAGAGGTAAAGGGCTGAAGAAGACAGAATCCAAGGGGAGAGGACAGTGGAGCATGGAAGAAAGGGAAGGAGGAGGGGAACCAGAAGGAGGTGGCAGACAGGTGAGGAGAAGAGAGGTAAGAGGGGAACTAGAGTGGGGAATGAAAAGGGAGAGAATGGAAAAAGGGGGAGTGATTATTGCTGATCTCTTCATTATGACATAATATCTATGTCAAACTCCATCAGGATTAAGTTACAGATAGGGCAATTTCTTTGGGTGATGTTGGAGGGGGTCTGTGATATCAAAGATGTCCCTGGTTTGATTGGACCACTCGACTGAGCCCTCTTGTCGGACATTCCCAAATGGTTAATACCTTCGTGGAATCAGTGGGAATCTCAGCGAGAGGGAGTTCCTCCAGCTGAATTCGTCCTGTTGTCACCTGACTACACCAGAAACCCTTTCAACCATTAGTTACACCATGTGGAATGTGACGTTGTGCAAAAAAGATGTTGGATTTAGAGAGTCAATTAAGTCGGTGCACTTCAAAGTGAACCGACGTGCGTAAAGCACTTAGAAAACTTTCTAAACAAACCCAGGTGTCTTCTTTCTGGTTCTTGGGAAGCGACACACTGATTTCGGTTTAATGTCAACCTTATTTAACAGCGGTTCATAAATATGCTTCAATGATTTTACCACTTGGATGAAGGCAGACGGAGGAATGTCTAAAGAAGCAGTGTTGCAAATATTGCAGCTTGTGATTTCAGCCCTTGAGTAGCAATCGAACAAACAGCTACGTCAGAATCGATTGATTCATTGCCTTGAGGTGACTTTGAGTTTGTGCAACCCTTTTCTTCGTACTGATTTCGGAGGTAAATGTTTCTATTGCTTCCTCTGGAAATCTCATTTTTTGACAGGGGTGTAGGCGAGTCACCACGTAATGCTGAAAGTGTTCTGTTGCTTCATTCAAGGCTTGAGTGAGGTGGCTATGAGCCAAGCAACACCAGCATGTCTGTGAGGAATGCCTCTGGGAAAATATCTCGGATGACTGAAGGATTCAGAGGGACATGGAACATGGAATAGGACTGAGTTCCTGAAGAGGGCTCTCAGCCCGAAATGTCAACTGTTTACTCCTTTCCGTAGGTGCTGCCTGGCCTGCTGAGTCCCTCCAGCATGTTGTGTGTATTACTTTGATTTCCAGCATCTGCAGATCTTCTCTTGTTTGGAATAGGAAGCGAAGGAGTCATGTGCAGGAATCACTGGAGCTTAGTATCTTTCACTTGGGGATGGAGGGTGTTAAAGGAGCCATATATGTCCTCTTGAATGTTCAAGAAGATAGACCACGCTGAACATATCAGGATGGATTTAGTAAATCCTTCAGCTCTAAACACTGATACAGAGAAAACTCACATGCACACACACCCCTCATTTATTGAGAATATTGTGGCGAGCATTCGGTTCATAATGACGGATGAGGAAGCTCGTTAAATTCAACAACCATTTTATTGTAATAAACACAAAACAGACCGGGCACCATGACCCAGCCAGTCTCATACAGACGGGGGAGGTGACCATCACACACCCCGGTTACAGTTAGGGTGACCCACAAGTACACAAGCAGATAACTGTATAAACCAAGCTAAAATGTAACAACTTAATAATAAATGAACTGGAATTTTCCCCATAATCCCACAAAAGCATTTTAACACAAGAACTATAAACACTGCTGGTCATTAGAAATGCAGGGGCGGGCTGTTGACCACGCCCACCTGAGAGCATCACACTGCCCCCACCTGAGGGGTCAGCCATCCTTGGCAACCCCAGGGTCCATAACAAAATCCAAAAGTCCCAGTGGGGTCAATGCTGCTGTCTGGGAGACTGGGGGGCTCTAGAGCCCCATCCAGGGGAGGCCCTGTATGTGTGAGGCAAGAGGTAGTGTCACTTTCTTCCTTCAGCCTCGCTGGGTTAGCGGTGGCCAAGGGCCAACATGGTGTCAGCTAGTCCCGGTGCAGCACGACTGCCTTCTGCAGCTCAGGCAACCGCACCTGATAATACCACATTGGAGTTGCGGTCAAGTGCTTCTCCCAGTCCCTTCCACAGGCTCCCCGGCCTGGGGGATATTCCCTTCTTCTGGGAGGGCAGTAGACCCATACTGCAGCCCCCACCGCACGCTGCTGCTTTGGCACCCTAGACTGGCGGTGCAGACCCCCTGGGACATGCAGTGCACGAACAGCTCCACGTCCTGCCTGTACCCAGGCCAATGATCTGGAACTTTCGCACACCTTTGTGACTCCGGAATGGCCAGCCCCCGCCAGCCCGTTCAGCGATCACAGCACCGAAGCGAGGAGCCCCCCCGCCTCCCCCCCCCCGGGGGGACCACCAACTGCAAGAGATGCCTGTCACCGTCGGACAACCGCCACTGCCAGAACAGCAACGCCGCCGTGCATCTCCAGCGTTTCCCCACTGCGAGTAGGCCTTTGGTCTCTGGGTCCAGGGCAGAGACCTCTGCCTTCGCCGGCTGTCATCTCAAGCACAGCCATCCCCTCACACGGGCCAGCGCAGGACCGCTCACCTGCTTGCTACGCAGCTGCTCATGGTCCATTGTGGGGAGAATGTCACTGGCAGTCACCATCGCTTGCTCCTGGCTCAGCCGTGTTGCGTTGGGCCACTGCGGGGTGTGTCGCACTGCTGCTGCGATACTGGTGGTGGTGTTTGCTCTCCCCAGGGGGGTCTTGCCCCTCAACACATCCACACGGGTCCCCCCAGCGGGATAGCAGATCCAGGCCAATGATGCAGGACTCCCGGATGTTGGCTGGCCGCAGCTCGTGCTCCACTGTTCTTCTCCCCACAGCAACGCATAGCCTCCTCTTCCCTCTCGTACAGTCACCGGTGACCACGGGCAGCTGGACCGCTGTCGCTGCCCACCCAGGCGGGGTAACGATGGATGATAGTTATGGCTGACCCCGTGTCCACCAGCGCTCGGCATCTGACGCCCGCCGCCACGCAGTCCACATATAAGCCGCCTTCTTCTCCCAAACAGCCCACCTGGAGGGGCAACAGTGGAAGGATTCTGCTGGAAATCTTGGCGGTGCCCACTCGGAGTTTCCCAGTGGCTGTGCTGAGCTGTGGCATGGTGCCGGTGCGGGGCAGTCCTGGGCCAAATGATCTGCCTCACCGCACTGCAGACATCATATCGTGGACCACGGTGGGGTCGGCACGGAGGCTGTCGGACCTGGCTCACAGGCTCCTCCTCATCAGTTTCCTCCTCCACCTCAGTGATACAAGCCTGGGCTCGTGGCATGCGGGGCGATGCTGGAACACCTTGAGAGGCTAAAATTGCTTCTGCCCTCGCACACCCTCCCCCCTCTCCCAGAGCATCACAATGTCATAGAGATAAGTATTATGCAATTATACAGACACACAAACAAATCATTTATTGAAATTTTCACAGAGTTCAGTATTATGCAACTATACATTCAAACATACCTCAATATGGTACCTCAAGGCAATTAAATCAATTGACTTTGACCCAGCGGTTTGTTTGATTGCTATGCCGTTTTGTACTCAGGAGCTAAAACCTTATGCTGCACACATACCTAATTATGAGGGGGTAACACAAAAATTGCTGGTGAACTCAGAAGGCCAGCATTTTTTATGTGTGTGGCTTGGATTTCCAGCATCTGCAGATTTCCTCGTGTTAGGGTAAATGCAAGCAGTCTTCTTCCACTGAGGTTGGGTGGGACAACAACCAGAGGTCATGGGTTAAGGGTGAAAGGGGAAATGTTTAAGTGGATCATGAGGGGAAACTTCTTCAGTTAGAGAGTGGAGAGAGTGTACAACAAGCTGCCAATGTAAAGAGTGGATGCAATTTCGATTTCAATGTTCAAGAGAAGTTTAGGTAGGTACATGGATGGGAGCAGTGTGGAGGGCTGTGGTCTGGGTGCAGGCGATTGGACTAGGTGGTTTAATTGGTTTGGCACAGACTAGATGGGTTGAAGGGCCTCTTTCTGTGCTGTAGTTTTCTGTGACTCTATTTATTGTGAATATTGATGTTTAGAATTATGCAATTAATACAACACACACACACACACACACACACACACACACACATCATTTATTGAGAATATGATGAAGTTTGTAATTACGCAGTCATACAGCTTGGAACCAGGTCCTTCAGCATACTGAGGCCACATTGACCATCAAGCACACATTTACATTAATCATATAGGATAAGTCGCGTTCTCATATTCTGGATCACTATTCAGTAACCTCAGAAGGGAAAGCCACAGGCACTTGGTTAAGTGAGGAATCTGCAGACTTGGACTGAAGGTCACGGCCAAGAAATTCATCCCAGACCACATTGTTGTGGTACATAGAACATGGTAATTGTTGTGGTACATAGAACACAGCGCAGGTAGACGCCCTTTGGCCCACAATGTAGTGTCAAACTAGCTAAAAAGTAAATCAATAAAAACATAAAAACTAATCCCTCCTACTTACACGATGTTCATATCCCTCCATCTTCCTCATATTCATGTGCTTACCTAAATGTCTCTTAAAAGCCTCTAATGTATTGGCCTCTACCACCACACCAGGCAACACATTCCAGGCTTCCACCACTCTCTGAGTAAAAAACTTACTCTTCACATCTCCTTTAAACCTACCCGTTCTCACATTCAATGCATGCCTTCTGATATTAGACATTTCTACCTTAGGACAAAGATACTGTCTGTCTACTCTAACTCTGCTTCTCATAATCTTATAAGCCTCTATCAGATCTCCCCTCAGCCAGCGCTCTCATAACCCAAGTTTGTCCAGCCTCTCATGCCATCTTAACCAGACAGCTTCCTGGTAAAGGTCCGCTCTAAAGACTCAACGTCTTCCCTACAGTGGGACAACCAGAATGGTATACAATACTCCAGATGTAGCCTAATCAGAGTTCTATAAAGTTGCAATATAATCTCTGGTATATAATATGTAGTGTTTGTGAAACTACTGGAAAGTTTGCTCCATGACTTATTTATGTCAATAAAGGAGAAAGATGTCTTATTTAGCCCTCAAGTGTACAACTGTTAAAATTACTTTGAGTGATTGTTATTGGAAAGGAATCCATTGTCCTTGCATAAGTTTGGCCCTGTCTCTCCTAAATGTGATTGACTTCTCACTGCCCTTTAAGGTGGTCCAGCAAGCCAAACAACTCCATACAAAGGGCAGCTAAGGATGTGTGAAAATGTACTGATTTTGTCAGTGATGTCCATCTGAGACCATGATGAATGCTAAATGATTGATCTCCCCGTGATGTCCACATCTTATGAAGGAATAAAGAATAACAGCCAGCCAAGTCTCCAGAAGAGAAGGCTAGACTGTGGAGAATGGTAAATCTGTGGAATTCTTTGCTATAAATGGCAGTGGAGGCCAAGTCATTGGGTATACAATGGATTCTGATTAACCAGACCATTGGTTAATCGGGGCAGCCAGTTATTTGCAACAACTCTTAAAGGAAAAAAAAACTAATCAAGAAAATAGCCAGTGTTCTCTTTGTTATTTGGGACACTCTGCTGCTTAATCGGGGCGGGAGACTGTTGATGAATAGTTTCTAACTAGCATCAGATGTGTGTATTTGTGGAGCCATTAGACACTACACTGTGCTTAGAGTGAACAGTTTTTAAATAGTGTCAGTTATGTGAGTTTATGTTCAAAAAGCAGTCACTTTTGTTACTGATGGTGAGAAATAAGCAACAAGACAAGTTAGGACCGTTTTGCTCACTATGGTTTCAAGCATTCAGGCAAGGAGATGTCAGAAACAACTGAGAGTGAAAAGGAAACTATTTCACTACTTCATCAAGTTTGGAACTACAAAGAACTTGAAAGTATTGACAATCATCTTGAATGTTACAATGAAAATGAAGATTTGGAGGGTGCAATCATTGATAGCATTGTATGAATACAGTCCATTAACTGCGCTAGGTGTTGGTGCTGAATTTGTTCATTTACAGTTACACAAAAGATTAAGCAGTGTACATTGGATGAAGTCCTCAATTGATAACTATTAGGAACTAATACACAGTTTTATAGTACTGTAGTTGTACTAATACTGTTCTAATTTGTCTAGTATTTCATTTAAATACATAATTTGTTACTCAGTTAAATGGTAGTTCGTCTCTTTTATAACTTTTTAACTATTTCCAAGAAACTTCGGCTAATTGGAGCATCCGTTTAATTGTGCCAAAATGTATTGGTTCTGATGTGTTCCAATTAATCAGAGTACACTGTATTTAAAGTGAAGTGAACAGGCTCCCGAAATGGTAATGAATAGTTATGGGAGAATGTACACAAACCTGAGGCGGTGAGGGATGATGATGGACAGATGGCTTTTATGTGGACCTGATCCAATTTTGTTTCCAAATATATCTCCATCATGGCTGAGCGATGACGCTCTCTGTTGACTGATTGGAGAGTTATATCTAGAATTGACTGACTATTAATGCAAAGGGAATTGAAATAAAAACACGGAAGTGAATGGGATTCCAGATTTGCAGCATGGGAAAGTCAAGGAAAAGTTTCCAATGGAATTCCTCATCAAGATCAGGGAGACATTTTACTAAAAGTGCAGCCCGTCATGGACAAGACGAGGTGGTTAAATCTCGTCCTGAAGGTTTTCAGTTGCAAGATTGGATTGGAGAAGCAAATCCTATAGGAACAGGGAAATTTTGTGGGATATTGCCACTCATGAAGAACTGTAAGTATGTTCCAGAATGGAGGGGAAGTGCCTGCTGTGAGGCTCATAGGAATCCCAAGGAATGGGGCAAGAGGATATGATGGGAAGGTGATGAAAAAAATGACAAAATAAAACAAGACCTATCTGGCTCCAGGACGTCTTCAAGGAGTGATGCCTCATAAAGGCGGCACCCATTATTAAGGACTCCCATCACCCAGGACGTACCCTCTTCGTATTGCTACCATCACGGAGGAGGTACAGGAGCCTGAAGGGCACACACTCAGTGATTCAGCTTCTTCCTCTATGACATCAGATTTCTCAATGGACATTGAACTGATGAACACTACCTCACTAAACTCTTCTCGGGCTTTCAGCCAGGTACACAGTGGAGTTTGTCATCGAAACTATGGTTATAATCAATACCTGTACCTGGCTAGAAGCACGAGAAGAGTTAATTCATCACATACGCTGGGAAAGCACCAAGTCCTTTTTCACTACCTCTACTTTTTTTTCTCTTTTTGCACTGCTTATTTAATTTAACTTTTTAGGTATATATATATATATATACGCTTCTTACTGCAATTTACATTTTTTTATTGCAAGGCCGCATAACAACAAATTTCATGACACAAATAAACCTGATTCTGATTCTGATCAAATAAGACTCACTCAAACAAAAGAATCAGAGCATTATGAGTGAGGTTGAAATTAGACCTGATACAGACTGAAAACCACAAATGGATTATATGAGTAACTTATTGCTTCTGCATTGATGGAGATGTGGTCTCTTAAGTCTGTCAGGGGCTTTTGAGAGCATCTGGGGAGTTAATGGGATATTTGGCATGCATGAGACTGGGTTAGAGGAGGTCCTTATGGGGATTGAACCAAGCACTTACTAAGATTCCAGGGAATCAGGCTTTCCCATCAGGCGCGTGGCCATGCAGCATTGCGGCTGTGACCCCAGAGAAGGGTATGTGTGTTGTGGGCAGAGTAGATGCTCTGCTGGAAGCTCACGTGTGAAGGAGGAATGTGAAAATCACAGAGTCTCAGAGCGCTGAAACATCTTCTCAATAACAGGCCCAAGGGGGTGCCATGGTAACATAAAGGTCAGCGCAATCACTTTACAGCGCCGGCGAACACCGATTAGGACTCAATAATCACGGCTGTCACTGTCTGTACTGAGTTTGTGCTTTTTCCCCGTGACCGCGTTGTTTTCCTCTGAGAGCTCCAGTTTCCTCTCACATTACAAAGGCACACAGTTAGGATTAGTGAGCTGTAGATGACCTATGTTAGCACTGGAAGTGTGGCAAAATTTGCAGGCTTCCCCCAGTGCTTTCTCGGACAGTGTTAGTCATTGACGCAAAATATTCAGACACTTTGTAAAATAATTTACGTCTTATTGTGCCCGTGTGTTGAGAGAGAAGAAGGCAACGTGCTATTTTCAATGTAATAGAAATATCCCCCTTCTGAATGAACAATATGTGAATTTTATTCTTTTAGAATTAACTTTAACCTAAAGAAACAAAAAAAAAAGTTATTGGTCTTATATCCTGCTGTTTTGTTTTAATAAATGTATGTTTTGATGATTCACTGCACACGTGGTAAATAAAGCTTATTTTACTCTCCTAAAGGCTGATTTATACTTCTGCGTCAAATAGATGCCGTAACCTACGCAAGTGGCCTATGCCTGTTGTGAGCATTTATACTTGTGCGTCGGTGTGTCTGCATTGTTCTGCAATTCGGGCACATCACGCATGCGCACGCACCTGCCCGCGCAAGGCTTCATGGTCATGGTAGTCTTTGTCGGGGTAAACAAGTTTAAAGCAAGCATCTTTTATCGTAAAAGCGAAATGCGTCCTCCATAATTTCGGAGGTCTGTAAAGCTTTATGGAAAGCATTGCAGGCAGAGTTCCTTCCCTGCCCTTCAGTCGCCCAATGGGAAGCTACTGCAGCGTAGGAGGAAATGCGATGCTACCAAGTGGACCAATCACAATTGTTGCTGTCTGCGTTGCCGTGACGCGTAGTTACATTTTAGGAGAGGTGCGCATCAGGCTACGGTGTAGGGACCACGTAGGCTCTGCGTAGGGTTTGCGGCTACACCGTACCTACGGCATCGATTTGACGCAGAAGTATAAATCAGCCTTTAGTCTTTAAGCCTAGCGGTTAGCACAATTGCTTTGCATCCCCAGCGATCACCACTATTAAACATTCAATTTCAACAATTTCATCTTTTAATTCTTCATAAATTCCCATCAGCATCCATCCCCATCCCAGACCCTCACACTCCACCTACACACTAGGACCAATTTATACTTAACTTAAAGTACTGTGTCTGTCTCATCAGTGAGATGCTCGTCGGTGGAGAAACTGAAAGAGCTAGACGGAACAGATCGTGCTGCTGCCTGCATCAGGGAGGCTTCGGATGAGTCGGTGCGCGATGGGGGCATGCAATCTAATAGTGAGTGACCGGCTTAGTTGCTTTGCTTGTGCTCGCAGGACCCTTTTGGACACTGCTAATGTGGACTGCTGCAAGTTCAATTCACCGATTTATTTGGTGAGGGAGCTGCGCGGCCTCGGTCATAGCGAGGACTAGTCCTCAAGCCGTGGTGCTGCCTGTTTGCAGCCGCCAGGAGAGAGGCATCTGAGCCGGTGTGCTCCACTGGGGGTGGTGTGGTGCAGCATTCAGGCTGGAGTCAGTGTTGTCCCCCAGTGTTCACTTGGCAGAAGACAAGCTGTATTGTGGTTGGCTACAGATTTCTGCGGCATTCGTGGATTCAGAGTGTGGACTATAGATTTATTTTGCACAGCTGTAATTTACTGATATCTTACATGTGCTTGCTATCCTGTATGTGCTATGCGTGGTTTGTGCCGTGTGTGACTGTTGGTTTTGTGTTTTGTACCTTGGCTCATTTGATTGTATTCATGAGTATTCATTTATGGTTGAATGACAATTAAACTTGAACTGAATTCAATGCTGGGCAGTTGAACTATGAACTTGCTCGTCTTTGGGATATGGAAGGGAACCAGAGGAAATCCTTGCAGCCACTAGGGAACATACAGACTCCTCACAGTAAGCATCAGAGATCAGGATTGAATTTGAGTTGCTAGAGCCATGATGTAGCAGCCCTGTGAAATGTACCACTCAATGAGAACTGTCACGATCTGCTTTTGGATGCTGTAGCTAGCCTTGTCTTACTTTAAGGTTAAGTTTTGGCTTTATTTGTCATATGTACTGCACATCAGAACATCAAAACATACAGTGATATGCATTGTTTCTGCCAATGACCAAGACAGTCTGAGTATGGGCTGGGGGCAGCTTGCCAGTGTCACCGTGGTTC
The DNA here is from genome assembly GCF_963921235.1 of Mobula hypostoma. Classification (NCBI taxonomy): domain Eukaryota; kingdom Metazoa; phylum Chordata; class Chondrichthyes; order Myliobatiformes; family Myliobatidae; genus Mobula; species Mobula hypostoma. The sequence continues at coordinate 147,565,101 of NC_086104.1, read as the reverse complement.
CAGTGATAACATGACTTGCCCACAATTTACCCCTAACCCGTACATCTTTGGAATTCGGGAGGGAAGCGGAGCACCCCTGGAGGAAACTCATGTGGTGTCATGGAGAATATACAAACTCCTTATAGACAGTGGTGGGAACTGACCTCCAATTGCTGATTGCTGGTGCGGTAAAGTGTTGAACTAACTATTATGCTACCATGCTGCCCGTCTCATTTATAGCCACCAAACACCGAATGAAAAGTGAATTGTCAGCCTCTGACAGAAATAGCAATGGATTGATCAACTTTGCCTGCCTCTCACAGCATAATCCATTAACATTGTTTTGGATGCTTATTTACCATGTCTATTATATTCACTTCTTGCATCCACCTTCAATTGCTCTGATTAGATGATCCCAGAGCAAGAATCCGTTCTCAAGCAGTTCACAAGATGGAGGTTACAAAGCAGCTTCACAAAATGGCAGCCCTGTTCCTCATAAAAAGAACAAATACAATTGGTTTGTCTAATTCCACTATTCTTGATTCGTTCAAATTCACTGATTTGTAGATGGTAGTTCATCTGGCCAACAATGCAAATGCATATAGTGTGAACTTGTACTGGTATTTCCCAGCTGAATAGACCAAAGAAATAATGGACTGTAGCTACTACTGTCACAACACCAATACCATTTACCGACAGTATCAAAAAGAAATAGGAGAAGAAATAGTTCATTTGGCCCCTCAATCCTACCCCACCATTCAATATGATTATGTGTTTCTCCTGGATACTTTGGTTTCTCTCATATCCAACAGACAGGCTGGTAAAGATAAGAATAGCTTTATTTTTCACAAGTACATCGAAACCTTGAAACATCAGTGAAATGCATCCTTTTGCATCATATCAAATCTGCAAGAATGGTTCTGGGCCAGGGGCAAGTGTCACCGTGCTTCCAGCATCAGCAAGGCATGCATGCAACTTACTAACTCTAACTGTATATCTTTGGAATGTGGGAGCTTCTAGAGGAAATCCATGTGGTCTCAGGGAGTAGGTACAAACTCCTTACACATTAAACCCTGATCGCTGATCACTGGTGCTCTAATGTGTTATGCTAACTGCTATACTATCATTAAATAGCCACTGCTTTTTTTTTATGCCATTAAGCAAGAGGTCCCTGGACGCCTGGTTGGGAACCCCTGCTCTGGGGCATGGTGAGTGACAGTTTCTGTTTAGAGTTAATGGAAATGAGGAAGAAAAAGGAAAAAAAAAGGTCGAGAAATGGATTTGTTCTGCGAATCAACACGGAGTCACTTGGTTAAGATGGAGCCATTTGTCTTTGTAAGGAAATGTGAAAACTTCTTAGAAAAGTAACGGTCTATTTCACAGGATAAACAATAAAGAATGCTGAAGACAGCAAATGCATACTCTCACTGGATTGGAGTAGATTTATACAACACTTCCAGAGATCATCCAGCCTTGTGGTTTCCATATCTGGGCAGGTTATCACAGTTCAGTGGAAGGAACAGGCCGAAGGAATTTTTCTTTCGGTGATTTTAGTTAATGCAGTTTAGCATTGCGAAGGAAACATTTCAATTGACATTTAAACTAACGTAGACTGTGAGAGCACGAGTTGGGAGAAGATTTCTCTGACCTTGAAGGCATAAGCTTGCAATCATTCTCAGTCTTTGCAAAAAAAATGACTATTTCCATATATAATAGCAAGTTATTTTTTGGAATATTGATTAGATTAGTTTAGATTAGATTAGATTACGAGGACACGCAGTCCTCTTTTATTGTCATTTAGTAATGCATGCATTAAGAAATGATACAATGTTTTTCCAGAATGATATCACAGAAGTACATGACAAACCAAGACTGAAAAACTGACAAGAACCACATAATTATAACATATAGTTACAACAGTGCAAAGCAATACCGTAATTTGATAAGAACAGACCATGGGCACGGTAAAAGTCTCAAAGTCTCTCGAAAGTCCCATCATCTCACGCAGACGGTGAACCTCCAGCGCTGCAAAACTTGCCGATGCAGCATCCTGGAAGCATCCGACCACAGTCCGACTCTGAGTCTGTCCAAAAACTCCGAGCCTCTGACCAGCTCTCCGACACTGAGCACCGAGCACCATCTCTGCCGAGCGTTTCGACCCCGGCCCCAGCAACAGGCAATAGGCAAAGCCGAGGATTTGGGACCTTCCCCTCCGGAGATTCTCAATTGCACAGTAGCAGCGGCATTGAAGTGGGCATTTCAGAATTTTCTCCAGGTTTTCCTCCGTGCTTCTTCACATCTGTCTCCATCAAATCCGGATTGTGCACGGCCCCCTAGTTACACATAATCGATATTCATTCGGAACGGCCGCGCGCGCTGCGTTGCGCCGCCATCTTCTCCTCCCTCCTATATTGGTGGAATAATGGAAAATGTGAATATTGTCGGAATAGTTTGGCACTGCACTCCAAGTTATTGCTGATGGTTTCGACAGTAGATATCAGTACTGTGACGGTTACGAGGGAGATTTTGGCCAGGGGATGAATCAATGGAAAGTAAACAGGTAGTGCGTCTACCTTGCTCCTGCAGGGTTCAATCCTGACCTGCAGGGAACTCTTCTGAACCGTATTGTTTTCCTCCAGGTTAACTGATGTCCTTCAACATCCCAAAGACATATTGGTAGGTTGATCAGTCAAAAAATAACAACAGACCTGAAATGTTCATCCTGTTTTGATCATGCCTTACATAAACATTGAACTTTTAATACTAGACTTGGTTTGGGGCTCTCAGTTGTAACCAGGAAACAAAATATAAGAAAGGTAAAATGCAAAGTTTCACATGGTGAATAATCTATTGAAGTACGTATAATGTGTTAAAACCAATTACAGCTGGAAGTCACAATATTTACCAAAGCACTTCACAGGAATGCTTTTGAACACAAACGCGATGCTGAGTTTTATCGGGATATATAAAGACAAATGATTATAATCAGAGGGATAAGTTTTAGTTAGGAGAGAGCAGTGTAGAAAGTTGCTGAAGGAATTATAAACATCAGAAAGTCTGCAGATGCTGGAAATCTAAAGCAACACAGACAAGTTGCTGAAGGAACTCAGTAGCCCAGGGAGTATCTATGGAAATGAATAATTGATATTTTGGGCTGAAACTTTTCTTCAGGACTGGGAAGGAAGGGGGAAGACGTCAGAATAAAAAGGTGGGGGAAAGGAAAAGAAGCTAGCTGTAAGGTGATGGGTGAAGCCGAGTGGGTGGGAAAGGTGAAAGGCTGGAGAAGAAGGATTCTGATTGGAGAGGAGAGTGGACCATAGGAGAAAGGGAGTGAGGAGAGAACCCAGGAGGAGGTGATAGATGAGTGATAGGCAGCCCAAAACTTTGATTGTTTACTTTCCATAGATGATACCTGATCTGCTATGTTCCTTCAGCATTTTGTGTGTGTGTTGCTGAAGTATATAGATTAGCATTGCAGCCGTAGATTTGTGTGGTGCAGAAATAGATCAAGCACGCAAAATGCTGGAGGTACTCAGTGAGTCAGGCAGCACCTATGCAAGGAAGTAGTATGTTTTGGGTTGAGTCCCTTCATCTAGATTGGGGGGAGATAGCCTGTATAAAGAAAAGGTGAAAGGAAGGGGTGGATCAACGTTACTAGGTGTTAGGTGGGTTCAGGTGAGGGGGATGGTGAGAGGCAGATGGGGGAAGGGAAGTATGGAAACAGGGCTAGGAGTTAGATTGGTTACAGATGGACGTGACAAATAGCTGAAGGTGTGGTGCCTGACTTCCTGAGTTCCTCCAGCACTGTGTGTTGGTCTGGGTTCCAGCACCTGTAGTTTCTTGAGTTTCGGCAGCACTTGACTCTGCTGACCGCTTCAAGTAGCATCTGTACGAGTCCCCTTTATTAGCACTTGGTCTGTAGCCTTGAGGATTTGAGTGCTCATAAAGATACTTCTTATATGTTGTGAGAGTACCTGCCTCCACCGCTCACTCAGGTAGTGCATCTTGGGCTGAGACCCTTCATTAGGACATGATGAACTTCATCCTTTATGAATAAAACGTGATTTTTAAAATATTCTTTATTCCACCCCGACCTGCTGAGTTTGTCCAGCATTTCGTGTGCGTTACTCTGGATATTCAGCGTCTGCAGAACCTCCTGTGTGCATGAACAACAATATTAGTGGAAGTTGAGAGAGAGAAGAAATATAACCTGAGGTAGTATTAGGTTAACCCAGCTTATCCAGTCTCTTCTCATAAATAAAATGCTCCATCTCAGGTTTCACCTCCTGATGGGTGCCTTTTGTACCCTCGCCTACTGGGCCTGTCATCCATCTCTGCTCCTGCAAAACAGTATGAGGACCCTTCCGAACCCAAATGGTATTGGTGCTTTGAGAACAGTCTCAGCAGAATTTGAACTGGATCTCCGAACCCCTGCTGGCTGCTGTCTATAACTATTGGGATTTGTGGACTTTTCCAGTCAGACGTGTTTAAATGGCTGCAGTTTGAACTTCTCGTCCTTGCATCCATCTCCAGCCTCTGCCTGTGGTGCATCAGAGTTGATGAGCGTCAATGCCTGTGGCTGCTGGATGAGGGGAAAGCAGGGTCCCTCTCCAGCCTTCCTGATCTCCCATCTGTCTATAACCTTCCCAATCTACAGCCTCCATACCCCTCCCAAACCACAGTCTCTCTACACCTCCCCCTAATCTACAATCTTTTAGTAACCCTGTCCATCTTCTCTCTCAGCCTATCTCAGGTCTTTCCCCCATCTTCCTAATTTCCAAATCCCCTTTCAATCTTATTGGTCTCATTGATTCTCCACCTCATGATTAAAGGTTAGTTTTAATTGTCGCATGTGCATTGAAGCATCCAAAGATACAGTGAAGTGCGCTAATTGCATCGGTGATCAATGCAATCTGAGGATTGTGCTGGGGGAAGCCCATGAGTGTTGTCACTTCAACTTCAAAACTTCAAACCTCAAAAATCTTTATTGTCATTCTAACTGTACATCAGCTCTGCAGGGCAGAATGAGACAGCGTTTCTCAGGAGCAGTGCAATCATAACATAACAAACGCGACACTAAATAATAAACATAACAATAAATAGTAAAACACAACAGCCACATGTCAGTTAAAATCAAGTTATAAGTGTCCAGTGCAAATTAAAAGTGTCCAAAAACAGAGTCAGGTAGAGCAGCTATTTAGCAGTCTGACTGCCTGTGGGAGGAAGCTGTTTAGTAGCCTTGTGGTTTTAGTTTTGATGCTCCTGTAACGTTTGCCTGATGGCAGAAGAACAAACAGTTCGTGGAGAGGGTGTGAGGGGTCTTTAATGATGTACCGTGTCTTCTGGAGGCATCGACTCTGAAAGAGGTCTTGGACAGAAGGTAGGGAGACCCCAATAACCTTCTCTGCTCCCCTAACCACCCTCTGCAAGGCTTTTTTGTTGACAGCACTGCAGCTGAATTGTGGGCATGTTATTTTGTCACGCTTCCAGTACCAAAGTAACATGCACACAATTCCCTAACCCTATCTCTAACGGTAATCTTCAGAATGTGGGAGAGAGCCAAAGCACCCAGCGGAAACCCACAAGGTCATGGCGAGAACATACAAACTCCTTACAGCCAGTGGTGGGAATTGACCCCTGATTGCTGATCACTGATGTTCTAAAGCATTGCTACATTACCGTGCAATGATGAAACTGGTAATAATACGAAACACCCAGTGCATATGGTCAGAAATTCTCGAGCCACACTGATCCAGTGAGGACATATCCAGTTTAAGATTGCACTCAGGAGGCTGCTGGAAGTGATGGTGAATTCCAACAGCCTAGTGCTCATCAGAAGGTCCAGTCCAGTCCTTAACCTAACTACCATATTTTTAGAAACAGCTGCCATTCAAAGCTGAGAAATTAGTTCAGTGTTGAGCTAACAGTGTTGAGTATTCATGTTGGTTCAGGAGTCTAATGGTTGAAGGGTAATAACTGTTCCCAGACCTGGTTGTGTGGATCCCAAGGCTGCTGTATTTCATTCCGATGGCAGTAGTGAGAAGAGAGCTTGGCCTGGACGGTGGGGGCCCTAAATGATGGATGCTGCTTTCTTGTGGCAGCACTCCCTGTGAATGTGTTCAATGGTGGCGGGGGGGGGGGGACTTTTCTTGTGACGGATTGGGTTGTATCCAAATTTCGAAGTTCAAAGTAAATTTTGTCTTCAAAGTACATATATGTCACCATGTACAACACTGAGATTCTTGTGGGCATGCTCAGAAAATCTATAGAATAGTGATTATAACAGAATCAATGAACACGAGAACATAAGAAACAGGAGTAGGCAATCAGGCCCATCGAGCCTGCTCCACCATTCAATAAGATCATGGCTGATCTGGCCATGGACTCATCTCCATCTACCTGCCTTTTCCCATAACCCTTAATTCCCTTCCTATGCAAAAATCTATCCAACTTTTTCTTAAATATACAAACGTATTTACAGACGTAGCCTCCGCTGTTTCATTGGGCAGAGAATTCTATAGATTCACTACTCTCTGGGAAAAGCAGTTCCTCCTCATCTCAGTCCTAAATCTACTCCTCCAAATCTTGAGGCTATGTTCCCCAGTTCTGGTCTCAGCTACCAGTGGAAACATCTTTTCTGCCTCTATCTTATCTATCCCTTTCATAACTTTATGTTTCTGTAAGTTCTCCTTTCATTCTTCTGAATTCCAGCAAGTACAGTCCCAGGCGACTCAATCTCTTTTCATAGTCTAACCCCCTCATCTCTGGAATCGACCTGGTGAACCTCCTCTGCACTGCCTCCAAAGCCAGTATAGTCTTCCTTAAGTAAGGAGTCCATATCTGCAAGCAGTACTCCAGGTGTGGCCTCACCAGTACCCTGTACAGTCAGAGCAAGACCTCCCTGCTCCTAAATTCAATCCCTCTGGCAATGAAGACCAATATTTGCCTCCTTGATAGCCTGCTGCACCTGCAAAACAACCTTTTGTGATTCATTTACATACACTCCCAAGTCCCTCTGCATAGCAGCATGCTGCAATTTTTTTACCATTTAAGTAATAATCTGCTCTTTCATTTGTCTTTCCAAAGTGGAGGACCTTGCATTTATTGACATTGTACTCCATCTGCCAGACCCTTGTCCATTCACTTAACCTATCGATATCTCTTGGTAGACTCCTTGTCTTCTCTGCACAATTTGCTTTTCCACTCAATTTCATGTCATCAGCAAACTTAGATACACTACATTCAGTCCCCTCTTCTGTTAATGTATATCAGGAACAGTTGTGAGCCCAGCACTGACCCCTGTTGCACACCGCTCACTACTGATTGCCAACCAGAGTAACACCCATGTATCCCATCTCTCTGCTTTCTATTAGTTAACGAATCCTCTATCCATGAAAGACTGCTTAACTAGAGTGCTCAACCCGAGTGCAGAATATAAGAAAAATGTGCAATGCAAATTAAATAAATAATAATATAAATAAGCAAGCAATAAATATCGAGAACATGAGATGAAAATTCCTTGAAAGTGAGTCCATTGGTTGTGGGAATATTTCAATGATGGGACAAGTGAAGTTGAGTGAAATTATCCTCTTTTGTTCAAGAGCCTAATCATTGAGGACTCGTAATAGTTCCTGAACCTGATAGTGTGAGTCCTGAGGCTCATGTACTTCTTCCTGATGGTAGCAGCAAGAAGAGAGTATGTCCTGCGTGGTGGAGATCCACCACTTTTTGTAGGCATTTCCATTCTTGGACATTGGCAATACCATACCACCCATGATGGAATACCAGGATACTCTCCACTGTGCGTCTAAGGAGATTTGTCAAAGATTTAGGTCACATGACGAACCTTCAGAAAATTCTAAGAAAACAGAGGCATTGTTGTACCTTCTTTGTAATGGCAATTATGTGTTGGCCCCAGAACAGATTCTCTGATGTGATAAGGAATTAAGTTACTGATCTTCTCCACCTCTGATCACCTGGCTTATGGATCTCCAGTTTCTTCCTCCTGTAGTCCTTTAAATGTAGTCCACGTGGCCAAATGGTTAAGGCATTGGACTAGCTACCTGAAGGTCGTGAGTTCGAGCCCCAGCCGAGGGAACGTGTTGTGTCCTTGAGCAAGGCACTTAATCACACATTGCTGTGTGACGACACTGGTGCCGAGCTGTATGGGTCCTAATGCCCTTCCCTTGGGCAACGTTGGTGGCGTGGAGAGGGGAGACTTGCAACATGGGCAACTGCTGGTCTTCCATACAACCTTGCCCAGGCCTGCGCCCTGGAGAGTGAAGACTTCCCAGGCGCAGATCCATGGTCTCGCAAGACTAACGGATGCCTTTATAGTCCTTTAAATCATTCCATAATTTAATTAGATCATGGTGGATCTTTGTTTGCAAGTTGCCTTTTATACCCTTGTTATTTTATCTCAGCCTTGAATATTTATGAGTAGACAAAAAGCAGCTGAACTTAGTCATGCAAGTCTCCATAAAGCCACTGAAATGAAACAAGAATGCCTCCTCAATGTGAAAACTTTCCAGGAAAATGCATGTCTATAAATGCTTTTGATCTTTAGCTGCCTAATTAAACTCTTTCTGCAGAAACCCTTTTTATTATTGTGAAATATGAAACCTTGAAAGTTCTTCGCTTTTATTAATTTGGAGTTTGTAACAAAGGTTTCTTATAATTACTGCATGCAGACATTAAGAGCAGTTACAAGGAATTGAATTATTGTTGATATTTCTTTTCTATTCTAAAAAGCAATCCAATATTGTGCATTAATAATGGAGATTATGAAAACAATTAAGTTAGTGAGTCACTGCTGCACAGAATTAAACCACAAAATTATATTTTCATGCAGGCGCACTGGTTTGCTTTTGTGCAGACTTATAGATTCATCATGGTGCTGTCTCCACTCAGAAAGAAAGGCTTTCATTTCTGTTGAAGGGTCTCGGCCTGAAACATCGACTGCACCTCTTCCTAGAGATGCTGCCCGGCCTGCTGCGTTCACCAGCAACTTTTATGTGTGTTGCTTTCATTTCTGTAACACCTTTCTTGTCTCTTTTCTGGACATTCCTGAACATCTAACAGCTAAGGAACTGATTTTGAAGTCTAACACGCAGAAAATGCTGGAGGAACTCAGCAGGTCAGACAGCATCTATGGAGAGGAGTAAAGAGTCACAAACAAGAGAAAATCTGCAGATGCTGGAAATCCGAGCAACACACACAAAATGCTGGAGGAACTCATCAGGCCAGGCAACATCTAGGAAAAGAGTACAGTTGACGTTTTGGGCTGAAGCCCTTTGGCAGGTTTGGAGAAAAAAAGCTGAGGAGTAGATTTAAAAGGTGGGGGGAGGGGAGAGAGAAACACAAGGTGATAGGTAAAACCTGGAGGGGGAGGGATGAAGTAAAGAGCCGGGAAGTCGATTGGGGAAAGAGGGAGAAGGCCATGGAAGAAAGAAAAGGGGAGGTAGAGCACCAGAGGGAGGTGATGGGCGGGGAAGGAGATAAGGCGGGAGAGGTAAAAGGAGATGGGAAATGGTGAGGGAGAGGTGGGTGTGTAGCATTACCAGAAATTTGAGAAATCAATATTCATACCATCAGCTTGGAGGCTACCCAAACAGAATATAAAGTGTTGTCCTTCCAAACTAAGTGTGGCCTCGTCACGACAGTGGAGGAGACCATGGGTGGACATATTAGAATGGGAATGGGAAGTGGAATTAAAATGGGTGGCCACTGGACGATCCCACTTTTTCTGGTGGATGGAACATAGGTGCTCGGCAAAGCGGTCTCCCAATCTACATTGGGTCTTCACCACTTGCCACCCCTCTTCCCTCTCCTACCTTATCTCCTTGGCCGCCTATTGCCTCCCTCTGGTGCTCCTCCCCCTTTCTTTCTTCCATGGCCTCCTGTCTGTTTCACTTATCAGTTTCCTAGCTCTTTACTTCATCCCTCCCTCTTTGGGTTTCACCTATCACCTTGTGTTTCTCTCACCCCTCCCCGCACCATTTAAATCTACTCCTCAGCTTTCTTTTCTCCAGTCCTGCCGAAAGATTTCGGCCTGAAACATCGACTGTCCTCTTCTGCTGCCTGGCCTGCTGAGTTCCTCCAACATTTTGTGTGTGTTGCGAGGAATACAGAGTTGATGTTGTGGGCCAAGACACTTCATCGGGACTTGAAATCTAGTTGGTCTATGCACAGGTAAGTCCCAAGGATACGAAGTGGTAACAAGCATATTTAGTAATACTGGTGGAAGTTAAAAATTGATCAAAACAGAGGGGAGAACTTCCCCTAATAAGTGCTTTGATAGTTCTTTCATCCACTGAAAGGAGCAGATGGAATCTTAGCTTATTCTCCCAAGACACCGCTAGTCAGTGGACCTGAACCTCCTGTATAGAGCATCAGCAGGGTATATAAAATAGCATCTGTTCATTATACAATAGAACCAAACTTTAGTTATTAAAGTAATCCAGCTAGCTTGGGAATTTGGTGATGCCAAACTATATTCAGTGGCCACTTTATTAGGTACAGGAGGTAAATAAGAAGTGGCCACTGACAGTATTTCTGTATGTTCATGGCATCTGCCGCTGTAGCCCATCTAGTGAACGGTTGAGTGTGTTGTGTTTTCAGAGATGCTCTTTTGCACACTTCAGTTGTAATGAGTGGTTATTGATTATTACTCCTCTTAATACAACTCCAAAGTTTACTTCAGATTCTTGAAGTATAATAAATAGTATTGTGTAATAAATTTCCCAGTAAACCTGGAGAGTTTAAAGAAAACAGGAAATAGGGTCCCAGTGAGTTTGAACAGAGCATGGGAAATGGGGGCCTGTGAAATTAAAGAGGGTGTGTGGGAGATTTCCACCACCCAGCTGGGCCATGTAATCTTCTTGCAACTACTGGTTGAAGTCCCACTTCTCTTCAACCAGTCAGTTCTTGGACCAATCTGCACAACACTAATCACTACCTCAGTATAGCAACACTATGACAACCATGCACTGCAATGGGCTTACTTCTTGTTCTATTTTTGTTGAGTTTATTGTCATATCTACAAGTACATGTATGCACAATGAAAAACCCACGTGCAGGACCATGGTTGGCATAATTGCTAGGGGTCATTGAACAATACAGAAGGGAAACAGGCCCTTTGGCCCATTGAATCTGTGCTGGCCATTCACACGAGCCTCATTTTATTCTGCCCACACTCTCATCAATTTTCTCCAGATTCTATCTCTCACCTTCACCTTAGGGGTAACTCACAGTAACCAGTTAACCAATTAACCCACACATCTTCGGTTGTGTGAGGAAGCCCATGCAATCACCGGGAGAAGGAGAAAACTCCAAACAATCCGGAAGTCAGGACTGAAGTCAGATTACTGGAGCTATAGGCAGCAGCTCCTCCAGCTGTGCCAGTGTAAAATGGTTTAGTTTTGTCACCTGTACTAAGATAAAGGTTGTCAAAATGTTTGTTGTGACATGTCTAGTATGGTAGTGCTTAGCACTCTCACTTTCAGCTTGCACCGCTGGCTAGCAATCTCATGAAAAGGAGAGTTGAGTGTGAACATCCTTCCGGCAGCTTCTGCAGCCAAGCTGGTGCCAAACGTATTGCTTCATCAACTTTCCTTTGGACTACACTGGTGAGACCGAGAAGGGGATTTTGTCGACTGGGCATCTCAGAATCTCCTTACCTTCCCCTAGGCTTGTGATGATGACCATCATCACCCATTGTACTGAGACAGATGGATACCAACCATTAAGATACTGTGAAAAACCTGCCTTGCAGATTGATTCAATACAGCGATGCACTGAGGCAGTGCAAGATAAGATAATATCAGCGTGCAGAATAAAGTATTACATGAAGTGCTTTCTAATACACATAGCATAGTGAAGATGATTGTCATTCCAAATGTTAGCTATATATTACTACAGAACTGGAGTGGGCTAACTATAACTCTGGGTTATTGGATTCTTTCTGCAGATTTAAAAACTTATTTTATTGAAATACAGCACAGAACAGGTCCTTGCAGCTCTTCGAGCCACTCCGCCCAGCAATCCTCCAGTTTTAATCCTAGCCTAATCACTGGACAATTTACAATGACCACTTAACCCTCCAACTGGTATGAATTTGGACTGTGGGAGGAAACTGGAGCACCCAGAGGAAACCCACCCAGTCACAGGGAGAGTATACAAACTCCTTACAGGCGGTGGCTGGAATTCAGGCTGCCTGTACTGTAGAGCATTGTGCTAACCACTAAGTTACCGTGCTGCCCCAAAATTCCCTTTCAGGAATTATTTGGTGTTAACTTAATATCAATAGGCTTAATGAGAAATACCACTGGCCAGTCAGATCTGCTAGTTTGCACTTAGAATTTTTTCCCTTGGATGAGAGGAAACCAAAAGTGGTCAGATCAAAATGGTCAGATTAATTTTTCACTCTCCCTCTCGCGGAGACCACCAGCTCTGGAATTCCAAACTCCAAGAATTGTTCCAGCAACCTCTGGAATTCTTGACAGCTGGGTCCACATCAATAAACAGAAAAGACAAATTGTTTCTTTTTAGGGACTGTAAAGAATAAGCAGTCACAAGAAAGGCTTGACTAACTAACCTGACTCTGAAAATGTTATGCATTGTAGCACAATGTCTACTTCTGTCTAACAAACAGGCTAATCATGAAGGATGAAGTTTGTTGTTAAAATCAGGGAAAAAAAAGCATTTCAGGATGTATATTGTATGCATTTCTCTGACATTAAATGTACCTTTGAAACCTTTGAATTCCCTCAGATGGATACTGCAAGAAACACTCCATGGCCACTTTATTAAGTACACCTGTACACCAACTTGTTAATACAAATATCTAATCAGCCAATCACGTGGCAGCAACTCAATGCATAAAAGCATGTGGACATGGTTAAGAGGTTCTGACCAGTCATCAGAATGGGAAAGAAAAGTAATCTAAGTGACTTTGACCATGAAACAATTATTGGTGCCAGATGGGGTGGTTTGAGTATCTCAGAAATTGCTGATTTCCTGGAACTTTCATACCCAACAGTTGCCAGAGTTTATAGAGAATGACACAAAAGAAAACAAAAAAAAAAGAACATCCAGTAGGCAGTAGTAGTTCTGTGGGCGAAAACGCCTTGTTAATGAGAGAGGTCAGAGGAGAATGGCCAGACCAGTTCAAGCTGACAGGAAGGTGAAAGTAACTCAAGTAGCCATGCACATCACAGTGATGTGCAGAAGAGCATCTCCGAATGCATACCACGTTGAACCTTGAAGTTGATGGGTTACAGCAGCAGAAGATCACAAACATGCGATCAATGGCCAGTTTATTTGGTACAGGAAATACTAAATAAAGTGGCCACTGAGTGCATTGTTACCCAAACTCCATTCTTGCACTTTAGTGCTAAAGTGGCAGTGATAGTGCATTTCACTCTGAAACTCAGGTTATTTTGGAAAGTGATCATAGTTTGGATGTGATCCAGTTTTGTCTGTTCTGAGGCTCTGTTCTGAGACAATAACAATCCACTACCCATTTTGGCTGTAGAGCCAAGAGGGAATATTGTGAGGTGGTGCAAACTCCACTAAGGTAGACACAAAATATTCTGCAGATGCTTGAAGTCCAGAGCAACACATACAAAATGCTGGAGAAACTCAGCCGGTCGGACATCATCTGCAGAAGTGAATAATCAGTCTTCTTATTCTGACTTCTGCCCCCTTCCTTTCCAGTCCTGATGAAAGGTCTCAACATAAAACATTGACTGTTTATTTCACCCCGTAGATGGTGTGTTCCTCCATCAATTTGTGTGTGTTCCAGTAATATACTAGAATGAGAAACTATCTACAGACTAAGTGTTGCTGAAGAGATGGAGTGGGACACCAAAGTGCAAATTGGAGTTCAAAGTTGCTAAATCTGGTTCAGTACAAGTATTATTTTGATTCGAATGAGAAAAGATTGAGTGAAGATAAACGGGACTAGGGTTGAAGCGTGACACAGAGTGGAAGGGAACTCTGCTGTCAGTTCCTGACTTGAAACATCAGCTATTTTTCCCTCCCTGTAGATGCTGCCTGACCTGCTGATCATTTTCAGAATTTTTGTTTGTGTTACTGGTTTCCAACATCTGTGATCTTTTCTTTTAAGGTCCAGTGGAGCTAGTTTATATGGACTTCTCATGGGAGAAATTGGGTGGTGGGGTGGATATACGCTTCTACCAAAGGAGGTGTAAGGCTCTTCTTCCCTCCATTAGCCTGCAGGTCACTCTCGGGCAAGGTGTAGCACCTGCTTAGACCAACCTCCCTCACCGATCAGGGTCACGTGAAGCCATGGGAGCAGGTGGTGGATGGTCGTATGAGCAGCTGGTGCTTATCACAAGTCCAGGTTATGAAACCACTGATGCAGAGCAGCCAATCTCCGAAGAGTATTGATAACGGCTGGGGTCACCCATCTTGTAAAGACACTGCCCAGAAGAAGGCAATGACAAAATACTTCTGTAGAAAAATTTGCCAAGAACAATCATGGTGATTGGACCATGATCGTCCACATCATACGACATGGCACATAATGATTTTGATGATGAATGGGAGAAAATTACAGATCAGGGTTCGGGGGTAGGGTTGGGGTTTATGGAACTAAGGATATGGAGTTATTGGGAGTGCAGGAAATTGGGCTCAAAACCAACTGTAAAGGTCAACATAACTAACTGAGAATGAATGCATTATAGAAGCTGGATGGTGGTGTAGTGGTATCAGCACTAGACTTAAAGGCTATTGAACGCAGGTTCAAATCCTATCAGCTCCTTGCACCCTTTTCATCCATGCTGACTTGCGTGTCAAGTGAGCAAGTTGGCCTGATAAAACAAAAATATCAAATACCTCCCAATGTTCCCCAGAATGAATGCTCTATAGTATTATAAGGGGTGGTTCTAAACCTTTTATTGTTTTTGAAAGGGAGCACAATTGAAAGAAGATGATTCTGCTTTGAGACAACAGGCAAAAAAGTCTCGGGAACCCTATTAATGTATATATGTGCCTAAAACTTTAACACAGCACTGTATGCACAGGTGCAATGGAAAACCTAATCGTAGGCTGATCGTAGCAACATGACATCATGTAGGCAGCATAGAAACGCAAATTAATGATGAATTATATACTTTTTTTGTGTGACGAGAATACACATAAATTAAGATGTTAGCTGGCCTGGGCTGGCACCAGTGGGATCAGCAGTTGGTCTGCCACCTGTCTTCAGGAGAGAGAGAGATAAGGAAAACAATAGAGCAGCATTTGGAGATGTTAATGAAGGGACGGGAGAGTCTAACGGAAGGAGAGCTGTCAAGATCGGCTCCCCCTTTGAACCCTGAACTATTTGAAGTGATGGACAGGTGATACTCCAGCAGGGGGATAAAAAGGGACAGGTTCGCTAAGGCAGGACACACACGACACCCCGAGGTAACGAGACCCTGGAAGCGGTGCGTCTTCCACAAGTTGGTGGGAAGTTTTGGACGGCTGGTCGCGGGATCAAGCCATAGACGCACAGGGTGGAAAGGCACGATCAGCGGGAACCTGGTGTGTGTCCACCCTTGTCTGGGTGCCAGGTTCACCGCAGAGAAACGATCGTATCTGGAAACGGAGGGGTCACGGTCGGTGACCTCAGATGACATCACAAAGGGCTTGCACGAAAACTGACTGAGAAGAATGTCGAAGGTCTGTGTGGAAGCCGTTTGAATATTCATTCGTTTTGCTCTCTCTCTCCTTCCCCCACACTGTCCATCTCCCACAGCAGCGATTACTGCGAACTGAACTGAACTAAATTGAACTGAACTTTGCGTCACTTTGAAACTGGTCATTTACCCCTAGACAACGATAGAGCTTGATTGATCCTGTTATCCTAATTCTGTGTACATGTGTGTTTATCATTGCTGAACTGTTGCATTTATTATCCTTTTGATTAGAGTACTGTGTTGCTTGTTTCTTTAATAAAACTTGCTTAGTTCTAGTAATCCAGACTCCAATGGAGTGGTCCATTTCTGCTGGTTTGGCAACCCATTTACGGGATACGTAACATTTGCAAGAAAGGGCATCAATAGAACATTGTAGAGGAAAGAGATCAAAGTAGTCATAGTGTTGCTAACTGTAGTGATTAGTTTTTATTTGGGTTGGTTGAAGAATTATTGTGTACAGTTCTGGTCACCGAATTATGGGAAAGATGTCAGTAAAATTGAGAGAGTACAGAGGAGATTTACTAAAATGTTGCCTAGGTTTCATCTCCTAAGTTACAGAGAAAGGTTGAACAAGTTAGGTCTTTAGTCTTTGGAGTGCAGGAGGTTGAGGGGGGACTTGATAGAGATGTTTAGAATTATGAGGGGGATTGATAGAGTTGATATGGATAGGCTTTTTCCATTGAGAGTGGGGGAGATTCATACAAGAGGACATGAGTTGAGAGTTAAAGGGCAAAAGTTTAGGGGTAACATGAGAGGGAACTTCTTTACTCAGAGAGTGGTAGCTGTGTGGAACGAGCTTCCAGCAAAAGTGGTTGAGGCAGGTTCGATGTTGTCATTTAAAGTTAAATTGGATAGATATATGGACAGGAAAGGAATGGAGGGTTATGGGCTGAGTGCAGGTCGGTGGGAGTAAGAGTTCGGCACAGACTAGAAGAGCCGAGATGACCTGTTTCCGTGCTGTAATTGTTATATGGTTATATGGTTCAGAACTGAATGATTGAAGGGAAGTCGCTGTTTCTGAAGCTGCTGCTATGGGACTTCAGGATTCTGTACTCACTAATTAGGAAGTGACTATTTAAGGATAGTCAGAGTTGCGTCTCTGATTTGAGTGCAGAGTTTGGAGAACTGCGTACCTCAATATTTCTGGGCTCTGTGGCTTTTGTATTTTCAGTGGTGCCGCACTAGACTGATTATCAAAACTCCAAAAGCAGTTCAGCATCAGTGTTTGACAAAGCAAACCTCTGCGCTGCCTGGTGTTTGAACTGTTGGATCGTAACAAGCCTTGCAAGGATCAAGGATGAACGTTATTTGCTATATACATTTACACGTATTAGGAAATTGCTGTGGTATGTTGACGCGCCATGCAACACAAAGAACAGCATTCAAGAGTTGCATAAAATAAGTTAGAGGTATGGATTAGGAATAAGATGTGCATAATAACATAAGTATCAGCACGCGTTTGTGATGTAAACAGCATTATGAACAGTGGATAGGAGAAGGTGCACAGATGCTGGAAATCCAAGGCAACACACCCAAACTCAACAGGTCAGGCAGCATCCATGGAAGTGAGTGAACAGTCCATGTTTCTGGCCAACACCCTTCTTCAGGACAGCCATTATAAAAAGTGGTTTAAAGTGTTTACCATGCAGTGACTGAGGTAATAGATTGAGGAGTGGGGTGGTGGGGGATGTGGGGTACTAACTAGAATAATTGATCAGATTAATGGCCGGGGGGTGGGGGGAGGGTACTTTTAAGACGGCGCAAAGTTTTTGTCTTAATGGCCCTAAAGTGATTTCCAGAAGGAAGCTTTTGGAAAAGGCAGTTTGCAGGATGAATGGTGCGTGCAATGATTTTTCCTGCCTGCTTCCTTCTCCATTTAACCCAGTCTTGGGGATTGGAATTAAAGAGAAATGAGTTAATGTGATTATCAGGGCTGGCCACACACGGAACAATGTTGAATGGATGAACCTTCTTAATTTGTTCCATCTGATTCCAATCTATTACTACGTATAATTAAAAATTTTAATGATTACTGTAGGGTATTGCATAAATAAATTGTAGGATCATATTTCAACAGACTGTTCAGACCATCAAGTCTACACTGAACATCAAATATTGATTTACACTAATCTCATTTTTAACTTTCCCCACATCCCCGAAATTTATTTCCCTAACAATTCACCTGAACAAAAAAGGGCAACATACAGTGGCAAATTGGCCTATCAATGCACATGTTTTTGGGATGTGGGAGGAAAGCCAAAACATTAGGGAGAATGGAAAAACCACAGTCTGGCAAGATTTCACTTGGCTCGCTGAAGCTCTGATACAGCAACTTCACTAACCATTGAACTATGTTGCCCTGGTGTCAAGATTATGAATGGAACAAATACTTAAACAAAAATTGGCATAAAACATGGCCTTTTATGGTTCAATGGTTAAATGGTTCAATTTAATATCAGAGATTGTATAAAGTCTACAACCTGAAATTCTTACTCTTCACAGACATCCATGGAACAGAAGTAAAACACTGAAGAATGACAGAAAAACATTAGAACCCTAAAGCCCCCTCCCCCTCCCACACACAAGCACCAGCAAAGTGTCAACCCTTACCCAACCCCACAGTTATTCCAGCAGAAAGCATCAGCGTCCGCCTCCCACCAAGCAATAGCAAAGCCCCCAAAGAGAGACCATGATCTGCTGTCCAACAAGAACCATTCTTCATACAACAGTTCGACATGCCACAGGCTCTCTCTCTCTCTCTCTCACTAACAAGGGACAAAGAGGTGTCACCCATTCCACAGCAAGAGGGGAGACGGACAGATCGCTGTTTTGATGTTATAGTCTCGAGTGATGCTTATACAAGCTTGCCCGACTCTTCCCCTCCCCCCATAGAGAGAGAGAGAAATCATACATGTGAAGAAGCCTCCAACAGCCATAACTGCTGTGTCGATGTTCCAGTCCCCTGCAACGCCTCAGTTGGCAACACTGGCGAGGAATCGGGTCCACAGGGGCCGGCCGAGGCTTCACTCTGAAGACATACATCTTCCAAGCTGTAACTTGAGATATTGAAAATCTGGCCGATCAGCGAGCTCTGGGAGTAAGAACCCACCATTGTGAAGAACTGCAGTTTGAGTGCAGCTGTAGATCACAGACTCTGACATGACCCAGCCACCTTGAAAAGGTAAAAAACTGACATTAAAGAGAGGAACTCCTCTTTAGATTAAGTTTATCCTTTTTTTTTGTACTACAATCCCTTACTTTCAGCTTTTTTTCCTGTAAGTTTTACGGTTTCTTGTCATGAATTACATTATAGTTTTGGTAGTTGGCATTATATTTTCTTTTTTCAATATATAATTACAGCTCTGTGGGGTTGAATGCTCTGATTAATTTTTCTTTTATACATAGAAACAGTTGGCCTGGGGTTTTATAGTGGGAGGGTGGGGAGGACACTAATTTTATATGAATTATATGCTTTTTTCCTTATTGTTATGAATTATATATTGGGTACATTTGCTTCACGTTGTATAAATCTCCATTTTGTTGATTTTTTTTGTTGTTGTATTGCAGAAACGCATAAAAAAATTAATAAAAAAAAAAGGAGAGGAAATCAAGCTGTTTCGCAGATGAGCTCGAAAAAGTTGCCCTCTGGCACCATCTTGGCTCCTCCACCCTCGGAATCATGGCATTTCTCATTAGCTCACTAAATTACAGCTCTTTTCCTGCAATGTCTCGTATGCAACATACCTTGCAGTTATAAAGCATCTTGTTATGCTCTAAAACATCCCATGGGTGGGTGACTCATACAAAATACTAGAAGAACTCAGCAGGTTTAGCGGTATGCATGGAAAAGAGTAGAGAGTCAATGTTTCAGCTATTCGTCAGGACTGGAAAGGAAGGGGGGAAGAAAGTAGAGGAGGGGAAGGAATGCAGTCTGGCAGGAGACAGGTGAAGCCAGGTGATGGGGAAAGTAGGTTGTTCAGGAAGGGGAGGACAAAGTAAAGAGCTATGAGGGGATAGGTGGGAAAGGTAAAGGGCTGAAGAAGAAGGAATTTGATAGGAGGGGAGATTGGACCATTAGAAAAAGGGAAATGATGGTCAGGTGAGCAGGTGAGGAGAAGAGACCAGGTAAGAGGGGAGCCAGAATGGGGAATGAAAAACAGGAGATGGGGAGGAGGAAGGGGAGGAACGACCGGAAGATAAACGTGCTAAGCCATGGCTGGCAAGTTATTAAGCAAGATTTGACACTGAGCCACATGTTGGCTCAGCTCACCAATAGCTCAGCCAAGAGCTGGGCCTGTTCGAAAGAAGGAAAAGTCCCTGGAGAAGAGACAAGATTTAATGAGGGAACACCGGTCTCAGCCAACAAGGGTAACGTCAAACAAAGCCAAACTGGATATATGCCAAACTGAGGGAACACGAGAATTTATGCCTGGTTGTTGAGCTGGTTAGGTAACCAGGGAGTAATGGAGTTTAAAATTGAGGCACAGGAAGTGTTGGAATAGGGTCTTAATTGTTATTTTCTTGTAGTTTAACTTCCTTTGTGCTTGCTTATATGTATAATCACCTGTTTGTCTGTAAAAGGTCAGTGGATCTTCAGTAATTTGAAGTATATCCAGTTCTGTTCTTCAGTAGTTTATTTGCCTGTGAGCCTGAGATGGCAGGCAGCATGAATCAAGACCGACCATGCGGTGTCAAGGCTGCTCTTATCAGAGACGAATCCCTCATCTGTCCATCTTGAAGCAGTTTTCAGTATAAAGAGGGACAACAAGGCAGGTTCTTTGCCAGAGTGAGTTGGTTGAAGTTAGAGTTAGTTACCTGCTGCTGTTCTTTACTGCTGTGCATCTAATACACCACTGTGCAAAATCTAAGGCATATATATATATATATATATTAGGCCATCGAACTTTCAGCTCCTCCAGTGGAGAGTCAGACACCTTGAACCAATAGGCTGGTCCTGGACTTATTTCCATCTGGCATAGTTTGCATATTGTTGTTTGATTGTTTGTGGTTTTTGTATTGCTATATTTATGCTCTATTCTTGGTTGGTGCAGCTGTAACGAAACCCGATTTCCCTCAGGTTCAATAAAGTATATCTATCTATCAATCAATCTATCTATCTACCTATTTATATCTAGGGTGCCTAAGACTTTTGCACAGTATTGTATTTGTCAACATGGAGTGGAGAGTGAGTTTGTAAATCTGGCTGGAGCAAGGGATGTTGGGAATGGCAAGGGTGGTGCGCCATGTGAGGGGTGTGGGTCAGGTGGCAGAGAAGGAGCGCCGGGCCACTGGGGGGGATTACAGTTACACTCAGCCCTGAGACACCAGTCATGGTCATTTGATTGCAAAAAATTGCTTTATTGATCATTACAGAATGTCTCTCTGGTGCTTCCCTCTCCCTTCCCCTTTTCCCAACCATGATTCCCCTCTCCCTCTCCCCTTCCTATTCTCAGTCTACAATAGAGACCCATATCAGAGTCAGGTTTATCATCACTCACATACGTCATTAATATTTGTGTTTTTTTTATGGCAGCAGTACAGTGCAATACATAAAATTACTTCAGTCCTGTGCAAAAGCCTTAGTTATACTAAGACTTTTGCACAGAATGATACGTTTGTCATCACCTCATACTTTGTTCCAATCACCTTAAAAATATGCCCCTTGTATGAGCCATTTCTGCCCTGGGAAAAAGTCTCTGGCTGCCGACTCAATCTATGCTTCTCATTTCTTCCAGTATCACAAAGATGATTGGGTTGGTAGGTTCATTGGCCTCTGGTTTCCCTCTTCCCCCTCTTCCATCGGGCAAAAGCATGTGCCACCAGACTCACGGACGGTTTCTACCCCTCTGTAATAAGTTCCCTAGTACAATAACCTCAAATCCTACCTTGTTTTGATCTTGCACCTTCTTGTTTATCTGCACTGCACCTTCTCTGTAGCTATTACACTTCATTCTGCATAAAATTACTACAGTACATTGCAAAAGTCTTAGGCACCCTAGCTTTGTGCCTGAGACTTTTCCACCATATTGTATAACAGCTGTAACCACGAGATTTATACCTCATACTTGACTTCCCGAAGAACTTTCTGGATAACATGAGCAGCACGATAGCATAATGGTTAGTGTAACACTGATACAGGACCAATGGCCTGGACTCAATCCTGCCATTGTCTGTAAGAAGTTTGTACGGTCTTCCCTGCTACTGCCCGGGTTTCCTCCAGGTGCTCTGGTTTCCTCCCACACTCCATAGTAGTACAGGTTAGTAAAATAATTGGTCACATTGGGTGGTGCAGACTCACTGGGCCGGGATGGACTGTTATTGTGGTGTTGCTCTAAATAACTTTAATATCATCTCCCAATCTCCAGACCCTGCCCCCCCCGGGAATACATGGCTCCTCCGTAGACAGAATTAAGTGCACTAAGTTCATGGGATTTCACATCATGACTAACCTACCTAGTCCCTTAATATCACCTCCATGAACAAGAAGGCACAGCAGCACCTCCACTTCCTAAGCAGACTGAGGCAAGTAAAGCTCCCCCATCATTTTAACTGCATTTTACTGGGGCACCATTGACAGTGTCCTGACAAGTTGCATCTCCATCTGGTATTGGAGAAGTCGAGCATTGGACCTGAAGTCCCTACAAAGGACTGCGAGAACAGCTGAGAGGATCATAGGGGTCTCCCTACTATCCATCGGGAACATTTATCAGGAGCACCGTGCACACAGGGCCCTCAGTATTATTAAGGATCCCTCCCATCCATCCAGTGTCCTCTTTGACTTTCTACCATCAGGCATGAGAATCCGATGTATAAAACCAAGAACGGTGAGGATGACAAGTAGTTTCTTCCCCCAGGCCATTAGGCTTCTGAACTCCCCGCCGCATCACATTCAATGTGTCACTGGTTAATTTGTGCCGTATCTTACAATATTTAATAGTTACGCGCTTTAGTTTGTTATTTATGTGTGATTCATCTGTAGATTTTATCCTTAACTTCATAAGTTATCGTGTATTATGTGTGTTATTTGTACTACTGTGCTTTACACCCTGGTTCAGAGAAACGCTGTTTCTTTTCTATATGCATTTTATACATGGGTGTGTGTGTGTGTGTGTGTGTGTGTGTGTGTGTGTGTGTGTGTGTGTGTGTGTGTGTGTGTGTGTGTGTGTGTGTGTGTGTGTGTGTGTGTGTGTATGTGTGTATGTGTGTGTGTATGTGCACCGTTAACTCCTGATGGAGTAGTTGGGGTGCCGTCATGACAAGCTTTTTGCACCGATCGCTTTGGTATGCTCATCGTATGGCGTGTCTTGGGCATCTGAAACCTGGCAGAGCCCATCCCTCTCCAGGTTTCTTTTTATGAGGTCAAGTTGCTAGCTCGACGCTCGACCCAGGCACAGGTGGAGAGCATGCAAGGGAACCGGCCGGATTCGAACTCGGGGCCTCTCGCCCCGAAGTCCAGGGCTGATGCCACTATGCCACCAGCCGGCCAACATACATGCATGTATACATGTTATATACATGTATGTAGTTAAATGACAACAAACTTGACTTGACTAAGAAGAGCCAGTGTTAGTTAGTGACACGAGGAGAGGTGGACCAGTGGAGATGGAAAGAACTTCAATGAGGAATTGGTTTATTGCACTGACATGCAGTGAAGAGCTTTTTGCCGTGTGCCATCTGGCTTGGTAACCCTATCGACCTTACCATAATGTAGATTTCCTTCACCTGTCACCTTATCTCCTGTGCCCATATCTTTGACTGGGAGTCTTCATTCTATTCAATGGACTGATTCTCCCATCCTGAAATTCCTGGATCCACCTGGATTTCTGCAGTCTGACCAGTTGCCTCCCTTCCTGGAAAACTTTGACACACTTCTATAGATGTGTAGTGGAGAGTATATTGACTGGCTGCATCACAGCCTGGTATGGAAACACCAAGGCCCTCGAATGGAAAAGCCTACAAAAATGTAATGGATTCGGCCCAGTTAATCATGGCTAAAACCCTCCCCATCACTGAGCACATCTACATGGAGTGTTGTCACAGCAAAGTCGCATCCATTATCAGGGATGCCCTCAACCCAGGTCATGCTTTTTTCTCACTTCTGCCATCAGCAAGAAGGTACAGGAGCCTCAGGACTCACACCACTAGGTTCAGGAACAGTTATTACCCCTCAAATCATCAGGCTCTTGAACCAAAAGGGATAATTTCACTCAACTTCACTTGCCCCATTACTGAAATGTTCCCACAACCTATAGACTCACTTACAAGGACTCTTCATCTCACGTTCTCAATATTTATTGCTTATTTATCATTATTATTATTATTTCCTTTTTATCTTTCTTTTTGTAGATGCACAGTTTGCCGCCTTTTGTACACTGGGTGTCTGCCCTGTTGGCAAGATCTTTCACTGATTTAATGGATTTATTGAGGATGTCTGCAAGAAAATGAGTCTCTGGTTTGTATATGGTAACACATATGTACTTTGATAATGAATTTATTTTGTACTTTGAATTTTTGAACTTCTCATCACAAACCTCAACCATAATGTTGATCAACACACATGATCTAAGCTATCAATATTCTCTTCATTGAGAATCAATCTGAACTAACGGCTCCGATTAAATTCTGTAATGTTGACTTATGTTTTCTCTCCCTACAATATACTGCAGTTGCTTTGTATTTTCAGCAAGTGTAGTGTATTATTCATCTCCCCTCTCCTGTGTTCTTATTCATCTCTTTCTACTTCTGCAGAAAAAAAACCAGGTGTAACTGACAAGGCAATGCTACCCTCTTTTAATTAGTACCACCATCACTATCTAGACTAAGACAAGGGAGCTGGTGGTAGACCTGAGGAGAGCTAAGGTACCGGTGACCCCTGTTTCCATCCAGGGGGTCAGGGTGGACATGGTGGAGGATTACAAATACCTGGGGATATGAATTGACAATAAACTGGACTGGTCTAAGAACACTGAGGCTGTCTACAAGAAGGGTCAGAGCCGTCTCTACTTCCTGAGGAGACTGAGGTCCTTTAACATCTGCCGGACGATGCTGAGGATGTTCTACGAGTCTGTGGTGGCCAGTGCTATCATGTTTGCTGTTGTGTGCTGAGGCAGCAGGCTGAGGGTAGCAGACACCAACAGAATCAACAAACTCATTCGTAAGGCCAGTGATGTTGTGGGGATGGAACTGGACTCTCTGACGGTGGTGTCTGAAAAGAGGATGCTGTCTAAGTTGCATGCCATCTTGGTCAATGTCTCCCATCCACTATATAATGTACTGGTTGGGCACAGGAGTACATTCATCCAGAGACTCATTCCACTGAGATGCAGCACTGAGCGTCATAGGAAGTCATTCCTGCCTGTGGCCATCAGACTTTACAACTCCTCCCTTGGAGGGTCAGACACCCTGTGCCGATAGACTGGTCCTGGACTTATTTCATAATTTACTGGCATAATTTACATATTACTATTTAACTATTTATGGTTCTATGACTATTTATTATTTATGGTGCAACTGTAACGAAAACCAATTTCCCCCTGGGATCAATAAAGTATGACTATGACTATGACTATCTAATCTAGCACCTATCTCAAAGTCAAAAGTCAAAGTAAATTCTATTATCAAAGTACACATATGTCATCATATACAACCCTGAGATTCTCTTCTCTGTGGGCATACTCAGCACATCGATAGAATTATTGCCTCAACAGGATCAATGAAAGATCAACCAGAAGACAACAAAATGTGCAAATGCAAATACAGGGGGTGATTGATAAGTTCGTGGCCTAAGGTAGAAGGAGTCAATTTTAGAAAACCTAGCACATTTATTTTTCAACATAATCCCCTCCAACACTTACACACTTAGTCCAGCGGTCGTGGAGCATACGGATCTTGGACCTCCAGAAAGTGGTCCACAGCAGGGGTGATTGATGTTCGTGGCCTAAGGTAGAAGGAGATGAGTTATTAACTTCAAACTTTCTGCATATTCACTCAAAGAGTTGAACTGCACGTGCATGTAACGAGAGCTGTATAACTCATGTCCTCCTACGTTAGGCCACAAACTTATCAATCACCCCTGCTGTGGTCCACTTTCTGGAGGTCCAAAACGCCAACTTCTACAAAGAAGGGATCCGTATGCTCCACGACCGCTGGACTAAGTGTGTAAATGTAGGAGGGGACTATGCTGAAAAATAAATGTGCTAGGTTTTCTAAAATTGACTCCTTCTACCTTAGCCCACAAACTTATCAATCACCCCTCGTATAAATAATTAGCTATAAATAACGAGAACACAAGATACTGAGATAAAGAGTCCTTAAAGTGAGACCATTGGTTGTGGGAACATTTCAATGATGGGACAAGTGAATTTACTTATCCCCTTTTATTCGAGAGTCTGATGGCTGAGGGGTAGCAACTGTTCTTGAACCTGGTGGTGCTCACGTACCTGAGGCTTTTATATCTTCTACATGATGGCAGCAACGAGAAGAGAGCATGGCCTGGGTGGGGGGGGGGCAGGGGTAGGATCTCTGATGATGGATGCTGCTTCCCTACGATAGCATTTCATTTAGATGTCCTGAATGGGGAAGGTTCTCTCCATTATGAATCCACTACTTCTCGTAGGATTTTCCGTTCAAAGGCATTGGTATTGCCATACCAGGCCATGATGCAGTCAGTCAATAATTTCTCCACTACCCATGTATAGAAGTTTGTCAAAGTTTTAGCTCTCATGCTGAATCTCTGCAAACTCCTAAGGAAGTAGAGGCTCAGAGATGCTTTCTTTACAATTGCAGTTACGTGCTGGGTCCAGGACAGATCCTGCAAACTAGAAACAGCAGGGAATTTAAAGTTGCTAACCCTCTCCACCTCCGATCCTTTGATGAGGACTGGCTGATGGACCTTTGGTTTCCCTCTCCTGAAGCCTACAGTTAGTTCCTTGGTCTTGCTGACATTGAGTGAGAGGTTGTTGTCATGACACCACTCAGCTAAATTTTCAAATCTCCCCCCTGTATGCTGATTCTCACAACCATTGATTGGAGTTGTGCTAAGCCACACAGGTCTAGGTGTAAAGTAGAGCAGGGGTTATGCACATAGCCCCTGTGTTGATGGATATCATGGAGGATCTGTTGTTGCCAATCTGAACTGATTGGGTTCTGGAAGTCAGGAAATCCAGGATCCAGTTGCACAAGGATCCTGTACAAGAACATCCACTCTGTTCCCTCTGCACCTTCCCTTTTGCAAATGTTACTCCGCTATTTAAGAAGTGTGGGAGGCAGCAGGAAGGAAACTATAGACCTTTTGGCCTGACATCAGTGGTTGGGAAGTTGTTGGAATCGATTGTTAGGGAAGAGATTACGGAGTACCTGGAGGCACATGACAAGATAGGCCAAAGCCAGCATGGTTTCCAGAAAGGAAAATCCTGCCTGACAAACCTACTGCAATTCTTTGAGGAAATTACAAAAAGGTAGACAAAAGAGATGCAGTAGGCATGGTGTACTTAGATTTTCAGAAGGCCATTGACAAGGTGCCGCACATGAGGATGCCTAGCAAGATAAGAGCTCATGGAATTACAGGGGAGTTACTAGTGTGGGTGGAGCATTGGCTGGTCGGCAGAAAACAGATAGTGGGAATAAAGGGATACTATTCTGGCTGGCTGCTGGTTACTAGTGGAGCTCCACAGGGGTTGGTGTTGGGACCGCTGCTTTTTACGATGTATGTCAATAATCTAGACTATAGTACGAATGGATTTGTGACTAAATTTGCTGATGATACAAATATAGGCGGAGGAGCAAGTAGTGTTGAGGAAATAGAGAGACTTAGATAGTTTAGGGGAATGGGCAAAGAAGTGGCAAATGAAATACAAACACGAGGAAATCTGCAGATGCTGAAAATCCAAGCAACACACACAAAAAATGCTGGTGAACGCAGCAGGCCAAGCAGCATCTATAGGAAGAGGTATAGCCGATGTTTCGGGCCGAGAACCTTCGTCAGGACGCCAAATGAAATACAATGTTGGAAAGTGTATGGTCATGCACTTTGGTGGAAGAAATAAGTGGGCAGACTATTATTTAGATAGGGAAAGAATTCAAAATGCAGAGGTGCAAAGGGAGTTGGGTGTCCTTGTGCAAGATACCCTAAAGGTTAACCTGCAGGTTGAGTCGGTTGTGAAGAAGGTGAATGCAATGTTGGCATTCGTTTCTAGAGGTATAGAATATAAGAGCAGGGATGTGATCTTGAGGCTCTATAAGGCGCTCATGAGATCACACTTGGAGTATTGTGTGCAATTTTGGGCTCCTTATTTTAGAAAGGATATACAGACATTGGAGAGGGTTCAGAGAAGATTCACGAGAATGATTCCAGGAATGAAAGGGTTACTGTATGAGGAACATCTGGCAGCTCTTGGGCTGTATTTCCTGTAGTTCAGGAGAATGAGGGGGGATCTCATAGAAACATTCTGAATGTTAAAATACCTGAACAGATTAGATATGGCAAAGTTATTTCCCATGTTAGGGTATCCCAGGACAAGACTTCAGGATTGAAGGACGTCCTTTTAGAACTGAGAAGCAGAGACATTACTTTAGTCAGGGAAGTAAATCTGTGGAATTTGTTGCCACAGCGGCTGTGGAGGTCAAGTCATTGGGTGTATTTAAGGCAGAGATAAATAGGTTGTTGATTTGAGAGGGCACCAAAGGGTATGGGGTAAAGGCAGGGGAGTGGGGATAAGTGGAAGAATTGGATCAGCCCATGGTTGAATTGCAGAGCAGATGGGCCAAGTGGCCTACTTCCGCTCCTATATCTTATGGTTTTACGGTCTTTTGCTGATTTAGAGTGTAAAATTTTTACTTTTCTAGTGTTTTCCTTGTTATTTAACTCTTCCATGTTTGTTTAAAATTTTTATCTACTCGTCTATGTTTGTGTGATTGTTCTGTTCAGTAAGTTTTGCAGTAATTGTTGTACAGTTGATTGTCAGTTTTACTGCAGCATATATCACACCACTTGTATTTGGTTATTTTATAGTTTACTTATTATCCCCAGAATTTTGTTCATCTCTAATCGGAGTGGGAGATAACCATAGCCTATTTTCCTTCTTTTCTTTGTTCATTCTTGTAACACTTAATAACCAGTTATAATCACCAAGTTTTATGCCTTATTCTTGTCTTCTGTGGACCTTCCAGAAAAATTCGCCAGATGCAATATCTTCTTTGCAAATTAAACGGTTGAGCTTTGCTAAACCTTCAAGAGTACCACAGTCATGCTGTGGTTTGGAGGCTTATGTGCCTTAGTGATGCCTGGCTGAAGTCAAGGCTTTATGCTTTGATTCTTGGTAGGGTCACCCATGCCAAACTGGTCAAAAGGTAGAGGCCAGACCCAGAGTAGTCTAAAGGTCCTCCAGGTTTGGGGGTTCAGCTCAGGACTAACAACCCTGACTGGTCAGCAGACCTGTTACCGAAACAGCAATACTGGATCCTTCTACAGCTGAGTGCAATGGTATTCCTGAGTCTCCACCTGGGACTTGCATGGCTGACAGTGGTGAAAACCCAGAGGAAGTTCCTGGCATGATAAAGGAAGCCCTGAGCACCGCAAAGATGGAGGACCTTCATTGCTGCCCTAAACGTCAACCGCGTGGTGGGCAGTAAGTAAGCAAGTTTGGTGGATTATTGACCTAAGATGCTAACCCTTTTTCCTTCACAGATGCTGTCTGAATTTCCAGCAATATTTTGCTACACTTGCACTTTTCCAATCATGTCAGTTTCAAATGTTGGATGTATATCTGAGATGTGGACAGAAGCTTAAAGAGAACAAGATAACAAAGACGTTATCTGCAGATTTACATCTAATTATCCAAATCTTTAAATATGTATATTTTTTCATTATATCAATTATGATACACTGATTACACTCTGTAAGAAAAATGTTAACTATCTTTGCTCTTACAGTTTGAGTGAAGGATTAATTAAATTGCAAACTTATAATCCATTTAATGCTCCCTCAATGAATTCTAACTGATTGGCAAACGAGTGGAAATGACACACTGGATTGTTTAGGTTCAGGGCAGGGTTTAGGGGTCAGGGGTTAGGGGGAAGTTCCTCCAAGACATAGTTAGTTATTGGATAGATTGGTTGATGAGGGTTGTGATCTATTCAAGGGCCTATTCCATCTGAATGCTTCAACATCCTACTCTAATGGAGAGCAACACACACAAAATGCTGGTGGAACTCAACAGATCAGGCAGCACCCATGAAGGGAAATAAACCCATTGGTGTTGCATGTCGAGACCCTTTATCAGGATTCGGATGTCAGCCACAGTCTTGCTGAAGCATCTTGGTCTGAAGTGATGCAAGATTTTTCCCTCCATCGATGCTGCCTGACCTGCTGAGTGCCTGCAGCATTTTGTGTGTGTTGCTCAAGATTTCCAACATCTGCCGAATCTCTTGTGCCTTCTCTAATAGAGTGTGTTTACTCTAATGAGGATATGTAGCTTTTTTACTTTCCCGAACAAGGAATTCATTGCTCTTTAAGAACTTCCTTGCATGAACCCAATATAGGATTGGGTTAACTTTCAAATTGCTAGGCAGAGGAAGAAAGTGCCATTCTAGTTGAATGGGCAAATATAGCCTTAACCTTGGGCCAAGTGAGGCTGCTACTTACTTAATAAAGCCCACAATCATTGAGGAATGAGGCAATGGATAGGAAGACAGTGATACTTGAATAAGGGGCAGAAAATGATGTATCAGGCAAAGGAGAAAGCTGGCCAATCTTCACGGGAAATGAAATTCATCACTAACATTGGCCTTCCTCCATCTCTGGATGCTGATTTGTGAACTATCTGATTTTAATGTGTAACACCCTGGGAAAAGTTCACTGCTAACGTAATGGTCTTTCTGTAGAAGCAGTGTTTGGGTTATGGTTAGAGATAACGGGTGCTTTGGAAGGGAGACCAATGAAGGGAATGTGTTTTTTGTGCTGTGTGCTTGACACCGGTGTGAGCTGGGTCTTTTGTTCAGTGGGAGATGAAAGGAGAAGACGCCAGAGAGAAGAGGTTGTAGGACTCGACCCAGAGTGGGGCCATAATTTGATGAAGCCCGGGGAGAACCAGAGTGTTTCAAATGCTATTGGTTTAAGTTTTCTCAGGTCTCTTATTCACTCTTAAAGGACTTTGACTGATGACATGTTTTATATTTTTTCTGTGATTTTTATTCCTCTATGAGGCATGGAAATCACTGGTGAGGCCAAATTTGTTGTCCATCTCAAATTCCTGGTGGGACTGGTATTGATGCAGCTGAGGCATGGTGTATTAATTTAGAGGACCACAGAGAGTCAATGATGCTGCTATCAGCCTTGCATTGGTTTATACTCAGTGGCCATTTTATTAGGAACACCCGTACATCTCATTAATGAAAATATCTTATCAGCCAATCATGTGGCAGCAGATCAATTCATGAAAGCACAGAGTCATGGTCAAGATGTTCAATTATCGTTCAGACCAAACATCAGGAAGAAATATGATCTAAGTGACTTTGTCTGTGGAATAATTATTGGTGCCAGATGGGGTGGTTTCAGTATTTTAGAAAGTGCTGACCCCCACCCCCCCAGAATTTTCACACACAATAGTCTCTAGAGATGACAGAAAATGGTGTTACAAACAATAAGCATCCAGTGAGCAGCGGTTCTGTGTGTAAAAAATGGCTTGTTAATGAGAGCGGTCAGAGGCCAACAAATAAAGTGCCCAATAAAGTGGCCACAGAGTGTATCTTCTCACTCTAAAGCTTGCACCACCAACAATGCAGTACCCCTTGGTACTGCACTGGAGCATGCATCTCAGGTTCCTATGCTCACGTATCTGTGCTGGGATTAGAACCATGAACCTCCTGCCTTGGAGATAATACTATCCACTGTTAACTTTGGCCCGCAACGTCATCGCTGAACACATTGCCAAGTTAAACTCGATCTCATTTGCCTGCATACGATCCATATCCCTCCATTATCTGCACATTCACACACCTATCTAAAATATTTTTAAATAGCAACATCACATCTGCTTCCTCTGTCAAGGTTACCAGCTCTGAGCAACTACCACTCCCTGTGTTAAAAAAAATTGCCCCATAATTTTCCTTTAGGCTTTCCCCTCTCATTTTAACTACATGTCCTCTAGTATTCCCTGCCTTCTCCTTTAAACTTTCCCCCTCTTACTTTAAGCGTGTGTTATTATGAATTTGAGGCATAAAGTTTTCGACCACCTACCTTATCTATGCCTTTCATACTTTATAAACTTCTATCAGGTCTGCTCTCAGCCTCTGATGCTATAGAAAATGATCCAACTTTTCCTTAGTTCATGCTCTTTAATCCAGGCAGCATCCTGGTGAGCCTCTTCTGCACCCTCTCATGTAGTTACAAAATATACTTTTAAATAATCTTCTACAGGTCTTCCTCATCCACCCAGTCTGCTGGCGCTGACTTCGTATGCTGGGATAGACATGTCCCTAACTCACTGGGGTACGAGGCCGCCTGCTACCTTCACCTGCCTTAGCCTGCCTGTCGAGGTGGTGTAGCGGGGTGTGGCTGCTGTTATGTGCAAAAAGCTACTTGGAGCCGCAGGTGAGAGCTGTGTGGGCCCCACAATGGACACAACAAGCCCCATTCACCAGAAGTGCTACCCCTCTCTGTGCACCCCATACACCCCATTGAAGAACCCGTCTACAGAGAGATCCAACAACCAGAAAGGTTTACTGCAATGCTCTGTGGCAAGTGAAAGGTGTGACAAGGCACAGAAGATGATATGGTCATCCACTGCAACCAACGAAGACCCCAGTTTGTGATGTATGTTCATACCACTGGCCTTGGACTTCTGAGGTTAAGAGAGCAGAACTGCCCCAGTGCAATGGATTTTCCGCTTTAAAATCTCTCTCACACAAGTCCTGTACCTCTCAAAGTCCAACCCTACATCCTTGTCATGAGAGGTGGAAATGGGTAAGGCCGGCCAGCAGGGCTCTGGTGAAGGTGTGTAGGCCAATCCCCTGTACGGTGAATACAATGGATTACAGAGACATTGATGAACTCCAACCGTACCATTGACTTTGGCTCATCATCGAGTAAGCACATGATGATGGGGACACTCCTGGTCCATGCTCGAGAAACGGGCTCAAAACAGAGTACGACGGAGACAGGCGGTCTTTAATGGCCTAGGCTCCACTGAGAGCTAAGGGCCCAAGAAGAAGAAGCACAGGTTCCGCCAACATTTGGCATGATGGGCAACCACCATGCCACAGGTCTTCCTCAGCTTCCAACATTCCAGAGGAATCAACACAGAGTTGTTCCACCTATTGCTTTGTGTGGACATCTTTTCCAACAAGCATATTCAGTCTGGACTTCACTGTTTGTTCAAACTGTGCTCCAATTCACCACAGCTATTTTGTTTATTTAAACTGTACTATGGCAGCAGTTTGACACAATTACTTATCTTCAAATGTTAGCTTAAATGCACTCTATGGATTTTCACTTTAAACTGAGCTGAATACAGAATGAAAAGTAATTAGATTTTAGTTGCCTTACTGTCTGTTTCTATTCAGTATCTTACTCAAAATAGGCTGTTCATTTTCAGTGCATTTCCATTGGGGTATTGGTTTAAATCGACTCACAGCTACACAGAAATGCCTGTACTCGATCACAAAACTAATCTCATTTATTTAGACAATAATACCTTTGAAATATAAATTCAGCTCAAAGTAATAGATGTTGAGGTTTTAAACTACAATATAATCATGCTGTTTGAGGTTGATGAGCAACATTCCTGGAAATAAACCATATGTTCTGGAAATTGAAGTGGTTTCCGAAATGAAAATAAAACACTGCATATGCTTGAAATCTGAGGTAAAACAGAAAATGGCATTAACTCCTTTTTTCAGTGTTCCACGGATGCTGCCAGACCTGCTGAACATTTCAGTGTATCCATTGAATGGGTTATTGTGGGAAGGCTTCATTTGGTTTCCATTTGACTTGGTATTAGTAATTGTTTATCATTTTCACTGCACCAAGATTAATCAGAAAGTGATTAGATTAGATTTTAGATTATGAAGACACGCAGTCCTCTTTTATTGTCATTTAGGAATTCATGCATTAAGAAATGATACAATATTTCCTCTGGTGTGATATCACAAAACACTGGACAGACCAAGACTGAAAAAACTAACAAAACCAACATAATTATAACATATAGTTACAATAGTGCAACAATGCCATAACTTGATGAAGAAGTCCATGAGCACAGTAAAAATTTCAAAGTCTCTCAAATGTCCCACATCTCACGCAGACGGGAGAAGGAAGAAAAACTCTCCCTGCCATACCTGATCACGGTCCGACTCTGAGTCATCCGAAAACTTCGAGCCTCCGATCAGCTCTCCGACACCAAGTACTGAGCGCCATCTCTATCCGAAAGATTCGACCTCAATCTTGGTTGCCAACAGCAGGCAAAGCCAGGGATTTTGAGGCCTTCCCTCCGAAAGATTCCCGATCGCGCAGTAACAACAGCAGCGAACTGGCGTTTCAGAAATTTCTCCAGATGTTTTTCTGTGCTTTCACATCTATTGAAACAAATGTGTAAGATAAAGAGTTTATTTTTAAATATCCTCAGCCCGGATCTTTGTCTTGCAGCTTCAGATTTTACAGTGAAGGTTCCAGAGATACTCCAGTCAATGAATTTGTCTCAACGAGGGGTTCCCAACCTAGGGTTCATGGACCTGGGTTAATGGTAGAGGTCCATGGCATAAAAAAGGCTGGGAACATCTGGTCTAAACACTTGGATTTAAAAGCAAAATTGGTGATTGGAATTGGTTTATTATGTCACATGTATGGAGATACAGTGAAAAGTTTGTCTTACATTATATTCATACAGATCAAATCATGACACAGTGCATTGAGGTAGAACAAGGTAAAGAAATAATCATGTTAAATAAAATGTAAAAGCTACTAAGAAAATGCAGTACAGGCAAATAGTAAAGTTGAAGATTGTGCAGTCAAGAATCCACTTTATCCTGCAAGAGATCTATGCCAGGGTCTGATAACAGTGACTTCGACATTAATTTCAGTTACTTGATAAATGTTGATAATTTTTTTTCCATTCAAAGCCGCCACAGGTCAATTAAAAAAATCTTTTAGCATCTCAATTGACATTCATCACACAACTTTCACCTGCTCATTTTTGTACTGTGGATATCACAAGTAAGGCTAGCACTTATATTCCTAGTTGTTTGTAAGAGGCGGGTGAGAAACTGTCTACCTGCATTGTGTGGGGAGAGTGGACATGGTCATTCCAGCCCAATTACCTACTCTGATCTGAGTACCTTGTAGGGTCATTTGGGAGATGTCGGGGCGCTGGAGCAGGGATCCAATCGCAGACCCAGTACTGTGCACACAGTGATATTAATTGAGTAACAAATCCCGAGGTGCACACAAAGTCGGTGTCAAAGTTCAGGAATAGATCAAAACATCCAGAGAAATCCCAAAACCAGAATCTGGAAACAGGCAGAGTCAGTATTCAGACAGACAGAGTACAGATACATACAAATGCTGGAAAGGCTCAGGAAAATTCACTGGCCCAATCTGGCAACACAGGACTGAAATACACTGAGCAATAAACAGAGAGGCAGATGATAGGTGGAGCACAATGAGACACAGGTAGCAGCAACACAGAGAATAATGAGGAACAGATGAGAGACGGAGTGCTCAGTAATACAGGGGCCGGAGTAGAGCAGGAACGCAGACAGAAGCACATGGTAGTACAGAACCAGGTAGTACAGCTGGGGGAAACACACAAAAAGGCAGAGTTCAACTGGAGGTACTGACAGGAGAACAGTTAACAGTCATCAAATACAGTCATTGGTCTGAGAGGAAAAGAGGGAAAGAAAGAGAGAGAGAGAGACTGAAAGACTGACAGAGGGAGATATAGAGACAGAAAGATTGAGAGACATACAGAGAGAGAGAAAGGGAAAGATTGAGAGGTAGATGGATCGCTGGAGAGAGTCTGAATAAAAAAGACAGAAAAAGAGAGAGGAGACAGAGAATGGGGTCTGAAATACATAAACAGGGATGTGGGGTGGAAGAGTAAAAAAAACACAGAATAGTGAGAGAGAAAGAGTGAAGGAGAGATGTAAAGAGTGAGAAGGAAAGAGACAGACAGGTAGAAACATAGAGAGAGACAGACAGAAGGATAGGCATTCACCTAATCTGACCCTGAACCCCTCACTATGGTGAATGGACAACTGAGGGAGGTACAAGCTCCCTCATTGCAACCATTCAAAAGGAGTCCTGGCAGACATGACTCATGGGGCTTGACTGGGGTATTGGCAGGGGAATTTGTGCAACTGGTCAGCTTTGTGCATGGGCAGAGATGACCCAGCCCACCTGGGTGCCTTATTACGGATGAGTAACAAACAATATACAAAACTGCCTGCTTTGGGAACTGTACTTCCCTCAATCGCAGGACTCTGCAGAAAGTGGTGTGGACAGACGTGAACTTCCCACTATTCCGGACATTTACAAAGGCAGGTGTGTAAAAAGGGCCCGAAGGATCATTGGGGACCCGAGTCACCCCAACCACAAACTGTTCCAGCTGCTATTATCCGGGAAACGGTACTGCAGCATAAAAGCCAGGACCAACAGGCTCTGGGCTAGCTTCTTCCACCAGGCCATCAGACTGATTAATTCATGCTGACACAATTGTATTTCTATGTTATATTGATTGTCCTGCTGTACATACTATTTATTATAAATTACTATAAATTGCACATTGCACAGTTAGATGGAGACATGATATAAAGATTTTTACTCATGTATATGAAGGATGTAAATAATAAAGTCAATTCAATTCAATTCAATATCCTATTGGTGATGATAAGATTCTGGAAAATGAATCAATTAAAAAAGAATCTCCTTTCCTTCACCACTTCACAGACCTTCTCTTTGTCGTCTGCACCCCTTCCTCTGCATCTTGAAAATCTGTACTATCACTCTTCTTCTCTAATTCTGACATGGACTCCTCATCAAAAAGTGCACGAGGTCTCAGACCAGAAACATTAATTCTGTTTCTCTCTCTGCTGCCTGACCAGTATTTTGCATTTCTAACTTTGCATTTTGCTGCAGCAATTTTGATCTTACTCCATGTTGTTGAGTCAGTGTGTTTCACCCTGCCACAGGGACCTGTCGAACGATGGAATGAATTTCAGAGGTGGTTGTTATAACACAGAATATTTAATACTCCTGACAGGGGTGAATTTCCAGCCAATGTTATTAAGTTAATTGGTTCCTTTACGAGTGTCCAAGCAAGTGTATTATATTTGATGTACTTTGAGACCTAGAATCGATTTAAATGACAAGCATTACCTGAGCTTGTAAATTGGGAGTACCCCATAAAATTTGGCACTTTGAGTTCACAATCCATTATGGTTATCAATACTCTTAAAAAGCATGAAATTGCAGCTACTTGTTTTTGCAACTTAAGCCTGTGGAAGTTGTATTGCTGGAAAATTTTCAGTGATTTTTCATCTAACACTTAAATGTGTTGAAGAGGATTGATCCTGAATGAAATTTAAAGCTTTCAGCTGTTAAGAGCACAAAGAGTCAGGAAAAAAAATAAGCTCAGCTTTGAAGCGTTACTTGCTTCAGGAGTGGATGCTGTCTATTTCTCAGTGAAATTAAACTCCTTTGATCTCCGTTCATTTTGGAGCAGCACAGTGGCGTAGTGGTTAGCACAATGCTTTACAGTATCAGCAACCAGGGTTCAATTCCCGCTGCGGCCTGTAAGGAGGTCGGTCCAAAAACGTATTAGTCAGTACGTTAATTGGTCCCTGTAAATTGTCCCTTAATTAGCCTAGAATTAAATTGGGAGATTGCTGGGCGCTGTGGCTCAAAGGGCTGGAAGGGCTTATTCTACACTGTATCTCAATAAAGAAATAAAAATAAAGGTATTTATTCCTTTAATTTAAATTGCTTGTTTTAAGGCTTATGATTAGGATGCAACCCCACCCCCTCCTTCCCCAAATGAGCCTGAGAGGGAGCACGATCATTTAAGATCATTAACGTCCAACCATATTAGACCATAAGACAAAGGAGCAGAAGTCGGCCATTCGGCCCATCGAGTCTGCTCCACCATTTTATCATGAGCAGATCCATTCTCCCATTTAGTCCCATTCCCCCGCCTTCTCACCATAACCTTTGATGCCCTGGCTACTCAGATACCTATCAATCTCTGCCTTAAATACACCCAGTGACTTGGCCTCCACTGCCACCCGTGCAACAAATTCCATAGATTCTCTACCCTCTGGCTAAAAAAATTTCTTCGCATCTCTGTTCTGAATGGGCGCCCTTCAATCCTTAAGTCATGCTGTCTCGTACTAGACTCCCCCATCATGGGAAACAACTTTGCCACATCCACTCTGTCCATGCCTTTCAACATTCGAAATGTTTCTATGAGGTCCCCCCTCATTCTTCTAAACTCCAAGTAATACAGTCCAAGAGCAGACAAACGTTCCTCATATGTTAACCCTCTCATTCCCGGAATCATTCTATTGAATCTTCTCTGTACCCTCTCCAACATCAGCACATCCTTTCATAAATAAGGAGACCAAAACTGCCCACAGTACTCCAAGTGAGGTCTCACCAGCACCTTATAGAGCCTCAACATCACATCCCTGCTCCTATACTCTATTCCTCTAGAAATGAATGCCAACATTGCATTCGCCTTCTTCACCACTGACTCAACCTTGAGGTTAACCTTAAGGGTATCCTGCATGAGGACTCCCAAGTCCCGTTGCATCTCAGAACTGAAATATCTCCGTATTTAAATAATAGTCTGCCTGTTTATTTCTTCTGCCAAAGTGCATAACCATACACTTTCCAACATTGTATTTCATTTGCCACTTCTTTGCCCATTCTTCCAATCTATCCAAGTCTCTCTGCAGACTCTCTGTTTCCTCAGCACTACCGGCCCCTCCACCTATCTTCGTATTGTCAGCAAACTTAGCCACAAAGCCATCTATTCCATAATCCAAATCGTTGATGTACAATGTAAAAAGAAGCGGCCCCAACACTGATCCCTGTGGAAAACCACTGGTAACCAGCAGCCAACCAGAATAGGATCCCCTTATCCCACTCTCTGTTTCCTGCCAATCAGCCAACGCTCTATCCATGTATGTAACTTTCCTGTAATTCCATGGGCTCTTATCTTGTTAAGCAGCCTCATGTGTGGCACCTTGTCAAAGGTCTTCTGAAAATCCAAATAAACAACATCCACTGCATCTCCCTTGTCTAGCCTACTGATAATTTCCTCAAAAAATTGTAATAGGTTTGTCAGGCAGGATTTTCCTTTAAGGAATCCATGCTGAGTTCTGCCTATCTTGTCATATGCTTCCAGGTACTCCGTAACCTCATCCTTGACAATCGACTCCAACAACTTCCCAACCACCGACGTCAAGCTAACAGGTCTATAATTTCCTTTTTGCTTCCTTGCCCCCTTCTTAAATAGCAGAGTGACATTTGCAACCTTCCAGCCCTCCGGAACCATGCCAGAATCTATCGACTTTTGAAAGATCATTGCTAATGCCTCTGCAATCTCCACAGCTACTTCCTTCAGAACACGAAGGTGCATTCCATCTGGTCCGGGAGATTTATCTACGCTTAGACTGTTCAGCTTCCTGAGTACTTTCTCTGTCGTAATTGTGACTGCGCACACTTCTCTTCCCTGCCACCCTTGAGTGTCCGGTGTACTGCTGATGTCTTCCTCAGTGAAGACTGATGCAAAATACTCGTTCAATTCCTCCGCCATCTCCTTATCTCCCATTACAATTTCTCCAGCGTCATTTTCTATCGGTCCTATATCTACTCTCACCTGTCTTTTACTCTTTATATACTTGAAAAACCTTTTAGTATCCTCTTTGATATTATTTGCTAGCTTCCTTTCATAGTTCATCTTTTCCCTCTTAATGACCTTCTTAGTTTCCTTTTGTAAGCTTTTAAAAACTTCCCAATCCTCTGACTTCCCACTAATTTTTGCTTCCTTGTATGCCCTCTCCTTTGCTTTAACTTTGGCTTTGACTTCTCTTGACAACCATGGTTGCATCCTTTTCCCATTTGAAAACTTCTTCTTTTTTGGAATATACCTGTCTTGCACCTTCCTCACTTCTCGCATAAACTCCAGCCACTGCTGCTCTGCAGTCCTTCCCGCCAGTGTCCCTTTCCAGTCAACTTTGGCCAGTTCCTCTCTCATGCCACTTTAATTTCCTTTACTCCACTGAAGTACCGACACATCGGATTTCGGCTTCTCTTTTTCAAATTTCACAGTGAACTCAATCATGTTATGATCACTGTCTCCTAAGGGTTCCTTCACCTCAACCTCTCTAATTACCTTCAGTCCATTACACAATACCCAATCCAATACAGCCGATCCCCTAGTGGGTTCAACAACAAGCTCTTCTAAAAAGCCATCTTGCAGACATTCTACAAATTCTCTCTCTTGAGATCCAGTGCTGACCTGATTTTCCCAATCCACTCACATGTTAAAATCCCACACAGTTATCATAATACTGCCCTTCTGACAAGCCTTTTCTATTTCCGGTTGTAATTTGTAGTCCACATCACTGCAGCTGTTTGGAGGCCTGTATATAACTGCCATCAGGGTCCTTTTACCCCTGCAATTTCTTAGCTCAACCCATAAAGTTTCTGCACCTTCCGACCTATGTCACCTCTTTCTAATAATTTAATATCATTTCTTACCAATAAAGCCACGCTACCCCCTCTGCCTACCTTCCTATCCTTCCGATACACCGTGTATCCTTGGATGTTCAGCTCCCAGAGACATGCATCCTTTAGCCAGGTCTCAGTGATGGCCACAATATCATACCTGCCAATCTGTAGCTGTATGACAAGATCATCAACCTTATTCCTTATGCTGCGTGTATTTAAGTATAACACCTTAAGACCAGTATTTGGTACTTTTCGCTTTGATTTCACTGCAACTTTGTTGCACTGTAACTCATCCCAATGGCTACAAATTTGCCCCATCACCTGCCTGTCTTTCCTGATATCTTTACTGCTCACTATATTAGATTTATTTCTGTTTTCCCCTTCCTCCGCTCTATCATTCCGGTTCCCAACCCCATGCCAAATGAGTTTAAACCCTCCCTAACAGCTCTCTTAATCCTTCCCACCAGGATATTGGTCCCCTCCAGGTTCAGGTGTAATCTGTCCATTTTGAACAGGTCATACTTCCCCCAGAAGAGATCCCAATGATTCAAGAATCTGAAGGCCTGCCCCCTGCACCAGTCTCTCAGCCACACATTCATCTGCCTGATCCTCCTATTCTTGCCCTCGCTAGTATGTGGCACAGGTAGCAATCCTGATATTACTACCCTAGAGGTCTTGCTTCTCAGCTTCCTTCCTAACTCCTGGAAATCTCTCTTCAGGACCTCCTCCCTTCTCCTATCTATGTCATTGGTACCAACATGTACCAAGACAACTGGCTGCTCGCCCTCTCCCTTCAGAATATTCTGGACCCGATCCGAGACATCCCGTAACCTAGCACCTGGGAGGCAACACGCCATGCGGGTATCTCTATCAGGCTCACAGAATCTCCTGTCTGTTCCCCTGACTATGGAATACCCTATGACTACCGCATTCCTCTTCTCCCTCCTTCCCTCCTGCACAACTGCGCCAGGCTCAGTGCCAGAGATCTGGTCACTGTGGGCATCCCCTGTCAGGTCATCCCCCTCAACGGCATCCAGAACAGGATATTTGTTGCTGAGGGGGACAGCCACAGGAGTGCTCTCCACTATCTGGGCATTTTCTTTCCCTCTCCTGACAACCACCCAGTTTTCTGACCCCTGTAGCCTAGGGATGACTACCTCCCTGTAGCTCCTGTCTATCACCTCTTCATTTTCCCTGATAAGCAGTAGGTCATCAAGCTGCAGCTCCAGATCCCTAACACGGTCTCTGAGGAGCTGCATCTCGGTGCACCTGGCGCAGATGTGGCCATCAGGGAGGCTGGAGGTCTCCCAGGATTCCCACATCTGACACCCTGAACAAAGCACTAACCCTGCAGGCATGCTATCTAATTCTACAGGAATGAAACAGGAAAAATAAGTCTACTCACCCACTTACCCCGACAAACAGATGAACTTTTTAGACCGTTAGCTTGTACCGTTAGCTGTGAGAGCCCTGTTGTTCCTGTCTGTCCGAGCTGATTCGCCAAGGAGAAAAAAAAAGAGTTGGTGCTTCACTCTCGCCTCTTCCCATTACTGCCGAAGCCCATTGAAGCCAAAGCTCTACACTCTGCTGCCACTCACTCCACTGCCCGCTCCAACCACTGCCCACTGTATAGGGTGATCTCCTTTTTAAACTCTTTGTGCTGTCCTGTCTACATCACGCGCCTGTGCAGTCTTGTCCTTCTCGCACTCGAAGAAGCTTTTTCAAAAAACTGCCTTCCTTCAGAATTCAGCTCCCACGCCACTCTGCTTGTCCCAATCCAAAAGACAGTGTTGGAAGTAACCTTCCTTTTTAAACTCTCCGCGCTGTCCTGTCTATGTCACGCGCCTGTGCAGTCTCGTCCTTCTTGCACTCAAAGAAGTTTTTAAAAAAACTGCCTTCCTTCAGAATTTAGCTCCCACGTCGCTCTGCTTGTCCCGATCCAAAAGACAAACATTG
This sequence comes from Mobula hypostoma, assembly GCF_963921235.1. NCBI lineage: Eukaryota > Metazoa > Chordata > Chondrichthyes > Myliobatiformes > Myliobatidae > Mobula > Mobula hypostoma. The sequence goes on along the minus strand of NC_086104.1, from coordinate 147,522,738 downwards.
GAAGTAACCTATCATCACCAGCACCCGCACCTCACCACTGAATGCTAACACTCTTTGATACCCATCAAGCTCCAGCCAATGGGTGACACAGTTGCTCAAAACATTCAAGGGTATGTTTCAGATGTGGGAATTATCCATAAACAGCTCCAAGAGGCTGTAGAACTGAGATGTGGACTATAGTTCTGCAGGGGGTTGTGAGCTGCAAGCCATTTAATAGATTGAAAGTTGCAATCAATAGATTATTTTTTACTGGAATTGAGGATTGTGACGTTCAGTTTTTGACTTTTGACACTGTCAAACAGCAAGATCTTCTGGAAATGCTTCAAGATCTTGACATAGATGGGAAAGATATACGTTTCTTAAGAAACTTGTACTGGGACCAGACAGCATCCATCAGGATAGAAGGAGAAGTGAGTGAGTATGTGAATATCATGAGAGGAGTCAGGCAAGGTTGTGTCTTTTCGCCAGACTTATTCAACCTGTATAGTGAAAATATCTTGAGAAATATCAAAGACACCAAAAGATACACAATTGGAGGCCATAATATAAATAACATCAGATATGCTGATGACATTGTACTAATGCTGACTCAGAAACAAAACTTCAAGAACTACTCACTATAGTGGGCAGCAGAAAGTAATCGCAGAGGCCTCTCAATCAACACCAAGAAGACAGAAAGCATGGTCATCTCCAGAAAGACAAACGTCCCACAATGTGTGATCAAGATCGGAAATACAAACATCAAACAAGTCAACAAATTCAAATACCTTGGCGGCCTAATAACAAGTAATGGCGGGTGCAACACAGATATCAAATACAGAATAGCAATGGCGAAAGAAGCTTTCCAAAAAATGAAGACCATATTAACGGACAGAAAGATGAGCACGTACACTAAAAACAGAATACTGCAGTGCTACATTTATTCTATCCTGACTTATGGAATTGAATGCTGGACCATTTCTCCAACAATGGAAAAGAGACTAGAAGCAGCAAGAGAATGTTAAAAATATCATGCACCACACACACATCAAATGAAGAAGTTCTCAGAAGAGCCCAAGCAGTTCGATCACTCATACCAACAATAAGAGAAAGACAACTCAGGTTCCTAGGACACATCATGCGGAAAGATGAACTAGAAAAACTCATACTCTCTGGAAAGATTGAGGGGAGCAAACCTAGAGGAAGACCTCGGCTTATGTACAATAAAAGCATGGCCAGGTGGCTGCACATCAAGAAAATGGAAGTCATCCAAAAAACAAAGGATAGATCTGTATGGAAAACCATGGTCACCAAAGTCCACATCAGATATGGTACCTAGACAGTTCAGTTTGGACAGGGATATCGAAATAGGATCAGTTGTGATGTTCAGGATTAAAATCAGAATCCCTTTTATTAGCATTGACCTATTCAATTCGAGTTTAATTGTTATTCAACCATACGTGAATACCCATGAATACAGCCAGATGGAACAGTGTTACTCCGGGGCCAAGGTGCAAAACACAAAACCAACAGTCACACACAGCACAAAGTACACATAGCACATAGAAGATGGTAAGCACGTAAAGCAATCGGTAAGATACAGCCACACAAAATAATAGTCTAGACCCAAGCCATGAATGCTGCAGATATCTGCTGTCGAGCACAATATACTGTAACTTGTCTTCTGTCAAGTGAACACTGGGGGTGAGTGGGCAGCACCAACTCCAGCCGGGACGCCACGCCACACTGCACCCCGGTGGAGTGCAACGCTGGCTCTGATGCCTCTCTCCTGGCAGCTGTAAATAGGCAACACCACGGCTTGAGGCCTAGTTCTCACTAAAACCGAGGCCAAGCAAGTCCCCTGTCGTCCACCCCCGCTCTCCGCCAATTAATCAGTGAATTGAACTTGCAGCCTTCCACAAAAACAATGTCCCAAAGAGTCTTGAGATCACAAGAAAAGCCACCAAGACGGTCACTCGCTATTAGACTATATGCCTCCTTCAACACAGGCAGCAGCACCGTGCACAGTTCCTTCATTTTCTTTGCCAACAACCAACTTGCAGACGAGGTAGACATGGAGTACTTTAAGTTCTTAATGTCCAGCAGGATCTTGAGCTCATAAAAAATACGCTTAAAGAGGACAATAGTACTTTTTGTTGACCCTGTAGACGACGCTGTGATTGAACACGCCACCATCTTACCAGAACTGGAAACTTGTCGTGAAATATATTGTTTTGTGGCGGTAGAACAGAGCAAGATATAAAAAATACTATTAGTTACAATAAAAAGATAAATAAATAGTGCAAAAAGTAGTGGCCGGGCAGTGTTCATGGACTATTCACAAATCTGATAGCAGAGGGGAAGAAGCTGTTCCTAAAATATTGAGAGTGGGTCTTCAGGCTCCTGTACCTCATCCCTGATGGTAGTAATGAGAAGAGTGCAGGTCACAGATCCTTAATGATGAATACCACCTTCTTGAAGCACTACCTTTTGAAGATGTCCTCGATGGAGGGGAGGGATGTGCTTGTGACAATAGACAATAGATGCAGCAGTAGGCCATTTGGCCCTTTGAGCCAGCACTGCCATTCACTGTGATCATGGCTGATCATCCACAATCAGTACCCCCTTTCTGCCTTCTCCCCATATCCCTTCACTCAGCTATCTTTAAGAGCTCTATCTAACTCTCTCTTGAAAGCATCCAGAGAATTGGCCTCCACTGCCCTCTGAGGCAGAGCATTCCACAGATCCACAACTCTCTGTGTGAAGAAGTTTTTGCTCAACTCCGTTCTAAATGGCCTACCCCTTATTCTTAAACTGTGGCCTCTGGTTCTGGACTCCCCCAACATCGGGAACATGTTTCCTGCCTCTAGTGTGTCCAATCCCTTAATAATCTTATATGTTTCAATCAGATCCTCTCTCATCCTTCTAAATTCTGGTGTATACAAGCCCAGTCACTCCAATCTTTCAACATATGACAGTCCCACCATCCCGGGAATTAACCTTGTGAACCTACGCTGTACTCCCTCAATAGCAAGAATGTCCTTCCTCAAATTTGGAGACCAAAGCTGCACCCAATACTCCAGGTGTGGTCTCACCAGGGTTCTGTACCACTGCAGAAGGACCTCTTTGCTCCTATACTCAACTCCCCTCGTTATGAAAGCCAGCATGCCATTAGTTTCTGCACTGCCTGCTGTACCTGCATGCTTACTTTCAGTGACTGATGAACAAGGCCACCTAGATCTCGTTGTCCTTCCCCTTTTCCTAACTTTACACCATTCAGATAGTAATCTGCCTTCCTGATAGAGCTGGCTGAGCCCACATCCTGTTTTTGATCCTTTGCATTGAAGCCTCTGTATCATCTGGTACATATTCATGAGCAGATGAATGACTGGAAGATATAATCACTCAGAATGTCACAGTAAATTAAAATTTAAAAAAACAGCTGCTGATTCTGGAAATCTGAAGTAAAGTTAAAGACTGTCAAAATGCTCTCTGTAGTACATTTGTAGACAATTGCAAGAGTCTCTGGTGGCACTACAAACTCCTCAAACTCGTATAGAAGTATAGCTTCTCGTGTGCCTTCTTCGTGATTGCATCAATGTGCTGGGCCCAGGATAGATCCTCTGCGATGTTGGTGCCCAGGAAGTTGAAGCTCCTCACCCTTACCAACGTTGACTCTTTGAAGGGTGGTGTGAGTTCTCTTGATCTCTCTTTCCTGAAGTCCACAATCAGTTCCTTGGTCTTGTTGATGTTGGGTGCAAGGTTGTTGTTGTGACACCACTCAACCAGGTGATATATTTGGACGGAGAAGAAGGATTGAGGGATTTATTCCTTTGTAGTGCCATTAAGTCATGGAGGCAACAGGGGATGACTTATGATTTGATATAAAACCGTTGTGTCATAGAAACATAGTCATGGTGCATCGAGTCAGAGATTCATAGTGCCATAGACTCTGAGAGTCATGGAGTCACACAGTAGTGAAACAGGCCTTCGGTCTACCACGTCCATCCTGACCATTATACTAGTCCCATGTTTCAGTACTTGGTCCATATCCTTCTAACATGCTGTGAGAGTATCAGCCTTCATCTCTTTCTCAGGCATTGCATTTCAGATGAATATTTTCCACCTGATCTCCTCTAACTCTCTTACTTGGGATTTGATGTTCTTGTTGCCGTTTGCATGAGTTGTTTTTTTGAGCAAAGTGGGGGGAGGGTGGTTGATGTTTTGGTTGCCATCTGTACAATTTCCTTTTTTTTGTGCATGGGGGATTGATATTTTTCTTTGAATGGCTTTCCATAGTTTTTCTATGTTTCATGGCTGTCTGGAGAAGATGAATCTCAGTGTATATGTACTTTGATGATTAATGTGCCTTGAACCTTGAACCTTAAACCTAAGACTTCTAGTTTTTGGCTTCTCCATTATGGGGAAAAGTCTTTCCTGAAAAGGTGCCCTCCAGCACTCTCACTTGTCTGGCTCAACTCGTTCTCATACTTAACAAAGTCATGAGTTCCATTTACCTGAGTATTTCCCACTTTTTGGAGTCGTATAGTCATAAAGCAAGGAAACAGACCCTTCAGTGTACTGAGTCTGCACCAGTCATCGAGGGGTGTGTGGGTGCATATACTGTACACTAATCATATATTTGATCCTATTTTTTTGCATTCTCCTCGCATTCTCATCATCTCTCCCAGATTCTACCACTCAATTTATAATGGTGTATTCACCAAACAAGCTGTGTGTCTCAGTGATGAAGGAGGAATTGGGATCACCCAGAGAGGACCGACACTCAGGGAGAAGATTCAAATTCTACACGGGCGACACCCAAGGTCAAGATTGAGCCTGGGGTCCGGCATTCTGAGGCTGACAGAACGTTTGGATGTGGCCCAGGAATGGAGAGAGAGCCAATAAACTGTGTCGACGGTTCACTGACTTTAACGAGAACCGTTGCAGAATTTAAAGGAAAAGGGAAATGATAAATGCTAAGCCAACAGGGCTGTTGACTAAAACTCTCAAACTGAAAATTAAATGCCAACACTGTGACTGGAAACAATAACTAAAATACAAATGAATACTGTCCCTTTACAGCATCAGTTGAAATAGTAGTCCTATTTCTTGGACAAGAAAAACAGGGAGTATAAATATTGCTGTGCTTTTGGTCAAATCTCAACAAGACTAGAACGAAAAGAAGGAAGTTAAATAGCACCATAATGAAACAGTAATTAGTTGGAATGCACATAATCATGAGCACGATTGCCGAACCTATTGTGTAGCCCGCCTGTGCGATGAGCAGATCCCACAGCAGAGTCCGTGGCTGTGACAAAGGCAGCACCTCTACCAGCCAAGCCACGGCCATTTTGTTCTGTTTTTGCTCGACATACAGTATTCCTGGTGGGAGTCTACATTGTATCCAGTATATGTTATCACAGGGGCATTTGGGATTCATTCACCTCAAAGAATTGCTGATGCAGGTGCTGGGAGAAGAGGGGACTTTTGGGGCACAGTTAGTTTGGTTGGTTGTGCTTAGCACGTGGCAGTTTTCTCATGTATACAGTGAACTTACGCATCTCACCTTCAATGTACAGTTGTGTTGGAAAAGGAAATCTTAACGAATGGCCTGGAAAGCAGAAATGTGTTAGTGTAGATCTTGTAAAAAATATTGTACAATTCCCAAACTGGCACATTTCTTTCAGCTGAAGTTATTTATTTGTTTAGTTGCTATAGTAACGATCAATTGGTTCCAGTAACACACATGAGCGTTTAGCATGTGATACAAGACAAAACTCTCTGTCAAAACTTTTGACCGGTTTTCCAAAAGTATAATATCAGAGATGCTGGAAGCTTAAAATTGAAAAAAAAGACTTATAGAGAAAACACTGGAAGTACTCAGCAGGTCAGCCAGCATCAAGTTCTTAAGTTCAAGTTTAATTGTCGTTCAACCATACATTAATGCCCATGGATACAGTCAAATGAAATAGTGTTACTCCAGGATCAAGGTGCGAAACACAGCACAAGTCACATATGAGATATCAGTAAAATTCAGTCACTCGAAACAACATAATCCAAGTCCTGTGGAGGGAGCAAGTCTGCTTTGGTTTTACAATCCTTTTCTTTGTCATTTCTATTAAAACTTTAATTGAGAAAAATTATATATACTATAACAAGATTCCATGTAACAAATTACTTACACGTCTGAGAGTGTTTGATGGGCCAGAAATCGGTCTAACTTGTGTTGTACCTGTTTTTGGAGTGTTTGAGTAGATAGTCTGGAGGGAGGTGTGTACTGTATTTGGCTTAAGAATGTTTTTGATGCAACAGTGCAGACAGAGCTTGATTTGTGATCTGTCAATGCTGTTTGATGCCATAATTCAAATGCAGTTTTAAAGGACTGCCACCATCCATAACATGTCCTCTTCTCATTACCATCTCCAGGAAGGAGGTACAGGAGCATGAAACCCAGGTAACATGCTAGTAAATCTTCTCTGTACTCTCTCAATTTTGTTGACATCTTTCCTATAATTCGGTGACCAGAACTGTACACAATACTCCAAATTTGGCCTTACCAATGCCCTGTACAATTTCTTTTTTAAAAATCTTTTTATTAATATATAATCTTCTACAGTTATAAAGTATAGAAATTCAACCAATTAGAATGTATATAATTAATAAAGCTGAAAAAAAACATATATGCTAATGAGAAAAAAATTTTTATAAAAGGAAAAGGAGGAAAAAAGAGAACCCCAGCTAACTAACAAAAAAGCCACTAACTATAAAACAAAAAAAAAGAAGAAAAAAAAAACCATTAGGAACTAACTCCCAGAGCAATACGTCTTACAATCATTTATATATATAAAAGAAGGAAAAGAAAGCAACAACCGCCAAATCATATTTATATAACATAAAATTTGGAAGCAAACCATGTAAATTGATTCAAATTAAATGATAATATTTAGCAGAAGAGCTCCACCTTCTCTCAAAATCAAATCGGGGATCAAAAGTTCTACTTCTAATTTTTTCCAAACTAAGACACAACGTTACTTTGGAAAACCATTGAGTTAGTGGAGCAGAGGTATCTTTCCACTTCAACAAAATAGCCCTTCTTGCCAACAATGTAATGAATGCAATTACATGTTGATTTGAAAATGAAATACCCTGAATGTGATGCGGAACTATTCCAAATAGAACAGTCAATTTGTATTAGATTGTAAATTAATTTTCAAAGCTTTAGAAATTGTAGAAAATAAAGATTTCCAGAAAGATTTCAATGAGGGACATGACCAGAACATATGTGACAAAGTAGCTACTTCATTTTTGCACCTATCACAATAATAATCTATATTAGGAAATATTTTGGATAGCCTCTCCTTTGTTAAATAATAACGGTGAACAATTTTAAACTGAATTAAACAATGATTGGCACATATCGAAGAAGAATTAACCATTTTCAGAACTCACGACCAATCTTCATTAATAAAAGTCATATTAAGTTCTCTCTCCCAATCCAGTTTAATCTTTAGTGAGAGGTTATCTTTTTGTAGTAAAAATAAATTATAAATTCTACCAATGGAGCCTCTCACTAAGGGATTCATATTCAAAATGGTATCCAACAAATCAGATTCTTGCATATATGGAAACGTAGAAACATATTTTTGTAAAAAATGTCTAACCTGTAAATATTGCAAGAAATGTGTGCGAGAGAGAGAATATTTGCTAATTAACTCTTCAAAAGACATCAATCGACCATCACTAAATAAATCTGCAAAAGAACAAATCCCCTTATTTCTCCATAAAAGAAAGATGGGATCAGTAATTGAAGGTTTAAATAGCAAATTTTGAAATACAGGACTAGACAATTTAAATTGTTTGGAATTAAAAGAGTTGCAAAACTGAAACCAAATCCACAAGGACTGTTTAATAGCAGGATAGAGATTGAATTTGGAAATTTTCGCAAATTGTAAAGGTAATGGAGCTCCTAATAGTGAAGTTAAATAAACTTGATTAATAACTTTAAATTCCAAATCAATCCAGGCTAGTTTTTGGTTCTTATTGAGCCAATATAACCAAAAACATAATTGTCGAATATTAACAGCCCAATAATACAATCTTAAATTAGCTAATGTGAGTCCACCATCATTTTTAGATTTTTGTAAATGAAGCTTATTAACTCTTGGTTTTTTATAGGTATATTTTGAAAAATATATAAAAATCTAGGTAAAATCATCATTTTCACAGCATGAATATGACCTATTAAAGAAAGTGTAAGAGGATTCCATCAAGAAAATAATTGTTTCATAGAGTCCAATAAAGGAACTACATTAGCTTTATAAAGATCCTTATATTTTTTTGTAATGATAACACCCAAATATTTAAAAGAATTCACAATTCTAAATGGAATATCCTTATATATGAAAACAGGAACATTTAAAGGGAACAATTCACTTTTATTTAAATTAAGTTTATATCCTGAAAATTTTCCGAAATCATTTAATAATTCCAAAAGATTAGGAATAGAATCTTCAGGATTCGAGATATAAACCAAATTGGTGTTTTGGATAATGGTGAATATATAATATTCATCAATCTCTGAACATTAGGAAAAGAATAACGGCCTCTAATAAAGCCTGTTTGATCCACAGAGATAATTTTAGATAAAATGTTTTCCAAACGGTTAGCCATTATCTTGGAAAGATTTTTAGCATCCACATTTAATAGCGAAAAAGGTCTATAAGATGAGCATTCAGTAGGATCTTTATCTTTCTTGAGGATTAAAGAAACAGAAGCTTCATAAAAAGAAGAGAGTAAGTTACCTTCCTCAAAAGATTCATGAAATATTTCCAAAAGGTATGGAGAAAGTAATTTTTCAAATATTTTGTAAAATCCTACCGAATGGCCATCGAGTCCAGGGGTTTTACCTGATTGCATTGACCATATAGCTTTCTGAATTTCATGCTCAATGGTTGGAGCATCAAGGATCTGTTGATCTTCAGCAGTAATTTGAGGTAATTTAATCTTATATAAAAAAGCTTTCATTTTAGAGGAATCTGCTGGAAACTGAGATTTATAAAGTTTAGAATAAAAATCCTGAAAGATATTATTAATATCTTCATAATTACTTACTATATCTCTATTATCTTTACAAATCTTTAAAATTTGTCTTTTAGCTTTAGCAGCCCTTAACTAGGAAGCTAATAGCCTATTATTTTTATCCCCAAAAATATAAAACTGACTTTTTAATTTAAGCAAATATCCTTCAATAGGATAAGTTAATACTAAATTATATTGTGAATGTAATTCCACTCTTCCTTAAACAATTCAACGCTTGGAAGGATTGCATTGATATTACCTAATTCTTTAATTTGTTTAGCAATTTTATCTAATTCTATTCTTGTCTGTTTCTTCAACTTAGCTAAATAAGAAATAATCTGACCACATAAATAAGCTTTTAATGTATCCCAAATTACTAACTTTGAGACGTTTCCTGTATTATTAAAGAGAAAAAACTCTTTTATCTGAGTTTCAATAAACTCAACAAAATCTGAACTTTGTAACAAACGTTCTGGAAAACGCCAAGGTGGTCTTGTAGAAATAACATCTTTCAAATCAAATATTAAATTTAAAGGAGCATGATGAGAAATAACAATTGCATCATATTCACATTTCTGAACATTAAGTAAAAGTCGAGGGTCGGCTATAAAATAGTCGATTCTCAAATATTTATTATGAACATGTGAAAAAAAGGAATATTCTCTATCAGTAGGATACATATGTCTCCAGACTTCAATTAAACCATAATCAATTAAAAAAGAATTAATAAGTGATGCAGAATGATTAGGGTGTTGATGTCTAGATGATGATTTATCTAACAAGGGATTTAAGCAAATATTAAAATCTCCCCCCATTAATAACATATATTCATTTAAATCAGGTAATAGAGTAAAAATATCTTTAAAAAAGGAAGGATCATCGGTATTTGGTCCATATATATTAACCAAAACCCATTTTCTTTTTGTAAATTGTTCCTTTAACAATCAAAAATCTACCATTAATATCAGATATAATACCCTCCTGATTAAAGGGAATATTGGAATCAATAAAAATCGAAACACCCCTAATTTTACTTTGAGAGTTTGGATGATTCTGAGAGTCCTTCCAAAATTTAAAAAATCAACTGTTGTCACATAACTTGACGTGTCTCTTGTACAAAGATCATATCAGGTTGGAATCAATTAATAATTTTAAATGTTTTCTTACGCTTAATAGGATGAGTCCAATCACGGACATTCCAACTTAAAACGTTTAACTGTTTAACTAACATTATAAAACTTTATATCTAATTTTAAATGGCGGTGATAAACAACAATGATAACAATTTGCGTACGTTCCAGAATTCCATAATGGGAGTAAAAAATAGAAATAAAAAAAGAAAAAAACCCACCCAACCTACAGAGCCCCAAAATAAGTTGATTTTAATCGACGCAAGCCCCAAGAAATGCATAGAAGCTCGTCCCACATAGCTACCACTCTCTGAGTAAAGAAATTCCCCCTCATGTTACTCCTAAACTTTTGGCCTTTAACTCTCAACTTACGTCCTCTTGTTTGAATCTCCCCCACTCTCAATGGAAAAAGCCTATCCATGTCAACTCTATCTATCCCCCTCATAATTTTAAATACCTCTATCAAGTCCCACCTCATAATTTTAAATACCTCTATATGTTCCAAAGAATAAAGACCCAACTTATTCAACCTTTCTCTGTAACTTAGGTGATGAAACCCAGGTAACATTCTAGTAACACACATCAAAGTTGCTGGTGAACGCAGCAGGCCAAGCAGCATCTGTAGGAAGAGGTGCAGTCGACATTTCAGGCCGAGACCCTTCGTCAGAACTAACTGAAGGAAGAGTGAGTAAGGGATTTGAAAGTTGTAGGGGGAGGGGGAGATCCAAAATGATAGGAGAAGACAGGAGGGGGAGGGATAGAGCCAAGAGCTGGACAGGTGATAGGCAAAAGGGGATACGAGAGGATCATGGGACAGGAGGTCCGGGAAGAAAGACGGGGGGGGGGGACCCAGAGGATGGGCAAGAGGTATATTCAGAGGGACAGAGGGAGAAAAAGGAGAGTGCGAGAAAGAGAAGTCGATGTTCATGCCATCAGGTTGGAGGCTACCCAGACGGAATATAAGGTGTTGTTCCTCCAACCTGAGTGTGGCTTCATCTTTACAGTAGAGGAGGCCGTGGATAGACATGTCAGAATGGGAATGGGATGTGGAATTAAAATGTGTGGCCACTGGGAGATCCTGCTTTCTCTGGCGGACAGAGTGTAGATGTTCAGCAAAGCGGTCTCCCAGTCTGCGTCGGGTCTCGCCAATATATAAAAGGCCACATCGGGAGCACCGGACGCAGTATATCCCACCTCCCCCTCGTACCCCATCTGTTACTCATTTTTATGCACCCACCTCCCCCTCGTACCCCATCTGTTACTCATTTTTATGCACACATTCTTTCTCTCACTCTCCTTTTTCTCCCTCTGTCCCTCTGAATATACCTCTTGCCCATCCTCTGGGTCCACCCCCCCTCCTTGTCTTTCTTCCCGGACCTCCTGTCCCATGATCCTCTCGTATCCCCTTTTGCCTATCACCTGTCCAGTTCTTGGCTCTATCCCTCCCCCTCCTGTCTTCTCCTATCATTTTGGATCTCCCCCTCCCCTTCCAACTTTCAAATCCCTTACTCACTCTTCCTTCAGTTAGTCCTGACGAAGGGTCTCGGCCTGAAACGTCGACTGCACCTCTTCCTACAGATGCTGCTTGGCCTGCTGCATTCACCAGCAACTTTGATGTGTGTTGCTTGAATTTCCAGCATCTGCAGAATTCCTGTTGTTAACATTCTAGTAAACCTTCTTTGTACTCTCTCTATTTTGTTGACATCTTTCCTATAATTTGGTGACCAGAACTGTACACAATACTCCAAATTTGGCCTTACCAATGCCTTGTATAATTTCAACATTACATCCCAACTCCTATACTCAAGGCTCTGATTTATAAAGGCCAGCATACCAAAAACTTTCTTCACCACCCTGTCCACATGAGATTCCACCTTCAGGGAACTATGCACCATTATTCCCAGATCCCTCTGTTCTACAGCATTCTTCAATGCCCTACCATTTACCATGTATGTCCTAGTTTGATTAGTCCTACCAAAGTGTAGCACCTCACATTTATCAGCATTAAACTCCATCTGCCATCTTTCAGTCCACTCTTCTAACTAGTCTAAATCTCTCTGCAAGCTTTGAAAACTTACTTCATTATCCACAACACCACCTATCTTAGTATCATCTGCATACTTACTAATCCAATTTACCACCCCATCATCCTGATCATTAATATATATGACAAACAACATTGGACCCAGTACAGATCCCTGAGGCACACCACTAGACACCGGCCTCCAATCTGACACACAGTTATCCACCACTACTCTCTGCCATCTCCCATCACGCCACTGCTGAATCCATTTTACTACTTCAATATTGATACCTAACGATTGAACCTTCCTAACTAACCTTCCGTGTGGAACCTTGTCAAAGGCCTTACTGAAGTCCATATAGACAACATCCACTTACCCTCATCAACCTTCCTAGTAACCTCTTCAAAAAAATTCAATAAGATTTGTCTAACATGACCTTCCACGCATAAATCCATGTTGACTGTTCCTAATCAGACCTTGTCTATCCAGATAATTACATATACCATCTCTAAGAATACTTTCCATCAACTTACCCACCACTGACATCAAACTCACAGGCCGATAATTGCTAGATTTACTCTTAGAACCCTTTTTAAACAATGGAACAACTTGAACAATGCATCAATCCTTCGGCACCATCCCTGTTTCTAATGACATTTGAAATATTTCTGCCAAAGCCCCTGCTATTTCCACACTAACTTCCCTCAAGGTCCTAGGGAATATCCTGTCAGGACCCGGAGACTTATCCACTTTCATATTCCTTAAAAGCGCCAGTACTTCCTCTTCTTTAATTATCATAGTTTCCATAACTACCCTACTTGTTTCCCTTGCCTTACACAATTCAATATCCTTCTCCTTGGTGAATACCGAAGAAAAGAAATTCTTCAAAATCTCCCCCATCTCTTTTGGCTCTGCACATAGCCATCCACTCTGATTCTCTAGGGGACCAATTTAATCCCTCACTATCTACCTTTTGTCCACCTTTTACGTTGTAACTCATCCTGTTGACTGCAATTTTTCCCTATTAACAGCCTCTCCTCACTACACATTGCTTCTCTTTGTAAAGCAGCTACCTCATCTTCAGCTCTATTATCCGCCTTTCCTGTAATACTTCTTGCATTGAAATGTCAGCAGATCAGGACACTAGTTGCACCATGCTCAAACTTTTGATTCCTAGCTTTGTCTGAGGACTTACCAACATTTGCCCCCACAACCTCTCCACTAACTGTCCTGGCACGCTGGTTCCCATTCCCCTGGGCATAGGTCTAAGGTGAGAGAGGATTTAAAAGGGACCTGAGCGGCAATTTCTTTATGTACAGGGTGGTGTGTTGGTGGAATTTCTTTATGTACAGGGTTGTCTGTACAGAACGGATGACTTGCACCTGAACTGGAGGGAGACAATATCCTTGTGGGAAGCCCTGCCCTAGAGTTTACAAAGAATGGTCCAAAAAACAAAAATACCATCCAGTGAGCGGAAGTTCTGTGGGCAAAAATGTCTTGCTAATGAGAGAGGTCAATGGCCAGAAATATTCAAGCTGACAGGAAGGTGACAGTAACTCAAATAACCACGCGTTATAGCATTGGTGTGCAGAAGAGCATCTCTGAATGCACAGCACATCGAACCTTGAAGTGGACGGGCTACAGCAGCAGAAGACCATGAACGTACACTCAGTGGTCACTTTATTAGGGGCAGGAGGTGCCTAATAAAGTGCCCACTGAGAATAGATTCTAACTACTTTCCCTATCAATGCCTTTCAATCTTATAAATTTTTCTCCCCTCTGTCTGAGGCGAAAGTTGTACTGATAGCTGCGCAAGAAGGTAGAGCGATGTCCGACATGGCTGATGTTTATACAACTCACTTTCAATGTGTGATAATGTGTTGGAGAAGCCAAGGCCTGAAAAGCAAACCATTGTTACTACTATTACTAAGACGACTCAGGCCTAGGGGGCCGGCATTGGGCAAAAAGGCAAAAAGTAAGAACATTGTCAGTGCAATAATAAGTTACAATAATTTATTATTCCAAATGGACACTTGTTAAGGCTGCTGTTATTTGCTGCTCTGGTTGTCATGGTATTGACTTGTGCTTTGCTGTCTTCAGTTTGCTTTCACATCCAAGAGTTGCAGCAAGGCGAGAGTTTTGTACCAGTGCATTGTATCCACAATCAGAGCCTTGTGACTGACCAGCACTTTCTGAATGCATTGGAAAAAGCCCAATTAAGATCAAGTTAGCAGAATCACTCAGCCCATGTTGATGAAAAGCCCAGTGGTTTCTCTGAGCATTGAAGCTTTGGTCTGGAAGTGAGGCAGAGTCACCAAGTCATAGAACACACATGTATAGAATGAACTGCAGGCTTTTCAATCTCAACCGGTTTAACGCCAAAAACAAGGTCAGCAGCACCACTATCGTGGAGCTTCAGCGTGCGAAGACAATGACATCACAGTACGCTCTGAAGAAGATCAATGTATCCTAAATACCCCTGCCAAAACATACAGGGACCTGTGTCATGCTTGAATATAAAAAAGGCACAGGTCCTATATCTGTCACTGCCTGACCAGCCATTCATACAGCCCTTTATAAAAGTTGTCACTATCACTCTAGAAAATGTAGACTATTTTGATTCTGAGATGTGGGTCTTGGGTTGGCCTCTATTGCCACCTGAGGAGCCACCACTAGACAACCTGGGGTGCACGGACCTCTTGGTTAGTGGTAAGGGTCTATGGCCTAAAAAAACTTGGAAACCCGTGTCTTAGGAGAACATCACACTCAACTCGAGTGATCGCGCTACTACTGGAGCACTACAGGGCAGGAACAGATTCTTTCCCCCTACTAGTCAATGGCAAACTGTTTTTCTGCCTAGTTCCATTGATTTGCACCTGGATCATAGCCCTTTTACTCTTCCGACCCATGTTCTTATTCGTACTTCTCTTAAATGTTGAGATTGAACCTGCACCCACCACTTCTACTGGCAGACTGTTCCACACTCTCATCACCCTCTGAGTAAAGAAGTTCCCCCTCATGTTCCCCTTAAATACTTCACTTTCAGGTGTGTTCCTGTTGACATTGAACCTGAGAGAACTGATTTCCACTCTCACCCAGCAAGTGTTTGTCATTGTTACAGGAAACTTGCACTGGACAATCTCTGTCTGAATGACATGTACGCCTCTAGGGCTTTGAGTCTGAACAACTTTCTTTTGTTAAACAAATTTACTGTAAATTGCAAACAGGAGGAAATCTGCCGATGCTGGAAATTCAAGCAAAACGTTGACGAAGGGTCTCGGCCTGAAACGTCGACTGTACCTCTTCCTTTAGATGCTGTTTGGCCTGTTGCATTCACCAGCATTTTTTGTATGTGTTATTGTAAATTGTTTGGAATTATAGTGAATATGGGTCAAAGAAACAGAACTTTCTCCCAAGTGTGCTCTTTTCCGACTTGAAGGGTTGACTCTGTTTCTTTTCCTGCTGCGAATGACCTACCAGCATTTCCCATTTTTCTTTTAGATTTTGAACATGGAACAGAGAACCTTACAACAAACGCAGCCCCTTTGGCCCACAATGTTGTGCTGACCTTTTAACCTACTCCATATTCTGGACTGCTCTGACCAGAGCCTGGAGATGATCAGGAACACTGAGTCCCAGAAGTTGGATCTGGGCATTGGCAACTGTTGGAACCCACTGTATTTTTTAAATAATACTTTTTAAAAGATTTGTACTTTTTTCCAAGTCATATATGTCTCACAGTACATGGTGGTTCATCCCCACTCACTGGCAGAAAGTGGTATAGCAGTTAAATTAACGGTCCATCACCTTTCTCATTTTTCATTGGCTAAGTATTAGCACATTACCCACATGTTTTAATTAGGTAGCCTATTTGCTAGTTTATTCCTATCTAAGGAATGTCTTATCTTATCTATAAAAGTGATGGAATTTTCAGAGGGGCCATCTTTATTTCTTTTGTCTTCACTTCCATTCCCCACTTAGCATTGTTTCACAGCTCTTTATTTAGTTTGCTTAGTGCTGGTATGTTTGTTCATCCTCGAAAATAAACTATAGTTGGAATTAGGACCACTCATCATCCCTGACTCCTGGAAGACCCCTACAAATCAGAAAATAAACAGAGATCCACCAGAACATTGCAAGTTTTTTGCTCAGAGAGGGGTGGGTGCCGAGGATGGATAATCAGGGGAGGTGGCGAAGGCAATGGTGATTGATGCATTTAAATTAGCGCATGAATGTGCAGAGAGTGGAGGGATATGGACTTGTGTAGGCAGAAGGGACTAGTCCAGTTAGGCTTATTATTATTAATTTTGTTAGTTCAGTAAAACACTGTGGGCTGAAGGTTCTCCAATCACGAAGAAAAGGAAATCTGCAGATGCTGGGAATTAAAGCAACACACACAAAATTGCTAGGCCAAGCAGCATCTATTGAAAAAAAGTACAGTCGACATTTCAGGAAGGGTTTCGGCCCGAAACGTTGACTGTATTTTTTTCCACAGATGCTGAGTTCCTCCAGCGTTTTGTGTGTGTTGGGTCGAAGGTCCTGTTCCTCTGCTTTACTGTTCTAAACTTTACTCCAAGATCAATCTAACTCTTTCCTCCTGCTTAGCCTCAGTTTTTCTTTCAAGCACCTATAGCCTTTTTTTTGAATGATCAAAGTTCAAAATTCAAAGTAAATTTATCATTGGAGTATATATAACCCACCATACACCACCCTGAGATTCATTTTCTTGTGGGTAAACTCATTAAACCCATAATAGAATAATAACCATAATAGAATTAATGAAAGACCACATCAACTAGGGTGTTCAACCAATGTGCAAAAGACAACAAACTATGCAAATAAAAAAGAAAAAAGTAATAATAATAATAAATAAATAAGCAATAAATATTGAGTCCTTTAAAATGAGTCCATTAGTTGTGGGAACATTCAATGATGAGGCAAGTGAACTTGAGTGAAATGGTTCTCTTTGGTTCAAGTGTCTGATGGGTGAGAGGTGATAACTGTTCCTGAACTTGGTGGTGAGAGTCCTGAGGCTCCTATATCTTCTTCCTGATGGCAGCAGTGAGAAGAGAGCATGACCTAGGTTTTAGCTGGGGCAGGGGGGTTCCTGATGATGAATGCTGTTTTCCTGCAACTACACTTCATGTAGATATACTCAATGGTGGGGAGAGCTTTAACCATGACAGACTAGGCTGTATCCATTAGTTTTTGTAGGGTTTTCCATCCAAGGATATTGGAGTTTCCATACCAGGCTGTGATGCACCCAGTTAATATACTCCCCTCCACATATCTATAGAAGTTTGACAAAGTTTTGGATGTCATGCCGAATCTTCGCAAACTCCTAAGGAAGTAAAGGCACTGCCTTGCTTTCTTCATAATTGCATTTGTATGCTGGGCCCAGGGCAGATTCTCTGAAATGATACCATCTGAGGAATTTAAAGCTGTCCATCTCTGATCCTCCAATGAGGTCTGACTCATGGACCTCTGGTTTCGTTGTCCTGATGTCAATAGTTATCACCTTGATCTTGCTGACATTAAGTGAGAGATGGTTGTTGTGGCATCACTTTGAATCTCCCTTCTATATGCTGATTCATTTAAAGAATGTCATCCCAACCCAAATGGTTCATCTCAATACTGCTTCTCTACAATGGCATCCTTTGCATCATTCCACCTCACCTTCGCTTGAATAATCTCTACTTTTCCCATCATCCACTTCCTATGGAAGTGAATTCCATTCCCTACAGTTCTCTGGGTGAAGATATCACATCGGCCTTCTCTGTAACTATTTCACATTTCCAACATCTGTGTTTTTTTTCATTGTTACTGCCCTGAGTTGAAGAAGTTGTTACGTGTGAGATTGAGATGAACCAGGCAAGTGAGTTAATGGGTGGAGGCCCGTTCAGAGATTAAATGGAGGTCCCTCTTGGTGTGAGATGCAGGCGCAGAGACACCTGTTGAGGCCGATGAGTGTTTCCAATGTCTTCTGTTACTACTTCAGATTTCTTGTGCTTTTTCTTATATTTAAAGATTAGTTTTATTTGATTTATTTGTTGTGTTTGTTAAAACATCAAAACATGCAGTGAAATGTGTCATTTGCATCACAAATGATACAGAGAGCAGAGTGGAGTGACGATGGCGCTAAACGGTGACTCCTTTGCTTACATCTTCGAAAACAGCTCTATTTCCATCTTTAATATCTTTATTTTTCCCTTTCAGGGTTCTTTTGAAGACCCTGACCTGGATTTACACGCTGACTATGGTTCTTTGCGAGAATGGGACCGGCTCTCTGGATTTCATAACCGGCCGTTGTTGTTCGGCACGCCAGGAGCTCGGCCTAAGAGTCTGGCATGGCTTTGGAGGCCTAGGATCTCAGGGCTTTGGAGACAGTTGGATCAAAGGTCGATGTCATGGCAGGAGATCTGTGTGTCATTGGGGAAGTCGGAATATCTACGGTGGTGTGACCAGATCTTTGGGCACAGAGCTCAAAAAAAGCGACGTAATGGACTTCTAACATCGTAAACCAATTTTGTTATGTCTCTCCACTGGCTGTGAAAACAGAGACACCTCTTACTCCTTTATTAGGGAGAGAGAGAGCCTGTGGTATGTCGAATACTGGGTGAAACGCGAAGTCTTTGGAGTAACTGCAAGTCTGTGTCTTTGCTATTGCTTTGCTCACACTTGAGTGCTTAGTGGTGGGTGCTGATGCTTTTTCTTGCCAGTGGGGGGGGGAGGGGTTGTTGTTTGCTGCTGCTTACGCGCAGGAGGGAGGGAAGCTGGGGTGAGGGGGATCTTTGGAGTGCTAACATTTAGCTGTCGCTCATTCTTTGGGGCACTCCTCTGTTTTCGTGGATGGTTGCAAAGAAAAAACATTTCAGGATGTATATTTTATACATTTCTCCGACATTGAATGTACCTTTGAAGCCTTTGAAATGTGCTGGAAGCAGCCTGCAGCTGTCTCCATGCTTCCAACACCAACACAGCATTTTCGCAACTTACAAACCCCAACCCATATGTATATCTTTGTTCTGTGGGAGGAAACCAGAGCACCTGGAAGAAACACACATGGTCACTGGAAGGACGTACAAACCCCCTACAGATAATGGAGGGGATTGAACCCTGACCGCTGGTGCTGCTAACTGTTATGCTACCGTGCTGCCCAAAGCTCAGTAATCTGAGCTCTGTGTGTTTGCTATATTTGTCAAGAAGTCTTCTTCATCCTTGTTCCTCATGTGGATTCCTACAACTAGGATGCTCGTCTCAGTATAACTTTACTTCTGTAATGCTTTCCAGTGCCTCTGTGAGACCAGTGTACAAAAGATAACTGGGACAGTGCAAATCCCTGTTCACATATCTTTGCCTCACATTGCAATTGCCTGGATTACACTGAACACAGGTTAGACCTTCCCAACCTGGGTCTACGTACCTTTTCCTTAATGGTATTGGCCCCTGGCAGAAAAAAGGTTGGGAATCTCTGGGTTAGAGGAAGAGGCCTTCTCTGAAATTGCTCCACAATGCACTTTCCTGACCTATCTACCCCGCTTTCCCTTAAATGTGTACTCTGCAGTTGAATGCATCCTATCCTGATGCCTCACATCCTGGCTGGGCAGTTGCTCTGCACAAAACCACAAGAAACTGCAAATTTGTGAATACAACCTGGTCCATCACAAAAAAAAAGCCTCCCCTCCACTAAAGCAGGGGTTCCCTATTTTTTTATATGCCATGGACTCCTACCATTAACCGATGGGTTCTTGGACCTCAGGTTGGGAATCCCTGGACTCTCACTTTTCTGCTGCCTCAGGAAATCAGCCAACGTAAACAAGGATCCCTTCTGACCCTGGTCATTCTTTCTTTTAACCCCCTTCCCTTTGGACAGAAGATGCAGAAGTTTGAGAACCTGTACCACCAGACTCAAGAACAACTTTAATGCCGCTGTTATAACTTTCGTGTTCAGATCTCTTACGTGATAAAGTGTTTATCTTTCAATATACCTCCACCTGGACCTTGAACTTCATTTGTCTAGCTGCATTGTGCTTCCTCAGTAACTGTAACCGTATGTTAAGGATCCGGCCTGAACACTGGGTCGAAGGGCCTCTGCTGGTAGCTCTGGATCACGACAGTCTTTAATTTCTGTTTTCTTTCACCTGGCCATGTGGGTTCTGGCCCAGCCCCTTTCCTTTTTTGGACTTCCTCCAATTACCCACTTGTCTTCTCATTTGCACCCACTTGTTTCTAATTTTCACTCATTACCCTGCCTATTTAAATCCTGCCTTGACTAGCATTCTCTGCCAGTTTGTCCTATTTCTGCCCTGTGTTGTTCTAGCCTGTCATTGTGACTTCTGCCAACTGATTTTGCCTGAATCTGTGTTTTGGACTTTGCCTGTTCTTGGACCTGATTTTTGCCTGTGTGCTCTGGATTGTCTGCCCTTGCCTGACTGCCTTTCCTGGTAAGACCTCTGCCTGCCATTTTGGATTTGTGCCTGCCTTCTGTTTTTGAAAGACTTGCCTTTGTGCTCCCTAATAATCCTGGTGAAATAGTATTTATTGGTCTGCACTTGAGTCCCACTGAAACCTGACAGAACCTGACACCACAATACTAGGCTTTCTGTTCTTTTTCCCCCCTTTTGTACTACGCCTGGATGGCATGCAAACAAAGGCTTTTCATTGTATCTTGGTGCATGTAACCATAGTTCAAAGTAAATTTATTATCAAAATATGTATATGTCACCATTCACTACCCTGAGATTCATTTTCTTGCAGGCATAAATAATAAACCAATTATCAATGCATCTTTACTCTGCCTACCACTAGGGAATTTATTGATTTATTGATTGAGTTACAGTGCAGAAAAGGCCCTTCTGTCCCTTCAAGCCATGCTGCTCAGCAATCACTCTGATTTAATCCTAGCTTAATCATGGGAAAATTTACAATGGCCAATTAATCTACCAACTGGTAGGTCTTTAGACTGTGGGAGGAAACTGGAGGAAACCCACATGATGATGGGGAGAACGTGCAAACCCCTTACAGGCAGGGGTGGGAATTGAACCTGGGTCACTGGTACTGTAAAGTGCTGTGCTAACCACTACCCTACCATGCTGCCCTGATAATTTCCATTTAGAACATACAGTGTAGAACAGTATAGCATAATACCTATAAAAACTCTATGATCAATCTAATCCTTCATGCCTACACACCCCATGACCCTCCATATTCTTCTGACAGCAATGGGCCCTAGACTCTATCACCAGCCCTGGAAGTGCTTTCCAAGCATCTGCCACCCCCTGTGTTTATATTTTTTTTTAATATATTATAGAAAAAAAAATCCTACCTCTGGTATCTCCCCAAAATGTTCTTCAACTCATCTTCAACTGTAAATATGGAAACATCTTTCTCATATACTGCAAACACAAGGAAATCTGCAGATTCTGGAATTTCAAGCAATACACATAAAAATTGCTGGTGAACGCAGCAGGCCAGGCAGCATCTCTAGGAAGAGGTACAGTCCTGACGAAGGGTCTCAGCCCGAAACATTGACTGTACCTCTTCCAATAGATGCTGCCTGGCCTGCTGCATTCACCTGCAATTTTTATGTGTGTTACTTATATACTGTATTTGTTTGTTATGTGCCATGTCATATGACATAGGAGATCATGGTCTTTCCATGACCATGGTCATTCTTGGCAAATTTTTCTATAGAAGTGCTTTGCCATTGCCGCCTTCTGGGCAGTGTCTTTACAAGACGGATGACCCCTCAGCCATTATCAATACTCTTCAGAGATTGTCTTCCTGATGCCAGTGGTCACATAACCAGGACTTGTGATGTGCACCATCTACTGCTCCCACGGCTTCATGTGACCCTGATCAGGTGAGCGAGGGGAAGGGGAGGGCGAAGCAGCTGCTACACTTTGCCTGAGGGTGACCTGCAGGCTAGTGGATGGAAGGAGCACCTTACACCTCCTTTGGTAGAGATGTATCTCCACCCAGAGCTCAATATCAAGATGATCAAACAAAACAGAACACAGTATTACCAATGGAGCACATACAGAAAGCAGGAGGATCTCAGCAGGTCATGTAATATTCATAGAGAGGAATAAACAGTCGACAGTTCAGGCTGAGACCATTCGCCAGGACCAGAATGGAAAGGGGAAGAAGCCAGATTAAGAAGGTGGGGTGAGGGGAAGGAATACTAGGTGATAGGTGAGATCAGCTGAGGGGTAAGGTAGGTGGATGGGAGGGGGGATATGAAGTAAGGTGGAAGAGGGGAAGAGCTGAAGAAGACAGAATCCAAGAGGAGAGGACGGTGGAGCATGGATGAAAGGGAAGGAGCAGGTGAATTAGAAGGAGGTGGTGAAAAGTTGAGGAGAAGAGGTAAGAGGAGAACCAGAGTGGGGAATGAAAAAGAAGGGGGTGGAGAAAAGGGACATGATTACTGCAAATCTCTGCATTGTGACATGCATCTATGCCAGGCTGTACCAGGAGTATGGAACAGACTGGATAATCTCCTTGGGTGACATTGGAGGCATTCTGCGATATCAAAGATGACCCTCATTCGATTAGACCACTAGCCTGAGCTCTCTTCTGACATTTCTAAGTGGTTAATAACTTCATGGAATCAGTGGGAATCTCAGCGAGAGGGGGTCCCACTGGCTGAGTTACTCCTGTTCTGACAATGCCAGAAACCCTTTCAACCATTAGTTACACTATGTGGAATGTGACCTGTTGGCTAGTGGAGGGAAGGAGCACAATACACCTCCTTTTGTAGAGACGTACCTTCACCCCACTACCCAGATATACTGTACATCCCAACAAAATTCCCTCAACAGCCATGTAAATAAGTTTATAAATCTAGTTTCCATCCATGAGTTCTATGCAGCGATGGAAATGATTTTAAAGTCCTCCCCAAAACACCAAACTTGCGGTGAGCTGGTATGTATGAATTAATAGCTTGGTTTATTGTTATCAAAAACCTGAGGCAGAGTGAAGAACATTGTTTTGCAAGGTCATTTCATCACATTAGTACACAGATCATGTACAATAACAGAATGCAGAATAAAGTGTTACACTTGTAGAAAAAGTGCAGAGCAGACAGACAGCAAGATGCCGCTATGATGAAGTTTAAGACTCCATCTTAGTGAGAATTTTATATATCGCACTGAACTGCTGCCGCAAAAAAGAAAACATTTCATATATGTGTGAGTGATGCTAAACCTAGTTTTGATATGGGTCTGTAACTGTGGATGAAGTGGGAAGGGAGAGGGCAATCATGGTTGGGCAAATTAGAAGGGAGAGAGGAAGGAGTGGGAAGCACCAGAGAGACATTCTGTAATGATCAATAAACCAATTGTTTGGAATCAACTAACCTTGCCTGGCATATCAGGAGTCTGGTGTGTCTACACCCCTGCCACTCCCCTGCCCCTGGCACTCCTCTGCCACCTATCCTACAGCACTCCACCCTCGCCATTCCCAACAGCCTTTGCTCCTTCCAGATTTACAAACACGCTCTCTGCTTCATATTGACAAATGCAAAGGTCTTGGCAATCCTTGGTATATATGTATATGTGCCTAAGACATTTGCACAGAACTGAAGAAACTGCCCTTGAGCTTGGTGGCAAGTGCTTTCAGGCTTTTGTACCTTCTTCCTGACGGGAGAGGTGAGGTGAGAAAATGTCTGGGGTGGGTGGATCCTTGACCACAATGGCTTCTTTAATGAGACAGCGAGAAGTGTGGACAGAGTCCACAAATGGGGATTCATTAAAGAAGCCATTGTTGTCAAGGATCCGCCCACCCCAGACATTTTCTCATCTCAGTCTGGACTCTACGTGACGTACTGAGCAGCATCCGCAACTCCCTGCTGTTTCTTGCAGTCTTGGGCAGAGCAGTTGCTGTACCAGGCTCTGATGTATCTGGATCAGATGCTTTCTGTAGTTCATCTATAAAGATATATAAAAAAAAAGGAAGATGTTAAACGTCCATAGCTTCCCGAGGAAGGGGAGACACTAGTGAGATCTCTTGGCCACAGTCACATGAATGAACATTTGGAAAATGGTGGGATGGATTTGTCGGCTGCCTCAAGGCTGCGGGCATCTTCTGTGGTGGCAATCTCATTGCACCTTGCAGGGAAATCTGAATGCAATGCACGCAAAATGCTGGAAGACATCTGCAAATCAGGCAGCAACTATGGAAGAGAGTAAACAGTCAGGCCAAGCCCCCTCATCAGGACTGGAAAGGAAGGAGGCGGATACCGGAAACGTTGACTGTGTATTTCCCTCCATAGATGCTGCCTGACTTGCTGAGTTCCTCCAGTGTTTTGTGTGCATTGCCAGCAGAATTTCTTGTACTTGGGGAAATCTGAATGGTTGAGTTTTGTAGCCTGGTTTACCTCTATGCCCTCTTCCTGCTTGCACTATGTTTCTATTTAAACATTCATCTTAAAGCTGGGAAGACATTGCACTCAATAGATACAACTGGAGGAAATCCTTTCAGAAGGGAGCGGTGCTGCACTAGTACGACACCTCCTGTACTGCAGAGACCAAGTGGCAGCTCTGAAAGGAGAAAATGAACAACCAAAAGACCCAATCACTAACCGCAGCCTCTGCTTGTTCTCACCCGGACTGCACCGGAATATGTGGGTCCCGGATCGGCCTCATCTGCGGTCCCAGCAATAGACAACTCCTTACGAGAACACCTTCCTCAACTTGAGTGATCGCACTACCTTGCTGGGTGACCACGTCTCTCATTTGGGACCTGATCAGGTTGCAAATGATTGTCAGGAACAGAACCCAGCAGTGACCTGAGAAGGCAAAGTGACCCATTTAGTTCTCCTCCAGCAGATACTCCTCAGTTGTGGAATAGCAATTGCCTTGCTGCATTTCTTGCTCCAGGGAAGAGAGCCCAGCTTGCTCAGTATTTCCCGAAAGGGGGTCACAACCAATTTTATTTAGACCTTGCTGACCTCTGCCTTATTGACAGTCCAACTCATCTAGAACCCAGCCGCCTCCAACTTGTTCTGAAGGGCATCAGAGGACAACATTGAGTCAGTGAGCAAAGGGAGCTGAAGAGCATTGGCAAATTCTCCGCAAGTCAACATGAAGACCTCCACTGTATGTCCGAGAAGGGCAACTGTTCTCTTAATAGTGAGAGAGAGGGAAACTCAGTAATGGAGAAGTGAAGTGATGTCCATACTCATGGGTAGTGTACATGTAGATGTCAATTCTTAGAGCTCCCTCTTAAGCAGTCCACTGGGATTGATGGCAACTTGCTTCCACTCCCATTTTGTGGGCTCTGAGGACAATACTGGGAGTGCTGACTCTTGAGACAGGAAGTGGAAGATGGAGGTAGGAGGGGAATAAAGGAGGCCCATAGCTTCCCCTTGTGCCAAGATGTGGCCGCCCTCAGGCTAGAGGAGCAGCACCTTAATTCCATCTGGAACAAGAGAAAATCTGCAGATGCTGGAAATCTGAGCAACACACACAAAATGCTGGAGGAACTATTGAAAAAAGTACAGTTGATGTTTTGGCCCGAAGCTCTTATTTCCATCTGGGTAGCCTTCAACCTGATGGCATGAATATCAACTTCTCCTTCTGGTTAAAAAAATTCCCACCCCTCCCCTCTTGTATTCCCCCTCTAACCTTTTACCTTTTCTTACCCACTTCCTCCTGGGTCCCCTCTTCCTTCCTGATCTCCTATGGTCCACTCTCCTCTCCGATCAGATTTCTTCCTCACCTGCCCTTTACCTTTCTCACCCAATTCGTTTCAACTATCACACCCCAGCCTGCCTCCTTCCCTTCCCCCCACTTTTCATTCTGGCACCTCCTCTCTTCCTTTTCAGTCCTGAGAAAGGGTCTCGGCCTGAAACGTTGATTTTTATCATTTCCATAGATGTTACCTGACCTGCTGAGTTCCTCCAGCATTTTGTCTGTGTTGCTTTGGATTTCCAGCATCTCCAGATTTTCCTGTGCTCAGCATTGAGGTGGTCTGCTTCTTCCATCCTTACTCAGTGGCCACTTTATTAGGTACACCTGCGCACCTGCTTGTTAATGCAAATATCTGATCAGCCAATGATGCGGCAGCAACTCAATGCATAAAAGCATGCAGACATGGTCAGGAGGTTCTTGTGTTGTTCAGACCAAACAACGGAATGGGGAAGAAATGTGATCTAGATGACTTGGACTGTGGAATGATTGTTGATACCAGATTGGGTGCTTTGAGTATCTCAAAATCTGCAGATTTTCTGGGATTTTCACACACAGCGTTCTCCAGAGTTTATAGAGAATGGTGCGAAAAACAAAAAATTCATCTAGCGAGTGGCTGTTCTGTGGGTTAAAATGACTTGTAACTCAAATAACCACACATTACCACAGAGAGCACCTTTGAATGCACAACACGTCCAACTTTGAAGTAGATGTGCTACAGCAGCAGAAGTCATGAGGTATCTAATAAAGTGGCCACTGAGTGTGTGTGTATATATGTTTCTGTGTGCTTACATGAATGGTCTTGAGGATTTCAGTGTAATCCAAGTGTCTCTCCTCTACTTTGAATTGTCATGGGCCAACATCAGTAGGCATGGTGCATTTCTGCAAGAAGGTTTAGAGTCCATCCTTCCATTCTTTCTCTGGTGTCTCTTCAAATCATAGAGCTTTGTCTGGTTCGGAATTCCGGTGTTGTTGTTGTTCAGTTGTTAAGTCGAGTCTGACTCTTCATGACCTCATGGGCCATAGGGTCCATAGCATTTTCATGGCAAAATACAGAAGTAGATTTCCAGGTCTTTCTTCTGCATAGATGCTGCTGCTGCCCTGGTTGAGACCTGGCTGGGTTTGAACTCAGGAGCATCTTCCTCGAAGTTCAGTGCTGATGCCACTACACCACCTGTCCAGCTTGGACCACTAGTCCACCAGACTAAACACCAGAATGGTGTTAGGCATGCAAATGATACAGCCTGCCCAAGCCAGCTGACTGAATTAACTGTGGCCTCAATACTGGAGATGTTGGACTGGAAGTGATCTTGTCTTCCTTATGCTTTTAGTTAATTTGGCCAATTTGTGTTGTGGAAACCTTTATGATGTTTTTTGGGTGCCCTGAGCTGCCTGCTGTTGGTAGCTGGGTCTGAAAGGCACAGAGGAGGGCAGGACTCATTGCTGTTTAGACAAGCATGATTTGAGGTTAGTCCAGAGTCTTGATCTTCAGATATCCTTTCTTTTCCTCAGCCAACTGTGGGTACACTGGTACCCTGAAGGTGTTGGGGAATTTCATCTCTGATGTCTGCCTTCACCTAGAGATGGCTCCCAAGATAAGGAAAGTGGTCTTTTATTTTTTAGTTTTCTATTTTTTTGTGCGAGGGTGGGGAGTTTGGGCTTTGCAAATTTTGTTTCTTTTTCCTTTCAGTGAGTGAGTGAAATGATGTATCTTTGAACAACTCCCATGCCTTTTCTGTATTTCATGGCTATCTGGAGAAGACAAGTATCAGGGTTGTATTGTACATTCACACTTTGCTAATAAAATGAACTTTTGAACCTTTATAGTATCTGCAGACAGTGTGATACTGCGCAAAGTTCAGTAGTTGATATTGGATGAAGTAGTTGAACACTAGAAGTTATTCAGATGCCGAAAATCTTCAGCGATAAATACAAAGCAGGTCAGCAGGTCAGGCAGCATCAATGGAAAGAAAAAAACCGTCGATGTTTTGGGTCGAGACGCTTCATCAAGAATGTAAAAGGAATGTTTCCTCAATGGGAGAA
Organism: Mobula hypostoma; assembly: GCF_963921235.1. Taxonomy (NCBI): domain Eukaryota; kingdom Metazoa; phylum Chordata; class Chondrichthyes; order Myliobatiformes; family Myliobatidae; genus Mobula; species Mobula hypostoma. The sequence goes on along the minus strand of NC_086104.1, from coordinate 147,494,793 downwards.
CAGGACTTGAGGGGCCAAATAGCCCTCTTCCACTTCTATTCATTTTCTCACCTATACAGTAAGCATGAGCTTTAGGAATAAGTATCACCTGTAAACTGATCACCTGTATCACCTGACAGAGCTTTATAAAATTGAGGCATGGATAACAGCCAATATCCTTCTCTCAAGGTTGGAATGTCTACTACTAGAGGATGGGTATTTAAGGTAAGAGGGGGTAATTTCAGGGCGAAATGTGCAGGGCGTTTTTTTTACTCAGAGTGGAGGGTGCTTAGAAAATGCTGCCAGGGTAGTGACGGAGGCTGATACAATAGAGGCGTTTATGAGGCTCTTAGATAGACACGTGGATGTGCAGAGAATGGAATGACATCTACATTGTGATTAGTCTAGCACTTAATTCCCAGTTTAATTAGTTTGGTACAGCATCGTAGATTTTCCTCTGCTGTCATCATTGTCATCGGCGATCACTCGTAGTCTAGTATGAATGATTCTTTTGGTTCCTGTGCTTTACTATTCCACGCACACAGCAACTGGTAACCTATGATCTATTGTCAACGTTTGTCATAGCCACCTCCCAACTAACTCAAAAATGACTCTTTATTCCTAGGGTCTCCTTTTAATCTGTTAAAGAATCCTCAATCCACTCTGGTAGCTGCTCCCCCGATTCTATTCGCAAAAGTCCGGCTCAGTCTCGCAAGAGCTTTCTTGATTCCCGTGAATATGGCAATGACCACTGGGTGACGCAGTGATGCAGCTAGTAGAACCATTGCCTCACAGCACTAGTGAACTTTGGTGCTGTTGGTGTGGAATTTTCACGTTCTCCCTGTATGTTTTCCCCGAGTGCTCCAGTTTCCTCCTACATCCCAAAGATTTGAAGGTTTTTAGGTTAATTGGCTGCTATGAATTTCTCCTTGTGTGCCAGTGCGTGTCAGATTCTGGGAGAATTGATGAGAATGGGATTAATGTAGATAGGAGGACGATGATTGCCCTGGGTCTGGGTTGGAGGGCCTGTTTCTATGCTCTACGACTCTATACCTTCAGTCTTTTAACTCCGGTCTGGATTTAATTTTTTTCCCCTTCAGATCAGTTCCTTGGGCAGCTACAATTCTGGAAAACCCCACCAGATGGCAGTAGAGGGCTGCAGGTGTCTTCGACCAGGTGATTATTCGAGCCTCTGTTGGATAGAGAACGTGTGGCTAAAATACACAGATACTCAGCCAATGTCCTGTTCTGCATACAGACACTATGCAGTTAATGGATTGTCATTTTCATGTTCTTAATAGTAGCTGTAGTTGATATTTTACAGATTCAGCCCTAAGCTTTTTGCATGATGGTTTGCCAAATAAATTTGCCTCCCAGTGTGGAACGAGAGATCCATCTCCTCTCCTCGAAGTGCATTTTCCTGTATTCCCGTGTTTTTTTTTGACAGATAAGATATCTGTTCTTTGCATCTTTGTGGAAAAATTAGAGCTCAGCCTGGTCGCTTTTGACTTCTGACATAATCATTTTTATCTTTGGTGACTTTCACAAAGAAAAGGAATAAGTTTCGGTCATGGAGGAGAGGGGCTTTCTCGGGCAACTTTTTGACATTAATTCCCAGATGATAGTATGACTTCCTATTCTGATAATGCTATTAATCCAAAGGCATTGAAATCTGCCTGTAAAGCTGGTCTCAACTGTAGGTTAAGAGGAGACATGATTAAGATATACAAGGATTCCCAGGTTACAGAAGATCTGACTTGCAAAAATCTAATTTTAGCCACAATCTCCCATAAATTTTAAATCCTACAAAAAGCATATGCAGAGCAATGCTGTAAGCAAACACAAGAGATTCCCTTGTCCGTTCATCCCTTCCCACCAATCTCCCTCCCAGCATTTATCCCTGTAAGCAGCCCAAGTGCTACACCTGCCCATTCACCTCCTCCCTCACCTCCATTCAGGGTCCCAAATAGTCCTTCCAGGTGAGGCAATGCTTCACCTGCAAATCGGCTGGGGTCGCCTACTGTGTCCGGTGCTCCCGATGTGGCCCCCTCGACATTGGTGAGGCCCATCGTAAATTAGGGAGCTGCTTCGAGCACCTCGGCTCCATCTGCCAAAAGTGGAACTTCCCGGTGGCTAAACATTTAGATTCCGATTCCCGTTCTGAAATGCCGGTCCATGACATCCTCTTGTTCCAAGATGAGGCCACCCTCAGGGTGGAGAAGAAACACCTTACTTTTATTTATTGCCTTATTGAGATACAGCGTGAAATAGGCCTTTGCGGCTCTTTAAGCAATTTAACCCTAGCCTAATCACAGGGCAATTTACAATGACCGATTAACCTACAACTGGTATGTCTTCGGACTGTGGAAGGAAACCGGAGAAGCCAAAAGCCTCCAACCTGATAGCATGAATACTGATTTCTCCTTCTGGTAGAAATTATTCCCTAACCATAACCCTCTTGTTCTATTCCTCACACTGACCTCTTACCTCTTCTCACCTGCCTATCACCTCTTTCTGGGTCCCCTCTTCCTTTCCTTTCTCCTATGGTCCACTCTCCTCTCCTATCACATTTTCTTCTTCAGCTCTTGACCTTTTCTACTCACTTGGCTTCACCCATCACCTTCCTGCTAGCCTCCTCCCCACCTTTTTATTCTGGTGTCTTCCCTCTTCCTTTTCAGTCTTGAAGAAGGGTCTCGGCCCGAAACATTGACTGTTTATTCATATCCATGGATGCTGCCTGACCTGAGTTCCTCCACCATTTCGTGTGTTTTACCTTGGATTTCCAGCATCTGCAGACTTTTTGTATTTGGACTCTGTAGATGATGGAAATCCAAAGTAACACACAAAATGTTGGAGGAACTCAACAGGTCAGGCAGCATCTATGGAGGGAAAAACAGTCGATGGTTTGGGCTGAGATGCTTCGTCAGTTCCTGATGAAAGATCTTGGCCTGAAAGGTTGATTGTTTATTCCTCACCAGCGACAATACTCTCAGTGGCCACTTTGTGATTAAGAGTGGAACCTAATATGGTCTGTAGCCCATCCACTTCAAGGTTCGATATGCTGTGTGTTCAGAGATGTTCTTCTGCACACCGCTGTTGTAACGTGTGGTTATTTGAGTTACTGTCACCTTTCTGTCAGCTTGAACCAGTCTAGCCATTCTCCTCTGACCTCTCTCATTAACAAGGTGTTTTCACCCACAGAACTGCCTCTCACTGGATACGTTTCACAGGACACCAGCAACCTTATCTAGCATTCCACAGTCAAAGTCACTTGGATCACATTCCTCCCTCATTCTGATATTTAGTCTGAACAGCAACTGAACCTCTTGACCATGTCTGCATGTTTTTATGCATTGAGATATTGGCACATGGTTGGCTGATTAGATATTTGCATTAAGGTGTACAGGTGTACCTAATAAAGTGGCCACTGTGTATCAATAATGGCTACCTTATTAAATGCAAGTTTTTTTTTTGTGTGACTCAGTAATGGATGTGGGTGTCACCGGGAAAGTCATTATCTATTGCCTGTCCTCAACTGACATTGAGTGGGTGCTAATGCGCTGTCTTCTGGAGCTGCTGCAAATGGAGCCGCTCCCACAATAGAGATGCAGCTTGAGATTCGTGGTAGCCATCACTGGCGATTGACAGTGAAAATGGTTGCTGGGATGTCTCAGCACTGGGCTCTGCGTTTCTCTGGGCCTGGAGTTACCTGCAGCCAAGATGGAGGAGCATAAGTCAAAAACATTCAAAAAAATTCATAAAAAGCCATGCAGCATCCATGGAGAAAGGCAGACCATCAGCTTCTGGATTCAGGACCCTTGTTCCATGCACTGTTCAGTTCCACCATGAGAAAGGTAAGCATTCACTTCAAGAGGACTAGAATATAAAAGCAAGGATGCAATGCTGAGGCTTTGTAAGGCATTGGTCAGACCACATTTTGAGCAGCTTTAAGCCCCATATCAAGGGAAGGATGTGTTAGCGTTGAAGAGGGTTCGGAGAATGATCTACTGGATGAGGCTGTCAAGAATAATCCTGGGAATGAAAGGGTTAATGTGTGAGGCTCTTTTTATGGTTCTGGGCCTGCTTAGAAGAATGAGAGGCGTTCTCATTGAAAACTACCGAATATGGAAAGGCCTAGCTGGAGTGGATGTGGAGAGGATGTTTCTTATAGTCGGGGAGTCTAGCACGAGAGGGTGGAGTATCAGAATAGAAGGAAGTCCCTTTAGGAGGAATTTCTTCAGCCAGATTTGTTGAATCTTTGGAATTCATTGTCACAGATGTCTGTGGCGGCTAATTTATTGGGTATATTTAAAGCAGAGGGTGATAGATTCTTGATTAGTCAGGGCATCAATGATTACTGGGAGAAAGCAGGAGAATGGGGTTGAGAGGGATAATGAATCAGCCATGATCAAGTGGTTGAGCAGACTGAATGGGCCGAATGCCTTAAGGGCTTATCTACCATCTTTTCTCTGGAGGAGGAGAAGGCTGGGTACTCTGAAAGATCCCGGAACACAATCTGAGCTGCTTCTCCCTTCTCTGGCTCGCTATGGGAACAAATGTTGTTGGCATTCGCATCACAGTGCTGATTCTGGGAGCTGGCTCTGTGTAAATTTGCTGATTTCTTACCAATATTGCAACACTAACTGTACTTCAATTGCCCCTGAAGGGTGTTAGATAAGCAGATTTTCTCTGCTCTAGTATTCACATTTTCAAAGCCAGGACAGTTGATACTTTTTAAAATATTTGCCTCCCAAAGATGTGGAAGGTTTGTAATTGGCGTTGGTTGTTAGTATTGTCACATGTACCGAAATACAATAGGGAAATTTCGTTTTGCAAATCCATACAGATCATGTCATCGCATCAATACATCAGTCTGATCATGTGGGTTTTCAAACTTAGAAAGACATCCCTTTAGAACAGAGATGAGGAGTAATTTCGTTAGCTAGAGGGTGGTGAATCTGTGGAATTCGTTGCCACAGATGGCTGTGGAGGCCAAGTCTTTACGTATATTTAAAGCAGAGGTTGATGGGTTCCTGCTTAGGAAGGGCATCAAAGGTTATGGGGAGAAGGCAGGAAGATGGGGGTTGAGGGATAGTAAGTCAGACATGATGGCTCAATGGGCTGAATGGCCTATTCTGCTCCCATGTGTTGGGGTCTTGTGGTCTAATGAAAGGGAGAAAAGAGAAGATGACCAGGATGGGTGGTGTGTTTGACCATGCTGGCTGCTTTACCAGGAAGTGGGAAGTGTAGGAAGAGTCTGTGGAGGGAAGGCTGGGTTTTGTAATGGGCTGATCTGTATCACAATCTCTGCATTTTCTTGCAGTCTTTGGGCAGAGCAGTTGCCGTACCAAGCTGTGATGCATCCAGAGGTGATGCTTTCAATTGCGTAGCTGAAAACCACGCTGAGGGTCAATGGGGTCATGCCAAATTTCTTTAACCTTCTGAGGAAGTGGTGCGATTTCTTGTCCATAGCTTCTAAGTGGTTGGACCAGGCCAAGCTACCACTGATGTTCACACGCAGGAATTCGTAGCTCACAACCATCTCCACCTCAGCACCATTGATAAACACAAGGACATGTGCTGTGTCCCGCTTCCTGAAGTTAAAAAAACAGCTCTCTATACATCTTGACTGAAGCTTGATAGACCATGAAGTCACAGTAGAGTGATGGCTAGTGCAATCATTTTACATTGTCACCAATCACCATTTGGAGTTCTGATACCCACTGCTGTCTGTAAGGAGTTTGCAATGACTGTGGGTTTCCTCCAGTTGCTCGAGTTTCCTCCCACATTCCAAAGTTGTATGGTCAGGGTTAGTGAGTAGTAGGCATGCTATATTGGCACCAGAAGCTTTTCGACATTTGTGGACTGTGCTGGTCATTAAAGCAAACAGCACATTTCATTGTATGTTTTGATGTATGTGTGACAAAGCTAATTGTTGACTTTCAATTTGATCAAATGTGTCAAATCATGGCTGCTGAAAATGTCTGATCAAACAAATCAGATTATCGTTTTTCTTTAAACGAGGAAAGTACATAGAATAGTACAGCACAGTACAGGCCCTTCGGCCCACAATGTTGTGCTGATCCTCAAACACTGCCTCCCATATAAGCCCCCACCTTAAATTCCTCCATATACCTGTCCTTCCTCTAATATCCCCATTGAACTTCCCACCCTTTACCTCAAAACCATGTCCTCTTGTATTGAGCAGTGGTGCCCTGGGGAAGAGGCGCTGGCTATCCACTCTATCTATTCCTTTTAATATCTTATACACCTCTATCATGTCTCCTCTCATCCTTCTTCTCTCCAAAGAATAAAGCCCTAGTTCCCTTAATCTCTGATCATAATCCATACTCTCGAAACCAGGCTGCATCTTGGTAAATCTCCTCTGTACCCTTTCCAATGCTTTCACATCCTTCCTATAGTGAGTCGACCAGAACTGGACACAGTACTCCAAGTGTGGCCTAATCAGAGTTTTATAGAGCTGCTTCATTACCTCGTGACTCTTAAACTCTATCCCTCGACTTATGAGAGCTAACACTCCATAAGCTTTCTTAACTACCCTATCTACCTGTGAGGCAACCTTCAGGGATCTGTGGACATATACCCCCAGATCCCTCTGCTCCTCCACACTACCAAGTATCCTGCCATATATAGATATAGTTCATCTTCCGGGAGGAGTATCAAGGTTAAATATGAACACATGTCCTCCCCTTCCCCTCCCTGCCCTATTCACCTTCTCCCTCACATCCATTCGGGGCCCCAATCAGTCCTAACAGGTGAGGCAACTCTTGCTGTGTTGAGGCTGTCAACTGTAAATGGTGCTCCTAATCTGGCCTCCTCTACATTCGTGAGACCTGATATAGATTGATCGAGCACCATCCTCGAAAAGCAGTATTTCCCGTTTCAATACCAATCCTCAGTCCCATTCTGATGTGGCAGTCCATACCCTCCTCTACTACCATGTTGAAGCCACCTTCAGGCTGGAGGAGCAACACCTCACATTCATGGTAGCCTCCAACCTGACGGCATGAAAATCCATTTCTCTAACTTCCAGTAATTTCGCCCCTCCCCCTTCCCTCTTCTTCCATTCCCCACCCTGGCTCCCTTCTTATCTCCTTTTCTCCTCACCTGCCTATTACCACCCCCCCCAGTGTCCCTCCTCCTTCCATTTCTCCTGTGGATTAGATTAGATTATGAGGACACTCAGTCCTCGTTTGTCATTTAGAAATGCATGCATTAAAAAATGATACAACGTTCCTTCAGAATGGTATCACAAAAAAACACATGACAAACCAAGACTAAAACTGACAAAACCACATAATTATAACATAGTTACAACAGTGTAAAGTAATACCATAATTTGATAAATAGCAGACCATGGGCATGGTTTTAAAAAAAAGTCTCAAAGTCCTGATAGTCCCATCATCTCACGCAGACGGCAGAAGGGAGGAACTCTCCCCGCCATGAACCTCCATGCACTGCCAACTTGCCGAGGCAGCAGCATTGGAAGCAGCCGACTCTGAGTCCATCCTGAAAACTTCGAGCCTCTGACACAGCCTCTCCAAGCACCATCCTCTGCCGAGTGCTTCGACCCTGCCCCGGCCGCCAAGCAACAAGCAAAGCCGAGGACTCGGGGCCTTCTCCTCCGGATACTCTGGACCACACAATGGCAGCAGCAGTGAAGCAGGCATTTCAGAAGTTTCACCAGATGTTCCTCCGTGCTCTCATGTCCATCTCCATCAAATCAGGATTGTGCACGGCACACTGCTTGACAAATGACAGACATCACCACCGGAGTGGCCGCTGCGAGCTGCGTCATGCCGCCATCTCCTCCTCCATCCTCTCTTATCAGATTCCTCCTTCTCCACCTCTTTACATTTCCAGCTATCACCTCCTTGCTTCTTACTTCCTCCCCCAGCCACTGAGCTTCACCTATCACCTTCTAGCTTGTACTTCTTCCCTTCCTCTCACCTTTATATTCTGGCTTCTTCCCCCTTCCTTTCCAGTCCTGATGAAGGGTCTCAGCCTGAAATGTCAGGGGTTTATTCATTGCCATGGATGCTGCCTGACCTGCTGAGTTCCTCCAGCATTTTGTCTATGCTGTCCTGGATCGTGTGTGTTTAGATATGGACTTACTTAAGTAAGTCCAAACCCCTGGGATAGATTACCAGAGGACTTTCACCAGATGGACATCAGCAGTTCAAAAGCACAACTTACTTCCCAGACTCAGGGCAATTAAGGAAGGACAATTAGCTGACAAAGCTCACAATTTGTATACAAACCACTCTGGGCATTTTTGCCTCATAAACAGCTCCCATTTTGTTGAGAAGGTTACAGGTTCCAGCACCAAAGGTGAGAAGGACATAGATGAGGCTAAACCTGAATCTGAATTTGGGTGACGTCAGGATTGTTAATGGCTCGTTGCACTACAGGGGTGAGAGAAGTTGCTGTGCGTGGGCATTCAGGAAGACGTAGTGTTGATTTTAATTGAGGTGGTGGTAACCAAGGGATATGAATGTTAAAGTGGTTCTTGGCAGACATCCAGATTTAGCGGGGAAGAAGACAGTAGAACAGTGATAACAGTGAAAAAGAAAAAAAACGTCAGTGACTTGATTTGCTTTGACTTGAGTTAATCCGAAGTTCAGCTTCAATTAAAGCAGATTACCAAGTTTAGACAGTTCTAACGCTTCCCGAGTGCTGCCCAGCGAGGTTGGAATCTGTTGGATGTTCAAACATGCTGCAGATCGACAGGAAAACTGTTCTGCTGATTCTTTTCCACAGTGGAGCCAGTTTGTTACTGGTTATATTGTCTCTGCCCTTTGTTGATGTTGAGCTTTGCTGTAGTTATGGTGAAATCTACATCCAGATGAACTTTCGCTGAACACCTCCGCTCTGTCTGCCAGAGAAAGCAGGATCTCCCAGTGGCCACACATTTTAATTGCACATCCCGTTCCCATTCTGATATGTCTATCCATGGCTTCCTCTACTGTAAAGATGAAGCCACACTCAGGTTGAAGGGACAACACCTTCTATTCTGTCTGGGTAGCCTCCAATCTGATGGCATGAACATTGACTTCTCTAACTTCCGCTAATGCCCCACCTCCCCCTCGTACCCCATCTGTTATTTATTTATATACACATTTTTTTTCTCTCTCTCTCTGTCTCTTCTCCCCCCCCCCCCCATCCTCTGGGTTTTTCCTCCCTGGGCCTCCTGTCCCATGATCCTCTTATATCCCTTTTGCCAATCAACTGTCCAACTCTTGGCTCCATCCATCCCCCTCCTGTCTTCTCCTATCATTTTGGATCTCCTCCTCCCACTCCCACTTTCAATTCTCTTACTAGCTCTTCTTTCAGTTAGTCCTGACGAAGGGTCTCGGCCCAAAACATCGACTGTACCTCTTCCTAGAGATGCTGCCTGGCCTGCTGTGTTCACCAGCAACTTTGATGTGTGTTTCCAGATGAACTGTCTGTGTCTTTTCAGAGATACACCATGGTAATAGGCTATTCTGGCCCACCAAGACCACAATGTCTGATTATACCCATGTAATGCCCTGGTTCATATGGTTCGTATTTTTTCTCTGTTCTGTGCTGATTGATTGGGTTACTGTTGAAGATAGGAGATAGGAGAATTATATCCCATCCAATTAGGATGGCCAGATTTAGGGGAGGTTTCTCTGGTGAGGGACACTAAGTTTGGGCTTGGGGCTTTGGCAGAGGAGAAGAGGTTGTAGGAGTCGATCTGCAGCGGGGCCGTGATTTGATGAAGCCCTGGGAAATCAAAGGAGGATCGGTGAAGGGAAAACCGTGAGCTCCAACTTGTGCATATTAGACTGTTTCATTAAAATCGGCCCCTTTTTTATGCTTTTTCTTTACTAACCCTTTAGTCAAATTAAGAATTATAAAGCTAAATCGTTTAATTGTATGCGGTGTACTCTCTGTTATCTTGTGGTACTTGTAACAGAGTAACGAATCACACAGCATCCACACAAACAGGGGAATTTGGTGGGTTGCTCTTCAATTTCCCACGTTTGGCAGGGTTGTGTCATGGTCCAGTCCGTGAAGTCCACATTCCGGTTCACAGTCCGGTCCGTGGACTCAGGACTCCAGGTCTTCCAGCTGTCCCTTGTTTGGTTGAGTTAATCATAGGCACCTGATTCCCCTCTTGATTCCCATCAAGCTCCATGAACACTAGCCTTGAGGATCCCGCAGCCAAGCTCCAAGAACACTAGCCTGAAGGCCCCAGCCTGCAACCAAGCTCACGAGCCAAGACCCCAGCCTCAAGCCTCAAGAGCAAAGAACCTAGCCTGTCTCCAAGCTTAGGCCTCTAGACTCAACCACGTCCTGTCCTGAAGCCATGTCATGTCCTTGCCTGGTTCTGGGGTCCGAGCCTGAGGCAAGACCCAGGTTCTGGGTCCTTGTCCAATCTCAGGCTCGGAGTTGAAGCCTTGTCTCCTAGTCCATGGTTTCTAGTCCTGGTCCCGCTTTCCCTAGCCCAAGTCTGCATTCTTGTCCGTGCTCCTGGTCTGAATCCTGTCACGTCCCTACTCTAGTCAAGTCCTGTTCCTTGTACTTCAGTGTCTGTGTCTTGTATTTGGGTCCACTACCAGTGCCCCCATTGTGACAGACCGGAGATTGTCATTCCATAGACTTATGCAGTCGATGGAACCAGAGTGTTTTACCCATGTGACCAATTAATCTAATAACCTGTATGACTTTGGAATGTGGGAGGAAACCAGAGCACCAGGAGGAAACCCATGTGGTCCTGGGCAGTAAGTTCAAAATCCTTGCAGAGAGCAGTGGAATTGAACTTGGGTCACTGGTGCTGTGATGGCATTATGCTAACCACTACAATACAGTGTCATCCCACTTGCCTCTTTTCTCCACCATCTACATTGGCAGTCGGGCTATTGCCCACAAAAGGCAGAAATGTATCTCTGTCGAGTGGGTCAAATATAAGCTACAATACTAAATTTGTCTGTTATTGTCGTATGGACCCAGAGACAGTGCAGAGGTTATCGCATTGCTTGACAGCACCAGCAATAAGATCGGGGTTCAATTTCTGCCGCTTACTGTAAGGAGTCTCCCCATGACCGTGTGGGTTTCCATCACGTGCTCTGGTTTCCTCCCACATTCCAAACACATACAGTTAGGGTTAGTGAGTTGTGGGCATGCAGTGTTGGCGACAGAAGTTCGGCCACCCTTACAGTCTGCCCAGCACAATCCTCATTCGCTTGATGCTGACAAAGAATTTCACTACATGCTTCAATGTACATGTGAGAAGATTCCTTAAGGTTGTCATAGCTGGGGCTGGGAGTAGGGATAAGCTCCCAATACCTACTAAATGCTGCCAGTGGTGTGTGTCTCAAATAGCCTCTGACAACCAAGTCCAGATCTTGGCCTTCATGTGAGCTTAGCTACTTAGCTTGGTGGAACCATTTCTGCTGACAGGAGCAGAGGCAAAGGCTGGTCCCTTTAAACCAGTTGCTTCGGGCAGATGGCACCTTAAAACTAGTCACTTTGGGCAGATAGGGCTCGTCAGCCATCTACGAGAAGGAAAGCTCTCATCTCAAACCTCCGCTGCCTTGCAGCTATGCCCACACACAGGGAAGGCTTCGGGAGTGAACCCCAAGGAAAAGTCCTGAGCTGGAGTCCTTAAGGCAGTCCTATGTTGCGTTCAGCGCTGACTGGAAATGCCTGCAATGTCGCTCATGCCAAACTGTCTCTGCCTTTCCATTGGATTCATCAGCTGCATGGCAAACAGAAGCCTGCGACATGGACAACAGTTTGCTCTCCGTGTTGTACAGCCCTGGATGTGTATCATGAAGACAACTGGGATGGAACATCCATGGTCGACCTCAACCAGTGGAGGGCCTTAACATGTGAGAAATAAAGCTAATCCTATCTTTTATCTTTGTTCATACCTACCAGATCATTACACAGTGCATTGAACTAGGACAAGGTAAAACAATGACAGAATGCAGAATAAAGTGTAACAGCTACAGAGAAAGTGCAGTACAGGTCAGCAATAAGATGAAAAACCATAATGAGGTAGATTATGAAGTCAAGAGTCCAATTTATTGTACTAGAGAACTATTTAATTGTTTATAATAGTGGATGGCAAGGTGGAGATACATCCAAATGAGGCATAAGGCATTCCTTCCCTCTGCTAGCCAGCAGGTCACCCTTGGGCAAGGTGTAGCACCTGATTAGGTCCTGATCAGGGTCACGTGAAGCCATGGGAGCAGGTGGTGCATATCACAAGATCTGGTTATGCCATCACTGACGCCAGGCAGACAATCTCTAAAGAGTAGTGATAATGGCTTGTGTCACCCATCTTGTAAAGTCACAGCCCAGAAGATGGCAATGGCAAACCACTTCTGTAGAAAAATTTGTCGAGAACAATCATGGTCATGAGACCATGATGGCCTCCGTCGTACGACACGACATGTAATGATGATTATGACAGTGGGGTGGGAGCTGTCCTTGAACCTGGTGTGACATGCTTTCAAGTTTTTGCACCTTCTACGCAATGAAACAGAGGAGAAGAGAGAGTGGCCAGGGTGGGTGGGGTCTATGCACTTCCATATTCACATCATTATACAGATGTGCAGCAGAGAGCATCCTAACATGGGGCATCACTGCTTGGAATGGAAACTGCACTGTGACGGTCAGGAAGGCTCTACAATGGGAGTCAAAATTGCTCAATGTATCACCAACACCAGTTCACCCACCACTAACACATAGGTGATGGAAAAGGGTCAGTAGCATCATGAAGGATCCCACCCACCCTGCTCATGGACTATTTGTCCCACGCCAGGACCACCAGGCATAAAAACAGTTACTTTCCCCAAGCAGTAAGGCTGATCAACGCCCACTCACCAACCCACATGCCAACCTCCACTACGTTATCATTTCCTGTCAGTCACCTTATGTACAGGCGCTCCTGTGCCTAATGTTATTTCATGGATATACGACCTATCAATGCATATAAGTTTTCATATGTATTTATATTTATTGTGTTTTTATTGTTATTGCCATGTTCTTTATTTTATTGGGGTTCTTTTCGTGCTGCATTGTACCCAGAGTAACAATTATTTCATTCTCCTTTACAATTGTCTGCTGGAAATTACATTAAACAATCTTGAACCTTTGATTTTGCTGGCTGCTTTATTAATTCAGTGAGAGTCCATTGAGGAAGGGGAGGCTGATTTCTGTGATGTGATGAGCTGTGTCCACAATGCTCTGTAGTTTCTTGAGGCTACGTGCAGAGTAGTTGGCATACCAATTCATTATGCTTTCAGATAGGATGCTTTCTCTGGTGCATTGATGAAAATTAATAAGGATTGATAGGAACGTTCCACATTTCTTTAGCCTCTTGAGGAAGTACTTTATACTTTATTGTCGCCAAACAATTGATACTAGAACGTACAATCATCATAGCGATATTTGATTCTGCGCTTCCCGCTCCCTGGAGTACAAATCGATAGTAAATATTAAAAATTTAAATTATAACTCATAAATAGAAAATATAAAAATGTAAAGTAAGGTAGTGCAAAAAAACCGAGATGCAGTTCCGGATATTTGGAGGGTATGACCCAGATCTGGGTCAGGATCTGTTCAGCAGTCTTATCACAGTTGGAAAGAAGCTGTTCCCAAATCTGGCCGTATGAGTCTTCAGGCTCCTGAGCCTTCTCCCGGAGGGAAGAGGGACAAAAAGTGTGTTGGCTGGATGGGTCGTGTCCTTGATTATCCTGGCAGCACTGCTCCGACAGCGTGCGGTGTAAAATGAGTCCAAGGACGGAAGATTGGTTTGTGTGATGTGCTGCGCCGTGTTCACGATCTTGTAGTAGGGGTGTTTGTGAGCTTTTTGGCCATAATGTCTATGTGGTTGGACTAGGACAGAGTATTGGTGATGTTCTGAACCCTGTCAACCTCAGCACCCCATTGACCTGACTTCCAAATTATGCTGAGACTAAGTGGCCAATGCTGAACTGGTTCCATTGCAGCCTTAATTTACCACCTTTACAGGAGATTGTGTGAAGGTAATCAGCTAGATGCCTTTGTTCTTGAACTGCTGAAGGTCTGAACATCCAGCAGAATTGATCTCACTTTGCAACATCTGGGAAGTGCTAGAGCTTTCTAAACTGCTTTAATTGAAGCAGAATTTCAGAAGAAAGAGAAGTCCCTTTAGGACAAAGATGAGGAGGAACTTCTTCAGTCAGAGGGTGGTGTAACTGTGGAATTTGTTGCCATGGAGGGCTGTGAAGGTCTAGTCATTTGGTGTATTGAAGCAGTGGTTGATAGGTTTTTGATTAATCAGGAAGATAAGTGTTATTGGGGTTTGGGGAAAAAAATCAGCAATTATATAATGGTGGAGTAGATTTAATGGCCAAATTGCCTAAATCTGCTTCTATATCTTATGGTCTTAAAGTCTTACATTATATTTCTTACTATTTTCGTTTCCTGTTTCTTGCATCTGTGTTTGCATAAATAAATACGGAGCCTCCAATGTCCAATTCTGATGTGATGAGGGGCCAGATCGTGTTGATTTGGAGGACCTATCACACTAATCTAGGACCCCACTGACATGGCCTGTGTGGCGCCAGAACCTCCATTGTGCAATGAAGAAAATATGACTACCAAATCACAGCTGAAAACCTTTGACAGCCAGGCCAGCCCTGCCAACGGCTTGGCTCACTGTCAAAATTCTATTGCTTTAAATATCTCTGACTTATACAATTATTTCAAAATAAGTAAATATATAATTAAAATATTAAGCAGAACCTAAATAATTATAATAATTGCACATTCCTTCCTGCCTCCTTTCTTCTTTGTGTTTCTATAATCCTCATTGGAATGATGGGTCTAGAGTCTTAGAATTGAACAGCAGGCCCTTCAGTCCATCACATCAATGATATCCATCATGCTGACATTAATCCCACTTTTTTTATATCCCACTCAACCATTGATGTACTACGATTAAAAAATCCTTTCCATTTGGTATTTTCGGAAATCTGATCACTTGGTTCTCCTCCTCCTACCTGCATAAAGGCAGAGGCTAAAGAACAAGGCTCCAGATGAGCGGCTATGGGATTACTTCAAGTTGCTGGTCTGCGCTGAGTTCAAGGACTCATCAGAGGATCTAAATGAGTGCACCACAGTTGTCACGGACTTTATCAAAGCAGACACAGACA
Source organism: Mobula hypostoma (assembly GCF_963921235.1). Classification (NCBI taxonomy): domain Eukaryota; kingdom Metazoa; phylum Chordata; class Chondrichthyes; order Myliobatiformes; family Myliobatidae; genus Mobula; species Mobula hypostoma. Next base: position 147,479,620 of record NC_086104.1, on the reverse strand, counting down.
AGCATGTCCTCACAATATATTTTAGTTTTCCCAACAAGGAGGAGGAGGAGAAAATGGCGCGACGGCAGTGTGCGCGGCCTTTCTGGTGAATGATATCTGCAATATGTCAAGTAGGGGACCATGCACAATCCTGATTTGATGGAGACGGACGTGAGAGTACGGAGGAACATTTGGAGAAACTTCTGAAATGCCCGCTTCGCTGTCGCTGTTACTGTGTGGTAACTGGAATCTCCGGAGCAGAAGGCCCCGAAATCCTTGGCTTTGCTTGTTTCAGCGGCCGGGGCGAGGTCGAAGGCGCTCGGCAGAGGATGGTGCTCGGGAGGCTGTATCGGAGGGGCTGGTCGGAGGCTCGAAGTTTTTGGACGGATGGACTCAGTGTTGGCTGTGGTCGGCTGCTTCCAAGCCATTGGCAAGTTGACAGTGCCTGGAGATTTATGGCAGGGAGTTTCTCCATTTTGCTGCCTGCTATCGGGAACTGGGGGGCCAATTTGACTCAGGCACTTTTGAGACTTTTTTTTACCATCAAATTATGGTATTGCTTTGCACTGCTGTAATTATATGTTATAATTCTGTGGTTCTGTCAGTGTTAGTCTTTGGTTTGTCCTGTTTTCCGTGAAATCACTCCAGAGAAACATTGTATTATTTCTTAATGCATGTATGCATTTCTAAATGACAATAAAAAAGGACTGAGTGTTCTCATAATCTAAAAAAAAAAGAAGCCCTGGGTGAACCACGAGATCTGCAATCCACTGAGGACCAGGTCAGTGGCATTCAAGTCTGGTGACCAAGTAAAATACAAGAGATCCAGGTACAATCTCCAGAAAGCTATCTCACGTGCGATGTGGCAATTTTGGACCAAACTTGAATCACTGAAGGACACTTGACAGCTGTGATAGGGCCTGAATACTATCACCTCCTACAAAGTGAAACTGAACAACATAGGTGACAATGAGGCTTCACACCCAGATAAGTTCAATGCCTTCTATGCTTACTTTGTCCATCAAAACATGGAGGCACCTTCATGAACTCCCACAACCCCCCATGACCCTGTGATTTCTGTATCTGAGGCTGACATAAGAACATCCTTCATGAAGGTGAACCCACAGAAAACAAATGGCACAGATGGGGTACCCTGATGAGTACCTATGCCATTTGGGTGTGGTTCAGTCCATCTCATTTAATGCCCTCCCCACCATTGAGCACATCTACATGGAGCGCTGACTCAGGAAAGCAGCATCCATCATCCAGACCCCCACCGTCCAGGCCATGCCTCTCACTGGCGCCATCAGAAAGAAGGTTCAGGAGCCTCAGGACCCACACCACCAGGTTCAGGGACAGTTAATACTCCTCAACCATCAGACTCATGCACTACAGGGGATAACTTCACTCAGTTTCACTTGCCCCCTTCATTGAAATGTTCCCACAACCCATGGACTCACTTCATCTAATGTTCTGGATAGTTATTGCTTAGTTATTTATCACTTGTAGTTATTAGGTCTCAGCTCAAGCTGCTAAAACATCGGGTACAGGCATAACCAAGTACACTCATTTCTCAATTGTTAGGAACTCTTGGACTATTCTACTGGTGTTTTGTACTGTGGCTTTCTGGAGATTTACATAGATATTACTGTGTAGGCCTGATTGTTTAATGCTATTGTGTAATGACTTTGGGATGATAACAGTTGTAAATATTACTATTGGGACAATGTTCATGTTTCATATTATTATTTCTGTTTGTATTTGCACAGTCTGTTGTCTTTTGCACCTTGATTGTCCATCCTGTTAGGGGCGGTCTTTCATTGGTTCTGCTGTGTTTCTTGTACTTACGGTGAATGCCCTCAAGAAAATGAATCTCAGGGTTGTATATGGTGACATATATGTACCCTGACAATAAATGTAAGGGGGTTCTCTGTAATGCTAACTATGCTAACTGCTCAGGCTGATAAAATGGCTTCTCTGTAATGCTAACTGCTGAGGTAATGGGTTTTTCTGTAGCTGCGATGTTTGGGTTATAACTACAGATAACGGGGAACTAACCAACGGGAGGACATGTTATTCTATCTTGTATGTATGGGAACTGAGCTAGTTTGTGGTCTTTCGTCGAGGAGAGGAGAAGAGGAAGGACACGCTCAGAGCGTCCTGTCCCAGTCGAGGGTCGTCGGAGTTCGGAGGAAATCGATTGGTGGAAGGGAGACCTGGTTCCATGAGCTCCAACGAATTCATTTGTGCACAGTCTGTTTAAAACCAAATATAAGTGGCGCCTTTTTCTACCCTAACCCTAACTCCTACTGTTCTCACTGTACACCCATGATTGTGTAGCCAAGTTTCCATCGAACTCAATATATAACTTTGCTGATGACACCACGATTGTAGGTTGTATCTCGGGTAATGATGAGTTTGAGTACAGAGAGGAAATTAAGAACCTGGTGGCATGGTGCAAAGACAATAACCTATCCCTCAACGTCAGCCAGACGAAGGAATTGGTTGTTGACTTCAGAAAGAGTAGCGGACCACGCGACCCCATTTACATCGGTGGTGGCAAGTGGAACAGGTCAAAAGCTTTAAGTTCCTTGGGGTCAATATCACAAATGACCTAACTTGGTCCAACCAAGCAGAGTCCACTGCCAAGAAGGCCCACCAGTGCCTTTACTTCCTGAGAAAGCTAAAGAAATTTGGCCTGTCCCCTAAAACCCTCACTAATTTTTATAGATGCACCGTAGAAAGCATTCTTCTAGGGTACATCATAACCTGGTATGGAAGTTGTCCTGTCCAAGACTGAAAGAAGCTGCAGAAGATCATGAACACGGCGCAGCACATCACACAAACCAATCTTCCATCCTTGGACTCACTTTACACCGCACGCTGTCGGAGCAGTGCTGCCTGGATAATCCAGGACACGACCCGCCCAACCAACACACTTTTCGTCCCTCTTCCCTCTGGGAGAAGGCTCAGGAGCTTGAAGACTCGTACGGCCAGATTTGGGAACGGCTTCTTTCCAACTGTGACAAGACTGCTGAACGGATCCTGACCCGGATCTGGGCCATACTCTCCAAATATCCGGACCTGCCTCTCGGTTTTTTTGCACTACCTTACTTTCCCTTTTCTATTTTCTATTTATGATTTATAATTTAAATTTTTAATATTTACTATCGATTTGTACTCCAGGGAGCGCGAAGCGCAGAATCAAATATCACTGTGATGATTGTACGATCTAGTATCAATTGTTTGGTGACAATAAAGTAAAGTAATGTTTCTCTACTAACCACATAGCCACAGTAAGATTTATAAAGTGTAATTATTTAATCACTTATTGTGTACTGTCTGATTTTTGCATTGTGGGTCTGTACTGGGGTACATTACACAGCATCCACACAAACTTGATTACGCAGTTTGGCGGGGCTGAAGGCCACTTCCCCTGGATGAACAAGAGCTGAGCGAGCCCATGGCTTACATAAGTTTACTTCAAATTTTGAACTGCTCCTTCAGATACCTGTCAAGATGCCTATTAAATGTTGGTAGTGTTCTGGGCTTCTTCGCTTCCATAGGCAGCTCATTCAAAATTCCAACTGCATATTGTGTGAACAATTTAACACTCATGTCTCTAAACTTTCTCCTTCTTACCCTAAATCCAAGTCCTCTAATTGTAGTTTTTTTTATTGTGTTTTTTAATTGTGTTCTTTATGCTGCATAGGATCTGCATTAACAATCATTTCATTTTCCTTTACACTTTTTTACTGAAGAATAACAATAAGCAATCTTTATTTTGATTTTGTGTTTTTTATCTGATACTGGACAACAAATTTTATTAAAAGTTTTGCTTCCTCAGAAAGTTTTTTTTTGTTGATCATAGACTGCTTGAAGCTGAACAGAAATATATTTTCAGACTACTTGTATCGCATAGGAACTTGGTGAAACAAGAAATTAACTTCTATTGAATATACTGTGTTTAATTGTCCAACTAAGCTAAAAATGTTTTGTTGATAATTCTTACTTGTACTCTGTGTCCTGGGCTTCTCACTTAAGTGTCCAACAATAATCAGCCAGCATTGATAGATTTCAGTTGCCTTGATACCGTTTCTCCACGACCACAATGCCCTGATGAAACCTTTCACCACGCTCGTCACTGACAGCGCCAGGATTTGCAGGGAAGAAGTCTAAATGGGAATGCATGATATGAATCCTTAGTGACATGTTGCACTTCATGGTTTTGTATGCCTGAAGCATGTTGTCAACCAGCTGCACATAGTTTGATGTTCTGTAGTTGCCAAGCAAATTTTCAACAGCAGCCTTGAATGCCATCTATGTGAATTCCCTTGCTCCCACTAGAAGTTCTTCTGACCTGTTTGATTCGCAGACCAACAAGAATGTCTTCCTTAATCGGTTATTCTGCAAAACATCTGTCTCAAATATCGAAATCCTGCATGGAAACTTTTGTGCCAAGTGACAGCAGATTCCACCCTCGCAGTTCTGAACCCAGTAATTCTGATTTTGCCTTTAACAAACCCAAGTCTCTGACTAGGTAATTTAACTAAGACTGATTTATCAGATAAGACTCACTCAACATAAAAGGTCAAAATCAGTATCAGTATTAGTGATGTTTCCGATTCTTGCTCGTGTATCATGTCATCTTCATCTGGTTCCTCTAGACTCTATGCCCTGTTTTCCTAAAACCAGTCCCGCCGTGCAGCATCTGCCCTGGCTAAGCATGTCCAGGCATGCCTGGACAAGGTAGAAAACCTCTCAGATTACATTGTGGGCAACATTTTAATTGGCTTGAATTATGAATTGAAATACCAAATATAGGTGATTTCAAACAAATGGTGATTTACGTGATTTGCAGCCCAAAATCCACAAATTACACCCAAAGGTATTCAGGAAGCCAAATGTTTGTTGTCCACTGCTATTAATTAAATAAAATGGTTTCACCTCTGAATATTAAGGGTGGCTAGTTATACCAACCATACATAACCTCATACCATGTACACAGAGGCCACTTTATCTCCTGTGTCTAATAGAGTGGCCATTGAGTTTATGATTCTGGTCTTCTGCTGCTGTAGCCCATCCACTTCAAGGTTTGATGTGATGTGCATTCAGAGATACTCTTCTGCATACCACCATTGTAACACATTTGTTTGAGTTACTGTTGCCTTCCTGCCAGCATGAACTATTTCTGGCCATTCTCCTCTGACTACTCTCATTAACATGGTATTTTTGCCCACACAGCTGCCATCTACTGGATGTTTTAATTTTGAGTTTTTTTTGCACCATTAATGCTTGAGACTGTTGTGTGGTGTGTGAAAATCCCAGGAGAACAGTAGTTTCTGAGATACTCAAACCACCCCATTTGGCACCAATAAATATTGCACAGTAACTTAGATCACACTTCTTTCCCATTCTGATGTTTGGTCTGAACAACGACTGACCCTCTTGCCACATCTGCATGCTTTCATGCACTGAGTTGCTGCCTTACAAGACATTTGCATTAATGAGCAGATGTACAAGACTACCTAATAAAATAGTCACAGAGTGTATGTATTCAATTTATTAACTCAATATCTAATAAAAAAGATTTGAATACAACATTTGCTAGTTTAAATTGAGTTGTTGGTTGTTTTACCCGATAGGCGATGGCCTGAAATTAAATCTTCTGATCAGTATCCACCTGGCTGTGCAGGGAATGTTGTATTAATTACCTGTGTGGTATTTTGCCATTCTAACATTGTTTCAATTAGAATGCACACATCCAATGCAAATATTTGTAAGTCCATTGTGTACGCTTCAAATCTAATTTCTGCTCTGCAGGTTATAATAACATGAAAGCTCTCTTAACTGCCCAGGAAAAGTAGACAAAACCGCCAATACAAGAGAGGCTGTTCTTCATTTAAGACTTCAGTGAACATAAAGACACCTAATAAAGAATTCCCTGTCCTTTTCAGCAACAACAAATTATGTTTATGCAAAAACTGTACTGAGAGAAAATGTTCCAAGAAGCTTTGCTGGAACGTCATCATGGGTAGATGGTTGGGACTTCCTCCACTGGAGCATGGGAGAATGAAGTGTGATCCTCTTGAAGTGATTAGATCATGAGGGGCATAGGGAGGATTTTACTCCCAGGGTTGGGAAATCAAGAACTAGAGGGCATTGGTTTAAGGTGAGGGAGAAGCATTTAATAGGAACATGAGGGCAACTTTTTTCACTCAGAGAATGGTCAGACTATGGGACAGCACGGACGGTCGCCTGGTAGTTAGCTTAATGCTTTTACAGCGCCGGTGACTGGGGATCAATTCTGCCGCCGTCTGCACGGAGTTTGTACGTTCTCCCCATGACAGTTTGGGTTATTTCTGTGTGATCCAGTTTCTTCACACATTCCAAAGTTGTACAGATTAGTGGGTTAGTTGCTCCCGTGGGCTGTGCTTGGTTGGTGTGGACTCGTTGGGCTGGAAGGACCTGTTACCGTGCTGTATCTCCAAATAAGTGAATGGAATGAGCTGTCAGAGAAAGTGTTAGAGGCAGGTATACTGACCACACTTCGATAGGTACATGGATAGGAATGGTTTAGAGCGATATGAATTAGCTGGGTGGATACTGTGGTCAGTATGGGATCATTGGGCTGAAGGGCCTACATTCACGCCATCTGACTCTGTGAAACAGAGGTGACCAGAAGTATGGTGAAAGGTATTGCTTCTCAGGGACCATTCTAAAGGCAGGGCGAGAGGGAAACTGGAGAGTATTGGCAACTGAAGGCACGGTTACTGACGGTGAAGCAATTAAGTGGGGAGATGCAAGGGACCAGGATACGAGGGAGCGCAGAGATATTGAAGTGTGTCTGACCATAAGACATAGGAGAAGAATTAAGCCATTTGGCCCATTGAGTCTGGTCACCATTCCATCATGGCTGATTTATTATCCCTCTCAACCCCATTCTCTTGTCTTCTCCATATAACTTTTGACACTCTTACTTATCAAGAACCTATCAGACTTTGCTTTAAATATGCACAATAACTTGGCCTGCTCAGCTTTCCATGGCAATGAATTTCACAGATTCCTCACCCTCTGGTGCTAGACTCCCCTGCTATAGGAAACATCCTCTCTACATCCACTCTCAGCAGGCTCTTCAATATTTGATTGGTTTTAATTAGACCCCCTCCTCCCTTGTCTAAACTCCAGTGAGTACAAGCTCAGACACATCAAACACTCTTCATGCATTAACCCTTTCATTCCCAGGATCGTTCTCATGATCCTTCTCTGGATCCTCTCCAAAGCTAGCACATTGTTTCTTAGATAATGGGTCCAAATGTGTTGGCGTGTGGCCAAGTGGTTAATGCGTCAGTCTAGTGAGCTGAAGGTCACTAGTTTGAGCCTCAGCTGAGGCAGCATGTTGTGTCCTTGAGCAAGGCACTTAACCACACATTGCTCTGCGACGACACTGGTGCCAAGTTGTATCGGCCCTAGTGCCCTTCCCTTGGACGATATTGGTGGTGTGGAGAGGGGAGACTTGCAGCATGAGCAACTGCCAGTCTTCCATACAACTTTGCCCAGGCCTGCACCCTGGAAACCTTCCAAGGCGTAAATCTCACAAGGCTAACGGATGCCTAAAAACAAAAGGTCCAAAGTTCCTCACAATACTCCAAGTGTAGTATGACCAATATCTTATACATCCTTGCTTTTATATTCTAGTCCTTTCAAAATGTATGCTGGCATTGCATTTGCCTGACTCAACCTGCCTAGAGAAGATTACAGAGATATGAGGTGAGAGGACAAGGAAGTATTTGAAAACAAGGATTCAATATGTGAGTCATTACAGGATTGGAAGGTAGCATTGATCAGTGGGCAGTTATTGTTACAGAAAGAGTGGCTAATGGTATCTACAGTAACAGGGTCAGAGGACTGTATAGTAGGGCAGATTGTGGCCCACGTATATGGAACATAACCAAAGGTTTCCAATCCCAGGAAATTGTAAGAGAGCCCAGGTTTATTAACTGTATAAACTGTGAGCAGAGAGAAAGAGATGTATTTGCTTGACTTGAACAAAATTATTTCTTCTGTGACCTGCCCTCCCACTGTTTTGACTACCTGTGGTTTTATAATGTTCACAATGCAGTCACAAACAAAGGCTTCTGAAGGACACATGGCATTTCATATCCATAAATAGTTAGTTCAATTCAAGTAAAAAAAAACATGGGCAGGGAATTTTTGAACTTTGTATTTTCCCATATGAAATGCAATTCCATTGTGAATATCGAACCCAATTGTATTGAATTTCCAGTCCGAGACCCAGTAAAGTTGAATATCATTCTCAGTGTAGCCTCAGAATAACTAATGGAATCGTGCTTGAACACTTGGAGTATATTTCAAGGTTGTGATTCTGTAAGGTATTCACGTTGTATCAGACAGCTGATACAAGATCCCAGACAGGAGTATCTGTATTGTGAACTTGGAGTATGGCAAGTAGGTTTGGACCCCCCGTATCTAAGAAGGGATGTGCTGGTATTGTAGAGGGTCTAGAGCAGGTTTACAAGAATGATCCTGGGAAAGAAAGGGTTAACGTATGAGGAGCACTTGATGGATCTGCGACGTACTTGCTAGATTTTCAACGAACGAAGGGGGATTTCATTGAAAAGTACTGATTATTGAAAGGTCTAGATAGAGTGGTCATGGAGAGGATGTTTCCAATAGCGGGAGAGTCTAGGACCAGACTGCACATTCTCAGAATAGAAGGATGCCCCTATGGAACGAAGATGAAGAGGAATTCCTTTAGTGAGAGAGTGGTGAATCTGTGGAATTCGTTACCACAGATGCCTATGGAGGCAAGGTCATTGGGTATATTTAAAGTGGAGGTTGATAGTTTCTGGGGATTAGTAAGTGTGTCAAAGGTTATGGAGAGAAGACGTGAGAATGCCATCAAGAGAGAAAATAAATCAGCCATGATCAAATAGCTGAGCAGACTTGATGGACCAAATGGCTTAATACTGCTCCTATTTCTTATGGTGTTATGGACAGTATAGGAGCAAAAGAACTGAAATTTTACTTGTTCAAGCATTGACAAAACTTGCAAATGGAAGTTGCAAATTAAGCTGTAAATGACTGGTGAGCTTTCGCCTTAAAAGTGCGTCTTTATTGCTTTGAAGGCACTATAGTCTTGGAAATGTGCGATAATAATTTGTTTTATGCGTTGCGTGTGATCTATGCATTGTGGTTGCACCGTAGTTAGGGGGAGCCTTGTTTTATTTGGTTCTATATATGTACAGTCAGCTGACAATAAAATTGAACTTGAATTTGGCTTGAGATGGTTGAGCATAGCGTGGAAGCGTAGAGAGATAGGGGAGGGTATCGTAGTGTTGTTACTTTAGATTAGATTAGATTATGAGGACACTCAGTCCTCTTTTATTGTCATTTAGTAATGCATGCATTAAGAAATGATACAATGTTCTTCCAGAATGATATCACAGAAACACATGACAAACCGACTTAAAAGCTAATAAAAACAACATAATTATAACATATAGTTACAACAGTGCAAAGCAATACAGTAATTTGATAAGAACAGACAATGGCACGGTAAAAAAAAAGTCTCAAAGTCTCTCGAAAGTCCCATCATCTCACGCAGACGGTGAACCTCCAGCACCGCCAACTTGCTGATGCAGCATACCGGAAGCATCCGACCACAGTCCGACTCCATCGGAAAACTCCGAGCCTCCGACCAGCTTTCCGACACCGAGCACCGAGCACCATCTCTGCCGAGCGCTTCGACCCCGACCTTGGCAACAGACAATGGGCAAAGCCGAGGATTTGGGGTCTTTGTCTCCGGAGAGTCTTGATTGCACAGTAGCAGCGGCAGCAAAGCGGGCATTTCAGAAGTTTCTCCAGATGTTCCTCCGTGCTTCTCACGTCTGTCTCCATCAAATCTGGATTGTTCACAGCCCCCTAGTTACACATATGATATTCATTCAGAATTCCAAGTAACTTCACTCACCTCAACTCTGAAGCTGATTCCACAACCTCTGGACTCACATTCAAGGACTCCACACTGATTTTCTTAGTATTATTTATTTGCTTTATTTGCACTGTTTGTCTTCTTTTGCACATTGGTTGTTTGTCAATCTTTATTTATGTACGTACAGTTTTTCATTAATTCTATGGTATATCTTTATTTTCCTGCAAGAAAATAAATCTCAGAGTGGTACATGGTGACATATATGTACTTTGATAATAAATGTATTTTGAATTTGACACTGTGATAAATTTTAATTTATTTAGAGATACAGTGCGGAATAGGCTCTTCCAGCCCAATAAGCCACACCGTGTAGCAACTCACCTGTTTAAACCGAGCCTAGGATAATTTACAATGACCAGTTAACCAACTAACCTTCACATCTTTAGACTGTGGCAGGAAACCCACGCGTTCACAGGGAGAACATACAAACTGCATTCAGAATGGCACTGGAATTGAACTCTGAACTCAAGAGAGGTACATAGACCCCAGGTTGTGAACCACTGGCCTAAACTCTTTCTACCGATGTCCCTGCCCAAGTACCTTTTAAATATCATTCCAAGTATCTGCCTCAATCATTTCCTTTTGGCATTTACTCCATATACTGGTCACCTGCTGGGTGAAAAGTTGGCCCTTAGGTTCCTGTTATTTCTCTCCCCTCTTACCTTAAACCCATGACCTCTAGTTCTCATTTCTCCAACCTTGAGAAAAAGACTATGTGCATTCACCCATTCATATGGTTATCTGAGACCCTCTATCGTATTTGATATCCTTGGCAGCGCTTCTCAGATACCCACCTCTCTACGTAAAAAAAAGATGTCCCACACATCTCCTTTCAATTTACCCAGTCTCACTTTAAATGTATGCCCTTCAGTTCTTCTTAAGCCTATCACCTTTGGTGTTTGTCCATTGTCAACGTCGATGAGGACCTCGATACCATTATGATGGTGTCGAGACTAGCGCGTGATTTGGATTTAAGTGAGGGAGAGTTGTGAGGTGTCAGCCTCACTCTCTCTTCCCAATTCCCATCTGGATCCAGTGGCAAGACAGAGTCGAGATGGCTGGAGATGGGACTAGGTGCAGTGGATGACCAGGATGTCTTCTGTGTCTTGTCCTGCTCTACATGTTCCACGATGCTTACGGAGACCGCCTCCTTGACCATTGGACCTCCCATTGGTCTCGTCCGCTCAATCCGCTGGAGTCTGTCTTCACATGCTGGGATAGACAACTCCCTATCTCAACGAGGGTTTGAGACCCATCGGCTACCCTCACTTGGTTTAGCTGGTTGTCAAAGCCGTTGCCCGGGGTGTTGCCACTGTCACATGCAAGTAGCTATGGGGAGCCACAGGTGAGAGCTGAGTGCCAGGTGGGGACCAAAGGTGGACTAACAGCCTTGAAAAGGACGTGACATGTTCCCCAACCAGAGGTGCTACCCCTCCCTGACATCCTTACTGGGGCATAGACCACTGACAGCAGCTAACCAGAATCCTTACTCCTGGGCAAAAGATTGATTATATAACCATATAACAATTACAGCACGGAAACAGGCCATCTCAGCCCTTATAATCCATGCCGAACTCTTACTCACACCTAGTTCCCCCAACATGCACTCAGCCCATAACCCTCCATTACTTTCCTGTCCATAGAGCTGTCCAATTTAACTTTAAACGACAACATCGAACCTGCCTCAACCACTTCTGCTGGAAGCTCATTCCACACAGCTACCATTCTCTGAGTAAAGAAGTTCCCCCTCATGTTATCCCTAAACTTTTGCCCTTTAACTCTCAACTCATGTCCTCTTGTCTGAATCTTCCCCACTCTCAATGGAAAAAGCCTATCCATGTCAACTCTATCTATCCCCCACATAATTTTAAATACCTCTATCAAGTCCCCCCTCAACCTTCTACGTTTCAAAGAATAAAGACCCAACTTGTTCAACCTTTCTCTGTAACTTAGATGATGAAACTCAGGTAACATTCTAGTAAATCTTCTCTGTACTCTCTCTATTTTGTTGACATCTTTCCTATAATTCGGTGACCAAAACTGTACACAATACTCCAAACCTGGCCTCACCGATGCCTTGTACAATTTCAACATTACATCCCAACTCCTATACTGAATGCTCTGATTTATAAAGGCCAGCATACTGAAAGCTTTCTTCACCACCCTATCCACATGAGATTCCACCTTCAGGGAACTATGCACCATTATTCCTAGATCCCTCTGTTCTACTGCATTCTTCAATGCCCTACCATTTACCATGTATATCCTATTTTGATTAGTCCTACCAAAATGTAGTACCTCATATTTATCAGCATTAAACTCCATCTGCCATCTTTCAGCCCACTCTTCTAACTGGCCTAAACCTCTCTGCAAGTTTTGAAAACCTACTTCATTATCCACAACTCCACCTATCTTAGTATCATCTGCATAATCACTCATCCAATTTACCACCCCCATCATCCAGATCATTAATGTATATGACAAATGACATTAGACTCAGTACAGATCCCTGAGGCACACCACTAGTCACCGGCCTCCCATCTGACAAACAGTTATCCACCACTACTCTCTGGCGTCTCCCATCCAGCCACTGCTGAATCCATTTTACTACTTCAATATTAAAACTAACTATTGAATCTTCCTAACCAACCTTCCGTGTGGGAACTTGTCAAGGGCCTTACTGAAGTCCATATAGACAACATCCACCGCTTTACCCTCGATAACTTTCCTAGCAACCTCTTCAAAAAATTCAATAAGATTTGTTAAACATGACCTTCCACGCACAAATCCATGTTGACTGTTCCTAATCAGACCCTGTCTATCCAGATAATTATATATACCATCTCTAAGAAAAATTTCCATCAATTTACCCACCACTGACATCAAACTCATAGGCTGATTATTGCTAGGTTTACTCTTAGAACCCTTTTTAAACAATGGAACAACATGAGCAATATGCCAGTCCTCTGGCACCATCCCCGTTGCTAATGACATTTGAAATATTTCTGTCAGAGCCCCTACTATTTCCACACTAACATCCCTCAAGGTCCTAGGGAATATCCTGTCAGGACCTGGAGCCTTATCCACTTTTATATTCCTTAAAAGCTCCAGTACTTCATCTTCTTTAATTATCATATTTTCCATAACTTCCCTACCTGTTTCCCTTACACAATTCAATATCCTTCTCCTAGTGAATACCGAAGAAAAGAATTTGTTCAGAATCTCCCCCATCTCTTTTGGCTCCACACATAGCTGTCCACTCTGATTCTCTAAGGGACCAATTTTATCCCTCACTATCCTTTTGCTATTAATATAACCGTAGAAACCCTTGGGATTTATTTTCACCTTACTTGCCAAAGCAACCTCTTATCTTCTTTTAGCTTTTCTGATTTCTTTCTTAAGATTCTTTTTATATTCTTTATATTCCTCGAGCACTTCATTTACTCCATGCTGCCTATATTTATTGTAGATATTTCTCTTTTTCCAAACCAAGTTTCCAATATCCCTTGAAAATCATGGCTCTCTCAAACTTTTAACCTTTCCTTTCAATCTAACAGGAACATAAAGATTCTGTACTCTCAAAATTTCTCCTTTAAATGACCTCTATTTCTCTATTACATTCTTCCCATAAAACAAATTGTCCCAATCCACTCCCTCTAAATCCTTTCGCATCTCCTCAAAGTTAGCCTTTCTCCAATCAAAAATCTCAACCCTGAGTCCAGACCTATCTTTCTCCATAATTATATTGAAACTAAGCATTGTGATCACTGGACCCGAAGTGCTCTCCAACACAAACCTCCGTCACCTGACCTATCTCATTCCCTAACAGGAGATCCAATCCTTCTCTCATTGGTACCTCTATGTATTGCTGCAAAAAACTATCCTGCACACATTTTATGAACTCCAAACCATCCAGCCCTTTTACAGTATGGGCTTCCCAGTCTATGTGTGGAAAATTAAAATCTCCCACAATCACAACCTTGTGCTTACTACAAATATCTGTTATCTCCTTACAAATTTGCTCCTCCAATTCTCGCTCCCCATTTGGTGGTCTATAATACACCCCCATAAGAATTACTACACCTTTCCCATTCCTCAGTTCCACCCAAATAGCCTCCCTAGACGAGCCCTCGAATCTATCCTGCCAGAGCACTGCTGTAATATTTTCTCTGACAGGCAATGCAACACCTCCCCCTCTTGTCCCTCAGATTCTATCACGCGTGAAGCAATTAAATCCAGTAATATTTAGTTGCCAATCACACCCCTCCTGTAACCATGTTTCACTAATTGCTACCACATCATACTTCCAGGTATCAATCCATGCTTTAAGCTCATCCACCTTTCTTATAATGCTCCTAGCAATAAAATAAATGCATTTAAGAAATTTTCCACCTCTTACTCTCTGTTTATCACTAACGGTGCAAACAACCTTACTATTTTCTTTTTCTTCCTTCTTCCCTACATCTGTTCTTACACTTTTGTTCCCCTCTCCCCTTGTATCTAGTTTAAATCCACTGGAGCCTCTCTAGCAAACATATCTGCAAGAATATTTGTCCCCCTGCAGTTCAGATGTAGACCGTCCCGCCGGAACAGGTCCCACCTTCCCTGGAAAACTGCCCAATTATCTACAAATCTGAAGCCCTCCCTCCTGCACCATGTCTTCAGCCACGTGTTGATCTGCGCTATCTTACTATTTCTAAACCCGCCTGCACGTGGCACTGGTAGCAATCCTGAGATTGCTATCTTCGAGGTCCTGTCCTTTAACTTGGTGCCTAACTCCCTAAACTCACCTTCCAGGACTTCCTCACTCTTCCTACCCACATCATTGGTCCCCACATGGACCATGACATCCAGCTGCTCACCCTCCCTCTTGAGAATACCGAGAACTCGATCCAAGATATCGTGGACCTTGGCACCAGGGAGGGAACAGACCATCTGGGATTCTCGATCTCTTCCACAAAACCTCTTATCTGCCCCCTAACTATGGAATCCCCTATCTCTACTGCTCTCCTCTTTTCCCTCCTTCCCTTCTGAGTTGAGGGTCCCATCTCGGTGCCAGAGACGGAACCACTGCAACTTGTCCCTGGTAGGTTGTCCCCATCAACAGTATCCAAAACCATGTACTTATTATTGGTGGGAATGGCCACAGGGATGCTCTGCTCATTCTGTCTATTCCCTTTCCCTCTCCTGACAGTCACCCAGCTACCTGTCTCCTGACTCTTAGGGGTGACTATCTCCCTGTAACTCCTCTCTATTTCTGCCTCTGCCTCCCGAATGATCCCAAGTTCATCCAGCTCCAGCTCCAGTTCCCTAACTGGGTTTGTCAGGAGCTGCAGCTGGATGCACCTTTCACAGGTGTAGTCATCAGGGACGATTGGCTCGCCCTGACTTCCCACATCCTGTGAACGGAGCACTCAACTGCCCTAAATGCTGCCTCCATTACCTACTCTTAAGGTAATTAGATTTATTAAAGGAACTTACCCAGCCTTACCTCACTTGGAGTGAAGCTCTTCCCCTGCCTCTGCTCGCTGAAGCCTGAGGAGCCAAAGCCTTCCTACTCTGTCACCCTCTACTACGTCACTCATATTGGCTGTGTGGCTTCAGCTTCCACCACACAGGTCATGCCTCTCATGATGTTAAACACCTCTATAAGTTCATAATATTTCCTCCTACGCTCCTATGAAAGAAATGCCATGCTGGTCTACCTCTCTCCGTATCCCTGTCCCGCAAGTCCTGTCAGCACCTTTGTAGATCTCCTTTGCATTTTTGCTTGCTTGCTTCATGATATCTTTCCTATAGCAGGGTGACCAAAACTGAATGCAGTGATCAACTGCAAAATAGCATCCCAATTTCTGTACTCAATCCCCTGACTAGCATGCCAGGAGGCTTTTTAACCACCCTGTCTGGCAGTAACACCTCTTTCAGGGATCCGGGGACTCATACTCCAAGGTCCCTCTGTCCTATGACACTCCCCAGAATCTAGCCCTACTTCTCACAGACTCAACCTAATTTTCTTGTCTGTGCGATGGATTTAGTTAAGCATTTTGCCTCAATTTCTATTTATTTATTAGTGCTACAGCGTGGAGTAAGCCCTCCCTGCTCTTCGAAGCACGCTGTCCCAGCAACCCCACAATGCTGATTAACCCGAACCTAATGACGGGAAAATGACCAACTAACCTACCTGGTACACTTTTGGACTCTGGGAGGAGACTGGAGCACCTGGAGGAAACCCACACAGTCACGGGGAGAAGGTACAAACTCCTTACGTGGTCATGGGGAGAATGTACAAACTCCTTACACAGTCATTGAAAGAACATGCAAAACTCTTCACATTCTTGCTTTTATTTTTTTAGCAATGAGCCACACCACCCCAGCAACCCCACACCGTTGATTAACCCTATCATGGGAAAATCTACCCGGTACATCCTTGGACTGTGGGAGGAAGTTGGAACACCTGAAGAAAGCCCAAGCATTCCACAGGGATGATGTACAGAGACTCCTTCCAGTAGGGTGCTGGAATTGAACTCCAGACTCCGGTATGCCTTGAGCTACGCTTCCATGGTGCGTATGTTTTTGGAAACAATTCCCTTTTAGAGTTACAGAGGCAGAGAGTTACTTCTACAGCAAGGAGCCAGACTGTTTGGTCCAACTTGACCAAGTTGCCAGGTTGAACTAATCCCTTCTCGCTGGATTTAGCCTGTCTAAACCATTCCTGTTCATGTATCAGTCCGGTCTAAACCATACTTTGTCCATGCACTGGTCCAGATGCCAGTCTAAACCATTCCTGTCCATGTACCGATCCAAATGCCTTCGGCTGTTCGTTCCACATACTCACCACATTGCTGATTGCAAATAACTTTGAGAATGGGGGTGGGTGGGAACAGAGAGGCAGAATGCAACAGTCTGCTTGGAATGGGGCTCGCAAACGCTTTGAGAGCTGCACGAGAATGTTAGCATTGCTAATTGACCATGTGCATAATTACCCTGTTGTCAGTCTGTTTCAGGTATTTGTTGATTTGACCTGTATTCACTATCTCCCTTGACAGTGTGAATGCTACAAGCCTCTGGATCGATGCAGGTTTACTAGTATGTGTACACGTCTAACTAACTCCGAAATGAGGCCAGTAGGTTCCCTAGCAATCAATGGGAATTTTATTTACCACAGCTACCCTCATATTGCATTTTTAAAATGGAACCTAATGTAGTATGGGACGGGCCCTTGACCACAATGTCATACCAAGCTAATTAAACTAGTAATTAAGCACCTAACCAAACTAATCTCTTTTGCCTGCACAATATCCATGTTGTTCTGGCACAGTAGCATAGTGGTTAGCGCAAATGCTCTTACTCGATTCCTGCCACTGACTGTAAGGAGTTTGTATGTTCTCCCTGTGACCACTTGGGTTTCCTTCTGGTGCTCTGGTTTCCTCCCACAGTCCAAAGATGTACGGATAGGGATAGTGAGTTGTGGGCATGCTATGTTGGCGCTGGAAGCATGCTGACACTGGCAGGCTGCTCGACACAATCTGCCTGGTTTGATTTTACACTGTACATGTAAAAAACAAATCCAATCGCTATCTTTATTTTCCATTTTCTGCACATTCATGTGCTTTTCTAAGAGCTCCTACTGTACTGTATTTGATACCCTTGGCAGCACATCCCACACACCTCTCTACGTAAAAAAGTTGTCTCACACATTTCCTTTTAATTCACCCTCTCCCACCTTAAGTGTAACCCTTCAGGTCTTCTTAAACACATCGCCCCTACTGGAGCATGGACAGCTGACAGTCCTCTGTCCTGGGCCAAAGGTTGAATGGGTCTGTGGCTTCCACTTTTACCACACAACCTCATACATTTTTGAGGCAAAGATCCTTCCTCTCCCAGGGATGAGGCCTCTGGAGTTTCTGTAGCCCAGAGTTTCATGGGATGGGCTTGTTAGCCCGATTCCCAACCCTCCTCCTTTAGCAGCCAGGCTTGGGAACCATTCATGGCGAAGTTATACCGTTCACTATTTGATATTTTTGACCCTGGGAAAAGGGTACCGGCTGTCTACTTTATTTGTGCCTCTTATAATAGAAACGCAGAAACATAGAAAACCTACAGCACAATACAGGCCCTTTGGCCCACAAAGCTGTGCCGACCATGTCCTTACCTGAGAAATTACCTAGGATTATCCATAGCCCTCTATTTTCCTGAGCTCCACATACCTGCCCAGGAGTCTCTTAAAAGACCCTTTCGTACCTACCTCTACCACCGTCGCTGGCAGCCCATTCCACGCATTCACCACTCTCTGCGTAAAAAACTTACCCCTGATATCTTCTGTGTACCTTCTTCCAAGCACCTTAAAACTATGCCCTCTCATGTTATCCATTTCAGCTCTGGGAAAAAGCCTCTGACTATCCACACCATTAATGCCTCTCATCATCTTGTACACCTCTATCAGGTCACCTATAAATCATATAAATCTCTATCAGATCTCCCCTCAGCTCCATAGCTCCAGACAAAACAATCCAAGTTTGACCAGCTCCTCCTGATACCATTTGTCCTGAGAGAGAGTTTACTTATCACATTTACATGTGCACATTAAAACATACAGTCAATGTTGTCATTTGCACTAACAAGCAACAAACCCAAGGGGCAGCCCGCAAGTGTCGCCACACATTCCATCACCAATGTACCAAGCTCACAACACTCAGCAGAACAACACACAACACAACAAGCACAAAACAGCAACAGTAGAACAAGCTCCCAGACTTAACTTGCACAAATACCAGTGCTCCAACCTCCAGCCTCCAGCGGATTCAGACTTGGGCCTGAACTTGCCGAGTCGACCCACATACTCAGCTCCAGCCAACGGGCCTCGACTTCCTGACTTCAGATTCAACCCATGAGCCTCGATCCTTGGCATCAATCCTAAGACATGCCATTCACTGAACACTTGGCCTCGAACTCCGAACTTGCTGGTGATGAGACCCTGAACACTAGGCCTTGAATGCGTGACTCGGTGGGGTCCCTGAACACTAGGCCTCACCAATACTGGTGATGTTGATGTCCCAAAGGATCTGGGTGTACTTTTTACGCAGTTCACTGAAGGTTAACAAGAGATCAAGAGGGCAAATGGTATGTTGGTCTTTATGACGAGAGGGTTTAAATATAAATGTAAGGAAGGGTTATCGTAATTGTGTCAAGGCTAGGCGAGTCCACACCTAGATCTATGCATATAGGTTTGGTTTTCTAAAGAATGAAGTACTCATGACAATTCACGACAGGTAGAGTGCTCTGAATATTCTCCAGAATGGGCCCAAGCATGGAAGATTTGTCATGAGAGATTGATTACCTGAGACTGTCTTCTGTTGTCCTGGTCTACTCAAAAAGAGAAATCTCATCAAAACTGACAATGTTCATAAAGGTCTTGAAGGATGCGTACCAAGTTTTGCCTGACTATGGAATGTAGGTGGATGGATGTACTTTGAAAATAAAAAAGGTATGTTATTTCGGACTGTGATGAGATAAAAATATCTTCACTGAGTTTGGTTGAATTTTAGATCCTCTAATCCAGAGATCTGGGGAAGCCCAGACATTGTATTCATTCAGAACAGAAATCAATGGATTTCTGAGCCTGTAGACATGGTGCTGAGAAGAATTGCTGGGCTTGAAGATCAGCTTTGAGCTCGATGAATGTGGTTATGAGGGGCTGGATGTAAACGTCTACTCCTATTTCGTATCTTTTAAAATTCATTTTCTCCATGAAGATCTCACTCCATAATTGCTTTGACACCTCTTCTGGGTAGCAGGCTTGAACTTCCCAGTTGCCATTGGTTCTAGTAACAGATTATGGAGCAGAATTCTTGTAACTGGATACTTGTCCCTGTGTAACTTTTTAGCATTCCTGCCAATTCAGTTACTTTGCAGGATTTTGCAAATAAAATAGCGCGAGGTATTTTATGTTTAAGAAAAACCATAACAACTCATTTATTGTACTCCAAACACGGTGACAGAACTTCAAGTAATAACGTCATCACGTCAGACCAGCCTCTTAAAGTGAAACCGTAACTCAATGTCGGTGGTTGTGACATAAGTATGTTTCTGCCAGTTACATTACCCTACAACTTCACTAATCACTTAAGGAATTTTCCCATTTTTAATTCCACAAATTTCTGGATTAACAATAAAGAAAAGTTGGATAATTTTTTTTAGATTATGAGAACACTCAGTCCTCCTTTTATTGTCATTTAGAAATGCATACATGCAATGTTTCTCCAAAGTGATATCACAGAAAACAGGACAAACCAAAGACTAACACTGACAGAATCACATAATTATAACATATAGTTACAGCAGTGCAAAGCAGTACCGTAATTTGATGAAGAGCAGACTATGGGCACAGTAAAAAAAAAGTCTCAAAGTCCCGAGTCAATCGACTCCCGAATCCCCAAAAGCAGGGGGCAAAAGGGAGAAACTCCCTGCCATAAATCTCCAGACACTGTCAACTTGCCGATGCCTTGGAAGCAGCTAACCACAGCCGATACTGAGTCCATCCATCCGAAAACTTCGAGCTTCTGACCAGCCTCTCCGATACAGCCTCCCGAGCGCCATCATCTACCGCAGGGGTCCCCAACCTT
The DNA here is from genome assembly GCF_963921235.1 of Mobula hypostoma. Taxonomy (NCBI): domain Eukaryota; kingdom Metazoa; phylum Chordata; class Chondrichthyes; order Myliobatiformes; family Myliobatidae; genus Mobula; species Mobula hypostoma. Next base: position 147,459,004 of record NC_086104.1, on the reverse strand, counting down.
TTTTGCACTGCGGACTGGTTTAATATTGACAATGTTTTTGTGGACTGGCCGACCCGGTGGGGGGGGGGGGTAGGGTTGCCAACGGACAAGAGTAGCAGTCAAATATGTTGTGTTTACCCTGAGAAGGACTACATTGGCCATGAAGCCTTGCGCGGGCACCAGTGCGCATGCGTATATGTGCGGATTTTTTTTCCTGCAGATCGTTTTTGGCGATTCTGTTCGGGAGGGGGTTGTTAATCACGACCGGAATATAGGTGATAAGTGGCTAATACACTCAATTCCATTTCTAAAAGGGTTTATCTAATGAATTTAATATTAAATACACAGCGCATATTTTCCTCGCATGAATACAGTGATAAGTCAATTATCAGGGGAGAACAGGGGAGCTTGAAGTAAGTGTTGAATGAACTTCCAGTAGAAGTGGCAGAAGCAGGTTCGATATTATCATTTAAAGAAAAATTGGATAGGTATATGGACAGGAAAGGAATGGAGGGTTATGGGCTGAGTGCAGGTCGGTGGGACTAGGTGAGAGTAGCGTTCGGCACGGACTAGAAGGGCCGATTGGCCTGTTTCCGTGCTGTAATTATTATATGGTTATATAAGTAGGTCAATAGCATCATAACATTTTAAGTAACGTTTGGATATTAAACACACAGCACATATTTTCCCCGTATGAACATATAAAATCATTGCAACACACCAATATCGCTGAATCAGTGGGAGCCCTGGGCTTGTTTTCCTGCAACGAGATGGTGCCATCGAGGGGTGATGGGAGACAGCGATACTCGAAGGGGGTTCCTTATTTCCAGTCTATTCTGCAATTTAGTTTTTGTTGCATTCATTGCAGAGATATGTTGGAAATGGAAGCAACATTTTCAGTGCTTTCGTGGCTATCTCAGGATATTTAGCTTTGAATTTGATCCGGAATGCCAGCAGAGATGTTATGTCAAACATACTTTTCAGCATGCTGTCATTTGTAAGCTCGAGGAGTTGATCTCCTTCCCGCGCTGACATGGATGACACGCGGGTAATGACCTTGCATGCGTAATGGCTCAACAGTGGCCGTGACAGGGAATGAGGAAAGGTGCAGCTGACTCATATCGCCAAATCATATCGTTTCTTCGCAGCCCGGTAGCACATGCTTTGCAGCACGGTACCGGTCCGCGGCCCGGTTGTTGGGGACCGCTGCTCTACTGAGCGCCTTCGACCTCTCCCCGGCTGCTGAAACACGCAAAGCCGAGGATTTCGGGGCCTTCAGCTCCGGAGATTCTGGTTACCACCCAGTAGCAGCGGCAGCGAAGCGGGCAATTCAGAAGTTTTCCAGATGTTCCTCCGTACTCTCACATCTGTCTCCACCAAATCAGAATTGTGCACGGTCTCCTACTTGACACATAACAGACATCATCACTGAAGTGGCTGCGCACGCTGCTGTCTTCTAGTGTGAAAGACTGAAGGGGAGGTGACCTCTCATGGGATTGATTTTAATGCCGTGTAACACTCTATTCACTGCACATTACTCTCACGTAATGGGGTTATATTAAATGCGGGATTTGTGAGATTGTTGTAGAAGGGAGTGAACTGATTCCTCTTTTCTCTGTTACTCTCTCTCTCTCTCTCTCCCTCTCTCCTGCTCCTCGTGGAGAGGGCAGCCTGATTGACAGCAACATATTTCTGTCTGCAAATAGGATCCATGGCAAACTGTGAAATATAATGATTTGATCCTTCACTGGACAGTGGTTATAATAAACAATTTTTGTGTCAAAAATGCAATCTTAAATATGACAATCAAATGTCACAAGAAATATCAGCTGCTCTTGAATGGATATTTGAAAATTCATCCAACCTGTTTAGACCAAGCCAGCTCCTATGATCATTAAGAGGAGTGAAATCTTGTTACTATTTTTCAGATACTTTCGATTTTAGTCCCCATTTTATTAATGAGCTGAAATGTTGAATCTGAGGGGTATTTTTCTCTCAACAGTGGCAAAGTGTGGAAATAATACAGAGTATTGAAGAGTATCTGGAGGTTGCCACAACGTTGCTGCGGACTCAACTTAGATAAATAGTGAGACTGTTTTATTTTTTAGTTTGGCATCAGTTGGTTGATAGACCAACATATATTTCCTGCCCCCAATTCCCCCAGCTTATATGGCTTTCTGGGCAATTCAGTGTCAGTCAAAGAGGTATGAGCATGGAGTCACACATAAGCCCAGACCAGGTGGGGGCAGTAGAAGTCCATAAGACATAGATAGGAGCAAAATTAGGCCATTTGGTCCACCGAGTCTCGTCTGCCATTTGATCTTGGCTGTTTATTTTTCTCAACCCCATACTTCTGCCTTGGATGGTGGGGTGGAGATACGGCTCTGCCAAAGGAGGTGTAAGGCGCTCCCTCCACTAGCCTGCAGGTCACCCTTGGGCATGGTGTAGCATTTGCTTAGCCCCCCCCCCCCGATCAGGGTAATCTGAAGTCATGGGAGCAGGTGGTGGATGGTCGTATGAGCAGCTGGTGCACATCACAGGTCCTGGTTATGTGACCACTGACGCCAGGCGGAGAATCTCTGAAGAGTATTGATAATGGCTGGGGTCACTCATCTTGAAAAGACACTGCCTAGAAGACAGCAAAGGCAAACCACTTCTGTAGAAAAATTTGCCAAGGACAATCATGGTCAAAGTCCATGATCGCCAATGTCATACGACATGGCACATAATGATGACGATCGTGATTTTCCTGCCTTCTGCCTGTAACCCTTTACCAATCAAGAACCTATCTCTGCCTTAAACACACCCAATGACTTGGCCTCCATGTTTGTCAGTGGCAACCAGTCTCACAAATTCACCAACTTCTTGCTGAAGAAATTCCTCCTCATTTCAATTTAAAAGGCATGTCCCTTTATTCTGAGGCTCTGCTCTCAGATCCTAGGCTCGGCTGCTAATGGAAATATTCTCTTCATATCCAGTCCATCCAGGCCTCTCAGTACTCAGTAGGTTTCAGTGAGAAACCTGGCCACATCACTGTCTGGTGTGAGGGGTGGCTACTGCACAGGATCGAATTAAGCTGCAGAGAGCTGCAAAATTAATCATTTCCATCATGGCTACTAGCCTCCATAGATTCCAAGACATCTTCAAGGAGCGGTCGCTGTCACCACCCTGGACATACCCTCTTCTCAATTCTACTATCAGAAAGGAGGTACAGAAGCTTGAAGGCATACACTCGGTGACTCAGGAACAGTTTCTACCAGTCTGCCATCCGATTTCTGAATGGACCTTGAATCCATGAACATTCCCTCACTACTTTTTTAAAATTTATGTTTTTGCACTATTTTAATTTAACTATTTGATATACATATATATACATACTGTAACTCACAGTTTTCTCCTTAGATTATCACGTATTGCATTGTACTGCTGCTGCAAAGTTAGCAAATTTGATGACCTATGCCGGTGATATTAAACCTGATTCTGATTCTAATTCTGCCCTCAGCCTTCTGAACTCCATCGAGTACAGAGCCAGAGACATCAAATGCTCCTCATATGTTAAACAGGCCTTTCCTCAGCACATTACTTTAACAGTCCCATTGTTTCACGGTCACTATTATTAGCTTTTTCTTATTTCAAATATTTTCAATTAACTGAATTTAAATTACTCGGTTGCCATGAAACAGTTGGAATTCAAACCTTGGGATTATTAGTTCAGCCTTTAGATGACTCCAGCACTCATATACACATACAACTCTGCACTGTTAGACAGAGGTGATTAAACCTGGTCCTATGAGCAGATTGAAATTTTATAATAAAGAAAATACACGTATCACACCTTCATTTCTCCTACCTATAATTTCCATTGAATTTATTGCATTGGATCCGCGAACAGCATTACTAGATTTAAATATAAAAGATCAAATCTTTGTTTTAGGTCAATGGTGGTGCTTTATGTAATTTGCCATCTAATTGTCATGAGCCATAATACTCTTCATTATTAGTGTTTCAGCAACATTATAAAATAAGTGAATATCATCTCATGGCTTGAAAAGGTATTAGCATACTATAAAGATAATGAAACACACCAGCAAAATTTAATCTACACGAAGGAAGTGTCGGGCAAAGAAAAAATGGATTAATTGCAATAATATAATGTAGAACGCGGAGGGAAAGCATATGAAAGCATCAGCAGGCGACTTAATGGGGAAAACAAATTTGCTTCCTATCAGACATTTAGGGAAAGGGGAATCTTTACTGAGCGACTGGGTAGGGTTGGTGCAATCACAAGAGGTTGGAGGAAGTGCTTAATGAAGATGATATTCAGTGGAGGTTGTAGGATCTATCAAGTATTCGACAACATGGTGATACAGCTGGCGGAGCTGCTACCTTACATCTCCAACAACCCAGGTTCACAAAACCATAAGACCATAAGCTATAGGAGCAGAATTAGGCCATTTGGCCCATCATGGCTGATCCATTTTCCCTCTCAGCCTCAATCTCCAGCCTTCTCCCTCTATCCCTTCATGCCCTGACTAATCATGAACCTGTCGACTTCTGTCTTAAATGTACCCACTGACTTGGCCACCACAGCCGCCCGTGGCAAAAAATTCCACAGATTTGCCACCCTCTGGTCTTAGACTCTCTCACCACAGGAAACATCCTCTCAATGTCCACTCGATCGAGGCTTTTCAACGTTCCATAGCTTTTAAGAAGGTCACTCCTAATTCTTCTGCATTTCGGTAAATACAGGCCCGGAGCCATTAAACTCTTTTCATATGACAACCCGTCCAATCCTGGAATCAGTTTCAGTCCTGACCTCTGGTGCTGTCTGTGTGTAGTTTGCACGATCTCCGTGTGTGTGTGTGTGTGTTTCCTGTGAGTGTTCCAGATTTCTCTAATATGCCAAAGCTGGAAGGTGAATTGGCCACTGAAAATTTCCTCCAGTGTCACTGGTTGGTGGAGTTGATGGAAACACCGGGAGAAAAGATGACATGGAAAGTTGGTGGGGGATGGGATCGCTCTGTGAGCTGACATGGACTTGATGGCCAAATGGCTTTCTATTCTGTTATGCATTTAATATTGCAGTAATATTTGAGTAATCTTTTGTGTGTATATATATATAGTTTGATTAAGCAATCTAGTTTATTTAAATAATTCATATGTATGAAAATGTGAATTGAACGTCATCACGCTACTTTGTGATACATGTGTGCCTTGCTTAATGTCAACCTGAGGTTAGACTCATATTTTGGACTCGCATGTCTTCCTTTGAATTAGTTTAATGTTTTGAAGTCACAAATATTGAGTTGTAAGGAATTATTAGAAGACAGACTTGGATCTATAAGTTAACGATTCTGAGGACTGGAGGATGGATGAAATGTCAAGCATCCAAGGCATCAGTGGAAGTGGGGATTAGTGGAAGGATTGATCTTGTTCCAAGCTGCAGTGCAAAAACTTGGTTTTACATGCCTTCGATACAGATAATTTCATTAAAACAATGCATTGGGATTGTAGAAGGAAAATCGATAACAGAATGCAGAATGAAGTGTTACAATAGGTTGGCATGGTAGTGTAGTGGTTAGCAGAACGATTTACAGAGCCAACGACCTGGGTTCAATTCCTGCCGTTGTCTGTAAGGAGTTTGTATGTTCTTTCCGTGACTGTGTGTGTTGCTTTCAGGTGCTCCGGTCCTCCCACATTCCAAAAATGTACCAGTAGGGAGATTAATTGGTCATTGTAAATTATCCCTTGAATACACCAGGGTTAAGTCAGGAGTTGCTGGGCACAGTGGCTCGAAGGGCCAGAAAGGCCTGTCCCATGCTGTATCTCATTAAGAAAATTAAATAAAATAAATAAATTGCAGAGAAAATACTGGCAGGCAATGAAGATGAGCTTTTATTTGTGATGTGCATTGAAACATATAGTGAAATACATTGTTTGCATCAACAACCAACAGGGACCAAGGATGTGCTGAGGTTAGCCCACAGGGTCAGAATGCTTCTGGCCCCAGCATTGCATGCTCACAACTTACTAATCCTTACTGATTTGTACCATTAGACCATGAGATCTCGAAAGGTAATTAGGCCATTTGGCCCATCAAGTCTGTTCTGCAATTTTCATCATGCCGGATCCATTATTCCTTTCACTCCTAATCTCCTGTCCCCCCACCACCATTCCACCGTATCCCTTCATGCCCTGACCAATCAAGAATCTATTGACCTCTGCCTTTACAGCCTCGCTATTTCCTCAAAACTACCTGTCCCTCCACTTACCTTTGTATCATCTGCAAACTTTACAACAAAGTCATAAACTCCATCAATCAAATCATTGACATATAACATAAAAAGAATCGATCCCAACGCAGACTCCTGTGAAACTCCACTAGTCACCAGTAGCCAACCAGAAAAAGCTCCCTTTATTCCCACTCTTTGCATCCTGTCAATTAGCCACTCCTTTATCCATGCTAGAATCTTTCCTGTAATTTCATGTGCTCATAGCTTGTTAAGCAGTCTCGTATACGGCACTTTGTCAAAGGCCTTCTGTAAATCCAAGTACACAACATCTACAGAATCTCCTTTGTCTAACCAGCTTGCTATTTCTTCAAAGAATTCCAGCAGATTTTTCAGGCAAGATTTTCCCTCAAGGAAATCATGCTGAGTTTGGCCTATTTTATCATGTGCCTTAACAATCATCTCCAACATCTTCCCAACCATTGAGGTCAGCTAACTGGCCTATAATTTCCTTTCATCTGCCTCACTCCCTTCTTGAAGAGTAGAGCGACATTTGCAATTTTCCAGTCTTCTGGAAACATTCCGGGATCTAGTGATTGTTGAAAGTTCATTACTAATACCTCTATGATCTCCTCAGCCACCTCTTTCAGAACTCTGGGGTGTACACCATCTGGACCACGTGACTTATCTTATCTACCTTTAGACCTTTCAGTTTCCAAAGAACCTTCCCTCTAGTTATGGTAACTTCACATAGTTCGTGACCCCTGACACCTAAAAATTCCACCATAATGCTAGTGTCTTCCACAGTGAAGACTGATGCAAAATACTTCTTTAGTTTGTCTGCCATTTCCTTGTCACCCATTACTACCTCTCCAGCGGTCCTATTATTCACTCTCACCTCTCTTTTAGGTTTCTGAAGAAACTTTTGGTGTCCTCTTTAATATTATTGGCTGCCTAGCTTTCATATTACCTTCTTAATGACTCTTTTAGTTGCCCTCTGTTGGTATTTAAAAGCTTCCCAAACCTCCAACTTCCCACAAATTTTTGCTCTATTATATGCTCTCTCTTTGCATTTATGTTGGCTTTGACTTCCTTTGTTAACCATGATTGTGTCATCTTGCCTTTAGAATACTTCTTCTTCTTTGGGATGTATCTATCCTGTGCCTACTGAATTGCTTCCTGAAATTCTAGCCTTTCCTGCTCTGCCGTCATCCCTGCCAGTGTTCTTTTCCAATCAATTCTGACCAACTCCTCTCTCATACCTCTGTAATTTCATTTACTCCACTGTAATACTGGTACATCTGACTTTAGCTTCTCCTTCTCAAATTTCAGGGTGTATTCGACCACATTATGATCACTTGTCCCTTGGGGATTCTTTTACCTTAAGCTCCCTCATCTATTCTGGTTCGTTGCACAACATCCAATCCAGAAAGCTGATCCCCTTGTGTGCTCAACCCTGAGCTGCTCTAAAAAGCTAACTCATTCTAGAAATTCCCCCTCTTGGAGTCCCACACCAGCCTGATTTTTCCAGTCTACTGCATATTGCATATCCCCCCCATGATTGTTGTAACATTTCCCTTTTGGCATGCTTTGTAACTTGTAGACCACATACATGCTACTGTTTCGGGGCCTGTATACAAATCCCATCAGGGTCTTTTTACCCTTGTAATACCTTAGCTCTATCCACAACAATTCAACACCTTCCAATCCCATGTTACTTTTTTCTAGTGATTTAATTTGATTTTTTACCAACAGAGTCACACCATCCCCTCTGCTTTCCTGCCTATCCTTTCAACACAATGTGTATCCTTTGATATTAAGCTCCCAGCTATAATCTTCTTTCAGCTATGATTCAGTGATGTCTACAATTTCATACCTTTTGCCAATCTGTAACTGTGCTACAAGTTCATCGACCTTATTCTTTATACTGTGCGCATTAAAGTATAACACCTTCAGTCCTGTATTAACCCTTTTCACCTTCAGAATGTGGAAAGAAACTGAAGCAACTGGAGGAAACCTATGCAGTAATGGGAGGATGTACAAACTCCTTACAAACAGTGGTGGAAATTGAACCCCGATCGCTGATGCTGCAGAGCAGGGGTTCCCAACCTTTTTTTATGACATGGACCCCTAACATAAACTGGCGGGGGGGCGTCTGTGGACCCCAGGTTGGGAACGCCTGCTCTAGAGTGATATACAAGCCAGTACCCTACCATACCAGTGTAATCTGTCAGATCAGCCATCCATCTTGTTGTACAGGGGCCTTTTAATATTCTTTAAAAAACGGGCAAGAGAGTTGGAGAGCTAGCAACACTGAGAGCTAATCTGACCAGACCAGTGGCACCATCATTTTTCTTAGCCAATATCTGCTCACTAGATAATAAAATGGATTCACTGAGACTGAGAATGGATGTATGGAAAGAGATGAGAAACAGCTGCGTTCTGGTTTTCACCGAAATGTGGCTAAACAACATGCCCAACTCGGTGTTTCAACTTGACGGGATAACTCTGTTCTGCCCAGATAGAGACTGCCTGTTTCAACTTGATGGGATGACTATGTTCTATGCAGACAGGACCTCCACTTTGGGGAAATCCAAGGAGGTGGAATCTGTTTGCAACAAAGTTTGGTGCAAAAGCTCACAGTCACTGTTCTGGGGGAGACTGAATATCTTACAAGTAAATGCTAGCCACATTACTTGCACAGGGAGTGAACACTAAGCATTTATAGTACCATCAGCTCTCTACAAAGCAAGCTTCTCTTCATAATTGCAGGAGACTTCAACCATTGACTGCAGGACATTTTCCCAAAATCCACCAATACATTGCCATGGCTTCTCTGGGAACAGACTGGACCATGTTTATACAAACAGACAAGGTATTTACAAAGCCACCCCATGCCCTTGCCCTCTCTCACCACATCTCCATAATGTTAATCCCAGCATTATGACCATCAATGAAAATGGAGAAACCAGTCAGAAAGACCATTGCCTAATGAGGCAAACTCTATGCTTCGGGACTGTTTTGAATGGACCAACTGGCAGATGTTCAAGGAGGCCACTACAAACGGAGTAGACACAGACCTCAAGGAATATGCCTCTTCTGTCATCAGCTAGTGTATAGACAACATTGGTACCTCCAGAACAGTCATCCCACAGTCCAACCAGTAGCCCTGGCTGAACACAGAGTTGTGCACCCTACTAAAAGCTTGGGACACTGCCTTCAAGTCCAGTGACAGAACAGCCCTCAGAGAAGACAGGTAGAACCTCATGGTAGGCATCGAAGGCAAATGCCATCTAGGCACAAAAAAGTTAGGAACACCCATGTGGTAATGATCCCCAACATATGTGGCTGGGCATCAAGGGCATTACTGACTATGCAAGGGAAAACAGCGTCAACAGTACCAGAGGTGCCTCCCTCCTTGATGTTCTAAACAACAGACACGAGAAGGGCTCTGCAGAGAGTCAACCCCCATAAGGTAGCTGGACCAGACAACATTTAATAATAATAATAACAATAACAGTAATAACAATAATTACTTTATTGATCCTGAATGGGAAATTATTTCATTACAGCAGCAACATTTAAAAACACACTTAGCAATAATAATAATATTAACTAATAATGATGTACACATTAATAATTTACCAATATACAATACTGTGCAATAAAAATGTATGAAATAATTAAACAGAGACTGTTGTACTATGATGTGTGTTCTCCTGTTGCACAGAGATGAACTATTGCATATGCTTATTGCATTTGGTAGGAACGATTTTCTGTAACGACTCTTGTGACAGCAGAGCTGAATGAGCCTGTTCGAAAGGGTGCTCGGCTGCTTATTCAGTAGGTCTTGGAGAGGACATGACAGATTGTCCAATATGGATAACAGTTTGTTTAGTGATCTCCTCTCCGCCACAAACTCAGAAGAGTCCAGGTTGTAGCGAAGGATGGAGCCAGCCTTTTTTGATGAGTTTATTTAGTCTTTTTGCATCACCAACATAAAGCCGCAAAGAAGACTGCACTCGCTACAACAGACTGGTAAAACATCTCCGACATCCTGCTGCACACATTGAAGGATCTTAGCTTCCGAGTACTCTGGGAGTGTGCACACCAGCTCATTGACATCTCCGTGGACCTCATCAAGACTTCACTCATCCAGGCAGCTGTCCCCATATGCTTCAAATCAGCCACCATCACGCCTATATCAAAGAACTCTGGACCTTCAGAACTAAACTACTACCACCCTGTGGCACTGGCGGAAATCATCATGAAGTGCTTTGAACAGCTGGTGATACCACAAACTACATTCCTGCCATATTAGACACTCACTAATATGCTTACCAATGGATCTGCTGTACGACAGATGCTATAGCATCCATCATATCACTGGTCTGGACACACTAGAAACGAAGAATGCTCTTTTTGGAATTCAATTCAGTATTCAACACTATTGTCCCACAGACTTTGGTGAACAAACTCCTACTCCACAGTCTAAGTCCACCTCTGTGCAACAGGGTGTTGGACTGGCAAACGGGCAAACCTCAGATGTTCAGGATGCACAACTGCTCCTCCCTCCCCATCATTCTCAACGCGGGTGTCCTCCAGGGATGTTTGCTGAGCCCATTGCTGTACACTCAGTTGGCCACATGACAGCAATATTGTCAAGTTCACCAATGACAAGGCAGTGATGGGACTCATCAACAACAATGATAAGATGGCCTACAGAGATTAAATGGTAGAGCTCAGGGCCTGGTGCCAAGTAAGTAAGACATGTCATCAAGACAAAGGAGATGGTTATCAACTACAGGAGAACTCACAGCACTTACACTCCACTCCCTTTTACACTGGCAGTAGAGAATTGAAACTGCAAACAGTTTCAAACTCCCAGGAGTGCACATCACACACAGCCTCTCATAGTCCCAGAACACAGCTTACACAATTAAGAAATCTCACCAATGTCCCAATTTTCTGAGAAGGCTGAAGAGACCTGAACTATGCACATCTACACTCACATCATTCTACAGAAGCACAGCAGAGAGCACCCTAACAATCTGCATCACTGCTTGGTAGAGAAACTGCACTGCAGCAGACTGGAAGGCTCTATGATGGGTGGTCGAAACTGCCCAACACATCACTGGCACTGGCCTGCTCACTATCAAGGGTGTGTTCGTCCATCGTCGATGTCGATGACACCATTATGATGGTGTTGATACTAGCGCGTGATTTGGATATAAGTGAGGGAGAGTTGTGCAACATCAGCCTCACTCTCTCTTCTCAATTCCCATCTGGATCCAGTGGCAAGACAGAGTCGAGACGGCTGGAGATGGGACTAGGTGCAGTGGATGACCAGGACGTCTTCTGTGTCTTGTCCTGCTCTACACGTTCCACAATGCTTGCAGAGACCGCTTTCTTGATCGTTGGACCTTCCATTGGTCTCGTCCGCTCAATCCGCCGGAATCTGTCTTCACATGCTGGGATAGACAACTCCCTATCACACCGAGGGTTTGAGACCCATCGGCTACCCTCACCTGGTTTAGCCGGCTTGTCGAAGCCGTTGCCTGGGGTGTGGCCGCTGTCACATGCAAACAGCTACAGGGAGCCACAGGTGAGAGCTGAGTGCCAGGTGGGGACCAAAGGTGGACTAACCGCCTTGAAAAGGATGCGATATGCTCCCCCACCAGAGGTGCTACCCTTCCCTGACACCCCATACACCCCATACTATCAAGGACATATATACAGAAAGGCACTGAAACATCATGAAAATACCACACACCCCGCTCATGGACTATCTGTCCCACTCCCATCAAGGAGGAGGCTATGTAGTATCCACACCAGGATCACTAGACTCAAATACAGTTACTTTCTCCAAGCAGTAAGCCTGATCAACACCTCCACCCACTAACTCCACCTCTACTTTATTATTTCTCATCAGTCAGCCTCATCTCACTGTATTGATATGCAATCAACGTATGTATATAAGCTATCTTAAGTATTTATATTTATAGTTTATTATTATTATTTTTTGTTCTTTATCTTTTTTTGCACTGCATCAGATCTAATGTAACAATTATTTTGTTCCCCTTATGTTTGTGTACTTAACAATCTTGAATCTTGGATAGGGCTTAAACTCACGCGGCCTCTCCGGTGATGAATATCTGTTATCTGTCAAGTAGGGGACCATGCACAATCCTGATTTGATGGAGACAGATGTGAGTGCACAGCGGAACATCTGGAAAACTTCTGAAATGCCCGCTTCACTGCCGCTGCTACTGTGTGGTAACCGGAATCTCTGGAGCTGAAGGCCTCAAGATCCCTGGCTTTGCGCGTTTCAGCGGCCGGGGAGAGGTCGAAGGCGCTTGGCAGAGGATGGCGCTCGGGAGGCTGTATCGGAGAGGCTGGTCGGAAGCTCGGAGTTTTCATACGGATGGACTCAGTGTCGGCTGTGGTCGGCAGCTTCCAAGGTATCGGCAAGTTGATGGTGCCTGGAGGTTTATGGCAGGGAGTTTCTCCCTTTTGCCGCCGCTATCGGGGACTCAGGACTTGATCGACTCGGGGACTTTAAGACTATTTTTTTTACTGTGCCTATGGACTGTTCTTCATCAAATTATGATTTTGCTTTGCACTGCTGTAACTATATGGTATAATTATGTGGTTTTGTCAGTGTTAGTCTTTGGTCTGTCTTGTTTTCTGTGATATCATGCCGGAGAAACATTGTATCATTTCTTAATGCATGTATGCATTTCTAAATGACAATAAAAGAGGACTGAGTGTTCTCATAATCTAAACTCAGTCCTGCGAAATTCTATGGAGTGGCCCTTTACCTGGAGACGTTTTTTTCAATGGTAGCATTGAATCAAAGCCGACACCACTATCAAAAAGCAAATTGAGGATAACCACCTAATAATTTTAAAAACAGAAGGGTGCTTTAAGGAGTAAATGGCTCCGCTCATGTAAATAATCGATAGTGATGTTTGCAAGGTGATTAAAATTATTTAAGTTCTATCATTAAGAATATTATACATTCATGGCATATAGCTGGAATAGTTTGGCTCCAGCGGTGCAATGTTGTTACCAGGGCAACATGTTAATTAACAGTACAGATGTTTGAGACCACAGCAGCATCATGGGAAGGACTTTGCTCCCTTGGTAAGCATTGTTTGCAAGAAACCAATTTCTGGAATGGACTGTACTTGTCAACTTGGTCAATTGTATTAAAAAAGAAATTTTCCTCTTGTCATTACATTCATTTTTTCCCATTTGCAAAGGTTAATCAAATGCTGGCTTTTTTGTTATCAGTGCTCGTTCATCTGACATTGAATTACTTTGTTGAATCATACAATTTCTTAACACAAAACAAGGCCATTTTTTCCTTCAGATGGACGTCCTTGAGCACACTCTGACAGAGATTTTTATTTTTCTCTCATTTCATTTTTTTTCCTTTTGGGAGATGACTCCTTGGCCTGGAATTTGAGGTCAGATGCAAAGCGACAGCGCTTTTCTCTACCCTCAAAGAGTATTGCCCATGCAGATCTGTCGAATGGACTCCACCCATCCCTGCTGTAAAACGGGATCAGTTCAAAAGAATCCCTGTTACCCAGCACCAGTGAGATCATCAATCAGCCAATCATTTCAAAGAACTCACACTACCAATCACATCAATCAGCCAATAACATCAAAGAACTCACACTACCAATCACATCAATCAGCCAATCATTTCAAAGAACTCACACTACCAATCACATCAATCAGCCAATAACATCAAAGAACTCACACAGCACTCCATGAATGGAAGGTATTTTATATATATTTAAACATCATGCAAATCAAAGATTCAAAGATTCAAAGTAGGTATGCATTATATAATCCTGAGATTTGTCTTCTCCACAGACAACTACAAAACCGAAGAAAACTATGGAACCAGTTCAAAGAAAAACATCAACCCCTCCTCCACACACACAAAAAAACAAATTGCGTGTAATACCTTGGCTTAAGACCATGCTTTATTTCATTAATACAGTTATGCTGTTGGGTATTTTATTTTCTGCAGATTTTCTCAAAGTACAATGTAGAGAAACATAGAAAACCTACAGCACAATACAGGCCCTTCGGCCCACAAAGCTGTGCCGAACATATCTTCACCTTAGAAATTATCTAGGGTGACCCATAGGCCTCTATTTTTCTAAGCTCCAGGTACCTATCCAGGAGTCTCTTAAAAGACCCTATTGTATCCATCTCCACCACCGTTGCTGGCAGCCCATTCTACGCAGTCACCAATCTCTGTGTAAAAAAACTTACCCCTGACATCTCATCTGTACCTACTTCCAAGCACTACTTCCTACTTCCAAAACTGTGCCCTCTCGTGCTAGCCATTTCAGCCCTGGGAAAAAGCCTCTGACTACCCACACAATCAATGCCTCTTATCGTCTTATACACCTCTATCAAGTCACCTCTCACCCTCCTTCGCTCCAAGGAGAAAAGGCAAAGCTCACTCAGCCTATCCTCATAAGGCATGCTCCCCAATCCAGGAAAAATCCTTGTAAATCTCCTCTGCACCTTTCCTATGGTTTCCACATCCTTCCTGTAGTGAAGCAACCAGAACTGAGCACAGTACTCTAAGTGGGGTCTGACTTGGGTCCTATATAGCTGCAACATTACCTCTCAGCTCCTAAACTCAAACCCATGATTGATGAAGGCCAATGCACCATATGCTTTCTTAACCACAGGGTCAACCTGCGCAGCAGCTTTGTGTGTCCTATGGACTCGGACCCCAAGATCCCTCTGATCCTCCACACTGCCAAGAGTCTTACTATTAATACTATATTCTGCCCTCATATTTGACCTACCAAAATGAACCACCTCACACTTAACTGGGTTGAACTCCATCTGCCACTTCTCAGCCCAGTTTTGCATCCTATCAATGTCCCGCTGTAACCTCTGACAGCCCTCCACACTATCCACAACTCTCCCAACAATGTGTTCCTTTAGTTATATTGTACAATCAAGTAATTCAGTTGAAGTTAGGCTTGTTGTATCAGCCAATAGGACGTGTCTTGTCAACTTTTTGGTCAATAAGGTGTCCCGGAACATTGTAGAGGTTTCGGGGATAGCTATTTTCTGCGAGAGTGCAGGAGTTTTGGGAGCAAGAGAAGGAGAAGGAGGAGGAGGAGGAGGATTGGAAGTAGGAGGAAGAGGAAAGAATGAACAGCAACAGAAAAATGAGTGAAACACGGAATTATAGAACACAAAATTGATAGAGTCCAGGCTTATTCAGTTCTGCTCAGTGTTCATTATCTGCAGGCCACCCCAATTCAAAATAGCAACAAAAAAAGGAACAACCAGAAACACATGAGTAAATAAAAATGGTAATATGTACAGTGCATAAAAGATGACATTAAAACTCTTCAGAAAATGTAATTTTAAAAAGCTTTTTATTTTGAAATATTTATGTGAGACAATTATGCTGAAAATATATGCAATTAGTTTTTAGGGCCAAAGAGATTCCCAAACATGACAGCATAAAATAACTCATCTTACTAAGCTCAAGATATTTGGAGTATTTTGTAGCAGCAGGACAAGCTTCAAAGTAGTTTAGATTTTCTTCATGTAATTTTCCCTGATTCCACTGAAGAAGATTGCAAACTGTGCAGTGCTGTGAAGTAGTGCCAATTCACAGACAATAACCGGGGGGTGTCTATGTAAAATATTGCATGAGTGGAAGCCCCAGAGGGCAGTCAGTTTAGTGGTGTAGCGATTGCAAACATCAGTTGTTTTGCTATCAATTGCAGTCACAAAATTGAGACTTGTGGTCGATCAAAACCGACTGAAGCGAAGTCTCAAAGGACTGCAGATGCAGGAATCTTGAACATAATATAATCTGCTGGAGAAACTCAGCTGGTCAAACAGCATCTGTGGAGGGGAATGGACAGCTGACATCAATGTGAACAGCTACGTTGACTGTCCATGTCCCTCCCAGAATTGGAGCTTGTTCTGCAAGTGATTGCACCCTGGGTATCTGAGGAAGGTTATAGAATTGTAGAGTCATAGAGAAGTACAGCACAGAAACAGGCCATTCGGCCCATCTACCCCATCCCAAAACCATTTAAACTGCTACTTCCATCAACCTGTACTGGGATCAAAGCCCTCCATCTCCCCACCATCCATGTATAGTACCTATTCAAGCTTATTTTAAATGTTGAAATGAAGCTCACGTGCACCACTTGCACGGGCAGCTCATTCCACGCTCCCACAACCCTCTGAGTGAAGAAGTTTCCCCTCATGTTTCCCTTAAACTTCTCACCTTTCACTCTAAACTCATGACCTATGGTTGTAGTACCACCCAGCCTCAGTGGAAAGAGCCTGGCTACATTTACCCTGCCTATACCCCTCATAACTTTATACTCCTCTATCAAATCTCCTCTCAATCTTCTATGTTCTATTGGAAGTTCCCCAGCCATCAGTTGTTCAAGTTACTGGGTTTGTAATCTCAGTGATGTGTGTTCAAATCCTGCCCTAGTAACTGTGAAATTTACATTTAGTTTGTAATCTGGAATTTAAAGAAAAGGATTAGCTTTATTTGTACATCAAAACATTGGAGGGGGCCATAGAGGTTAGTGTGACGTTATTACAGCTTGGGGCATCAGAGTTTGGAGTTCAATTCTGGTGCCAACTGTAAGGAGTCTGTACTTCCTCCCCTGTGGAATGTGTGAGTTTTCTCCTGGTGCTCCGGTTTCCTCCCACAGTTCAAAGACGTATGGGTTAGAAGGTTAACTGGTCATTGTAAATTGTCCCATGATTAGGTGAGGGTTAAATTGAGGGTTTCTGGGTGCCACGGCTAGAAGGGGTGGAAGGAGAGGAGAAGATGATGGCGTGACGCAGCTCGCAGTGATCACTCCGGTGGTGATGTCTGTTATTTGTCAAGTAGGATGCCGTGTACAATCCTGATTTGATGGAGACGGATGTGAGAGCACGGAGGAACACCTGGTGAAACTTCTGAAATGTCTGCTTCGCTGCTGCTGTTACTGTGAGGTCTGAAATCTCCGGAGGGGAAGGACCCGAGTCCTCGGCTTTGCTTGTTGCTCAGCGGCCGGGGCGGGGTCGAAGCGCTCGGCAGAGGATGGTGTTCGGTGCTCAGTGTCGAAGGGCTGGTTGGAGGCTTGGAGTTTTCGGATGGACTCAGAGTCCGCTGCGGTCGGGTGCTTCCAATGGTGCAGCATCGGCAAGTTTGCAGCGCTTGGAGGTTCATGGCAGGGAGAGTTTCTCCCTTCTACCGTCTGCGTGAGATGATGGGGCTATCGGGACTCTGAGACTTTTTTTTAACCGTGCCCATGGTCTACTCTTTATCAAATTATGGTATTGTTTTGCACTGTTGTAACTATATGTTATAATTATGTGGTTTTGAAAGTTTTAGTCTTGGTTTGTCCTGTGTTTCTTGTGATATCATTCTGGAGGAACATTGTATCATTTTTTAATGGCAATAAACGAGGACTGAGTGTCCTCATAATCTAATCTAAAAAAGGGATCTATTCTGCGATGTATCTCAACAAACAAACAAACAAATAAGTAAGTGTACAGTGAAATACATTACTTGTGCCAATGGCCAACACATTCCAAATATGGGCTAGGGCAGCCTGCAAGAGTTGCCATGCTTCAAGTGCCAACGTAGCATGACCACAACTTACATGCATGTCTTCAGAATGTGAGAGGAAACCAGAGCACTTGGACAAAACCCATACAGTTATGGAGAGAACCTACAACTCCTTTCAGACTGCAGTGGGAATTAATCTTGATTGCTGGTGTTGTAAAGTGTTATGCTAACTTGTATGCTACTGTGCAAAAACATGGTATTTTAATAAGAAGTTATTTGTAATACAAAGTAAATTGTAATGAACCACCATTCCACCCGTTTCATCAGTGTCTTTCCAGTGGAGAGCATTTCTCATCCTTAGCTGGTCTGCCCTACCTCCATGTGATTCCAGACCTGGGGATGTGGTCGTCTGCTTTCAGGTTAAAGGAGAGTGTGAAGGGGCAATATCCACCTGAAATATAAGTAAAAACAAGATGGTTAATTTACAGTACATTGAAGGCAGAACATAGAACATTAGAGGACAGTACAGGCCCTTCGGCCCACAGTGTTGTGCCAACCTTTTAACCTGCTGCTGGGTCAATCTCACCCTTCATTCCCACGTAGCCCTCCATTTTGATATTGTTCATGTGCTAGGAAAGATTATTCAAATGGGACTGAACGTCACAGAATCTGGAAGACTAATGGTGAG
The DNA here is from genome assembly GCF_963921235.1 of Mobula hypostoma. NCBI lineage: Eukaryota > Metazoa > Chordata > Chondrichthyes > Myliobatiformes > Myliobatidae > Mobula > Mobula hypostoma. The sequence continues at coordinate 147,440,523 of NC_086104.1, read as the reverse complement.
TTTTTCAAAGATTCTGAGATACTACATTGAACAAATAGGGTAAAGGTTGGGATTTCTTGGATTAGAGAAGGATTTATACAGATGGACACAGGCTATTTGACCCCCGGATTTTTGCTGACCCAGTTACTTTTATCCATATGGTTCTCACCACACCTTCACTGAAACCATTCCAGATCTGACTGGGTGCAACTTACAGCGGCCACGTTTCTGAGATGTGGACAGAAACCAGTGCACTCAGGTGAAGCCCATGTGGTCCCAGAAGTCTGTGCAAATTCAGGCGGAAGTGAGGGTGAACCCAGAATGCTGAAACTGTTATGGTAGCAGCTGTTAGCTCAACCCTAAGCCACTATAAAAAGTCCCACTGAAAAAAAAGATTAGGGCCCAGTTTCCAAGAGTCAACTTACAAAGTACTTTTATGGGCACAGCATGTTAGATGTCTTGAATTTGCAATGGCAAATAGAAATTCACACTGGGACATCTTCTAATTTTACAATCTCAAGGATAGAGTTTTGTTAACCAAATGTTTTATGTCATAGGTATATCATACATCATTAGTCGTGCTTATTTCAGAATCAGATTTAGAATCACCTTTATTAACACTAACATATGTCATGAAATTTGTTGCTTTGTGGTGGCAGTACTGTGCAATACATAAAATTTACTATCAGTTATAATAAGAAATATATAAAGTGGATTCCGGTCAATTGGCCATCGGGGCAGTCGCTTACTTGGAACAACTCTTAAAGAGCAAAAACTAATTGACGAAATAGTTGGGATTCCCTTTGTTTGTCTGGGACACAATGGCGCTTAATTGGGACAGAAGACAGTTACTGAACTGTTTCTAATTAGCATCAGTCGCATGAACTTGTGTGCCCATTAGACTCTACACCATACTTAGAGTGGACAATTTTTAAATAGTGTCAGTTGTGTACATTTGTATTACGTTATTCATTTTTGGGCTGACGGACAATGAATTAAAAAGCAGTGATATTTGACACTACATACAATGAAGGCAATGAAGGCAGTCCATTATCTTCACTCAGTGTCTGCGCTGATTTTGTTCATTTACGGTCAATCAAAAGAACACAGCAGTGTACACTGTATGAATTCCTCTGTTGATAACTATTAGAAACTAATATGCAGTTTTATGGTATTGTAGTAATATTGGTAGTTTTCTAATTTGTTCTGTTTTTCAGTTAAATACGTAATTTGTTACCGAGTCAAATGTCGTTTGGGGTGCATGCGATGTCATAGAAACATAGAAACATAGAAAATAGGTGCAGGAGTAGGCCATTCGGCCCTTTGAGCCTGCACCACCACTCAGTATGATCATGGCTGATCATCCAACTCAGAACCCTGTACCTGCCTTCTCTCCATACCCCCTGATCCCTTTAGCCACAAGGGCTATATCTAACACCCTCTTAAATATAGCCAATGAACTGGCCTCAACTGTTTCCTGTGGCAGAGAATTCCACAGATGTCCAGGGAGGAGTAGCACCTCTGATGAAAGGGCTTGTCGTGTCCATTCCAGGGCAACTCACTCACCTTTGGTCCCCACCGGACACTCAACTCACACCTGTGGCAACACCCCAGTACTCCGCTTCGACAGGCGGGATAAATCAGGTGAGGGTAACTGGAGGCCTAGTGCCTTGGTGAGATCAGGACATGCCCATCCTGGCACGTGAAGTCAGCTCTGGTGGACTGGACAGATGAGACCTACAGTGAGATCCAGCTGCTGGGAAGGCAGTGCTGTAATGCTCCGTGGAGAGCGAAGGTCAAGACAAGGAATAGAAGACATTATAAAGAAAGGTTGAACAAGTTGGGTCTTTATTCTTTGGAGCGTAGAAAGTTGAGGGGGGACTTGATAGAGGTATTTAAAATTATGAGGGGGATAGATAGAGTTGACATGGATAGGCTTTTTCCATTGAGAGTCGGGGAGATTCAAACAAGAAGACATGAGTTGAGAGTTAGGGAGCAAAAGCTTAGAGGGAACTTCTTTACTCAGAGAATGGCAGCTGTGTGGAACGAGCTTCCAGCAGAAGTGGTAGAGGCAGGCTCGATATTGTCATTTAAAGTAAAATTGGATAGCTATATGGACAGGAAAGGAATGGAGGTTTATGGACTGAGTGCAGGTCGGTGGGACTAGGTGAGAGTAAGCATTCGGCACGGACTAGAAGGGCCGAGATGGCCTGTTTCTGTGCTGTAATTGTTATATGGTTATAAGACAACATGGTCATCCACTGCAACTAAGAAAGACCCCAGATTGTAATGCTTGTTCGTACCACTGCACCCGGACTTCTGAGTTTGAGAGAGTGGCACTGCCCCAGTGCAATGGCTTTTTCACTTTAAGAACTCTCCCACACAGGTTTCCTGTCATTGTTGGACACAATGGACATCAACCAATAAGACATATTTCTATGAAGCTGTGGCTAATTGGGGCAGCCACTTAATTGGGCCAAGCTGTTTAGGTCCCAATGTGTCCCAGAATCTACTGTATATAAAATATCCACTATATATACAAGACAAATCAGCATGTAAACAGAGAGCAACAACGGTGAAACAGTGCTCGGTGGTTCATGGACCCATCTGAAATCCGATGGGTGACACACCACATCTTCTCAGACTCAAATCACAGCACAGCCTAGCAAATTTTCTATAGCTGCACCATGGAGACCATTCTCAATGGTGGTGTCATTTGCTGGTATCGTGGGCCACTGCATAGGATCGGAAAAAGCTGCAGGAGAATACAAACTCGTCCAACTCCATCATGCGCAGTAGCCTTCCGCCCACCCCCAATTTCTGCTTTCCACAGGATCGCTCTCTACACGACTTCCTTGTCAATTTGTCCCTCCCCACTCCTCCACTGATCTCCCTCCTGGCACTTATCCTTGCAAATGGAACAATTGCCACACCTGCCCCTACACCTACTCCCTCACTACCATTCAGGGCCCCAAACAGTCCTTCCTTTCACTTCACCTGTGAGTCTGTTGGGGTCTGGTGCTCCTGTTGTGGCCCCCTGTATATCAGTGAGACCCTACATAGATTGGGAAACTGCTTCACCAAGCACCTATGCTCCATCCGCCAGAAAAAGCTGGATCTCCCAGTGACCACCCATTGTAATTCCGCTTCCCATTCCCATACCGATATGTCAATCCATGGCCTCCTCTAGTGTTGCGATGAGGCCACACTCTGACTGGAGGAACAACACCCTATATTCCATCTGGGTAGCCTCCAACCTGATGGCATGACCATCAATTTCTTGAACTTCTGGTAATGCTTCCCCCCCTTCACCATTCCCCACCCCCTTTTCCCTCTCTCACCTTATCTCCTTACCTGCTTATCACCTCCCTTTGGTGCTCCTCCCCCTTCCCTTTCTTCTGTAGCCTCTGCCTTTCTTATCAGATTCCCCCTTCTCTAGCCCTGTATCTCTTTCAGCAATCAACTTTCCAGCTCTTTATGTTACCACTCTCCCTCCCAATTTCACCTATCACCTTGTGTTTCCCCCTTCCCTCCCCCACCTGTTAAACCTACTCATCATCTTTTTTTCTCCAGTCTTGCTGAAGGATCTCGGCCCAAAACATTGACTGTACTCTTTTCCAGAGATGCAAGCTGGCCTGCTGAGTTCCTCCAGCATTTTGTGTGTGTTGCTTGGATTTTCAGCATCTGCAGGTTTTCTCTTGCTTGTGACGGGCAGTAGCCTTCCCAGCATCAAGGGCATCTTCAAAAGGCAATGCCTCAAAAAAATGGCATTCTTCATCGAGGACTCAAATCACCCAGCATGTGCTCTCTTCTTATTACTGCCATCAAAGAGGAGGTAGAGGAGCTTGAAGACACACACTCAGTGTTTTAGGAACAGCTTCTTCCCATCCACCATCAGATTTCTGAATGGCCAGTGAGTGAACACATGAACTCTACCTCACTACGTATTTAATTTGATTATATATATATATTTATTATGTGTGACAGGGTGGAGGTACAGCACTACCAAAGGAGGAGTGAGGACTCCTTCTTTCCACATAATGAAAAGGTTTTTACTCCTCATGTACGTGAAGGAGTAAAAGTCAATTCAACTTGCCTGCAGGTTACCCTTGGACAAGGTGTATCACCCCCCACCCATGATCAGGGCTACGTGAAGCCATGGTTGAATGAATAACATATCAAAAATCCTGGTGATGCGTCGCTGACGCCAGGCAGGCAATCGCTGAAGAGTATTGATAAGGGCTGAGGTTACCCGTCTTGTGAAGGCATTGCCCAGAAAAAGGCGATGGTAAAGCACTTCTGTAAATTTACCAAGAACAGTCATGGTCATGGAAAGACCATGACACAGCACATAACAAATATATATTTCTTATTATAATTTATAGTATTTTTTAAGGTATTGCACTGCAGTGCTGCCACAAAACAACCAATGTCATGACATACAGTGATATTAAACCTGATTCTGATGAACTGAATGGCTTACCTTTTAGAGCAAATATCTGAAGCAGGTGTTAATGGCTCTGGTACAGAGAGGGTTAAAATTATTTGGAGAGTTCAAAGCTGATAGTCATCAGATAATTCTTGCTAGGATGTGTGTGGGTGGAAATTTAATGAGAACGATACTGTGCTCAAGTTCAATTGCCCTAAAATGCATCAGTCAGATACAGGAGCGGTCTTGTGGTTAAGATGCTGGGGTCAGATATTTCGGAGCCAAAGTGAAGACAGGGCTAAGGCACCTGAAATATGTTCTCACTTGAGGTCAAGAAGCTCTCAGACAATAAACCTCTGCAGTAACTGTGCAGATTGTGATGGGTGTCTTATCTAATCAGCTGACGGATCAATTCCCAGCCGATCGAGATTTCCAGAATCACCAGCAGACCCTGCATGTCCCTCTGCGTTCATATTTTCTGGCATGCTGCTGATTAAGAAAAAAAAACATTGTCATTCGCATAATGAAAATATTGATGTCAAAAGACATCAGTGTGAAATGTTATGTTCATAAGCTAGTCCCAAGACTGAAGCAAATGATAAATTGTCAGGGCATCATGAAATAGACAAGATTACAATTTTTATGGTGTGTAGTTTCCAACAAGATTGTAGAGCAGATATTGATATGAATGCAATTTATTTTGCTTTTAGTTTTACGTTACAATGAAGTGATGTTAAATAGCCTTACAAGTAGACCTGTGAGTATTTCTCATTGATGTATTATATTCAGAAACCAGGGAGAAGTGAAGATATACACACACAGTGGCCACTTTACTAGGAACATCCTGTACACTATAAAGTGGCCATTGAATGTATGTTTGTGGTCTTCTGCTGCTGGAGCCCATCCTCTTCAAGGTATGACTTATTGGGCATTCAGAGATGCTCTTCTGCACACCACTGTTGTAATGTGTGGTTATTTGAGTTACTGTCACCTACCTGTCTGGCCATTCTCCTCTGACCTTTCTCAATAACAAGGGATTTTGACCCACAGAAATGCTGCTCACTGGAAGTTTTTTTTTGTTTTTCACACAATCCTCTGTAAACTCTAAAGACCGTTGTGCATGAAAATCCCAGCAGATCAGCAGTTTCTGAGATACTTAAACCACCTTGGTCTGGCATCAGCAATCATTCCATGGTCAAAGTCACTTAGATCACATTTCTTCCCCATTCTGATGTTTGGTCTTGACAACAACTGAATCTCTTGACCATGTCTACATGCTTTTATGCATTGAGTTGCTGCCACCTGATTGGCTGATTAGTTATTTGGATTAATGAGCAGGTGTACAGGTGTAGCTGATAAAGTGCAAACTGATTTTGGAAGTACAGAGGTTGAGGATTCTGAAAGAGGTAGCAATGGAGATTGTGAAGACATCAGTAATGATCTTTCAGTAAGCATTGGACTCTGGCATGGTGCCAGAGGACTGGAAAATTGCAAATGTCACCCCACTCTTTAAGGAAAGAGGAAGGCAGCAAAAAGGAACTTATAGATTAGTTAGCCTCACCTCAGTAGTGGGGAAGATGTTGGAGTCAATTTGCTAAGGATGAAATGATGGAGTACTTAGTGACACAGGACAAGATGGTACAAAGTCAGCATGGCTTCCTTCAGGGAAAATCCTGCCTGATGAACCTGTAGGAATTTTTTGAGGAGATTACAAGTAGGATAGATAAAGGGGACGCAGTGGATGTTGTATATTTGGACTTTCAGAAGGCCTTTGACAAGGTGCCACACATGAGGCTGCTTACCAAGTTAAGAGCCCATGGTATTACTGGAAAGTTACTAGCATGGTTAGAGCATTGGCTGATTGGTAGGAGACAGCAAGTGGGAATAAAAGGATCCTTTTCTGGTTGGCTGCCAGTGACTGGTGGTATTCTACAGTGGTTGGTGTTCAGACCACTTCTTTTTATGCTGTATATCAATGATTTAGATGATGGAATAGATGTCTTCGTCACGAAGTTTGCAGATGATACAAAGATTGGTGGAGGGCAGGTAGTGTTGAGGAAACAGGCAGGCTGCAGAAGGACTTAGACAGATTAAGAGAATGAGCAAGAAAGTGGCAAATGAAATACAGTGTTGGAAAGCACATGGTCATGCACTTTGGTAGTGAAAATATATGTGCAGATTATTTTGTAATTGGTGAGAAAATCTGAAAATCTGAGATGTAAAGGGACTTGGGAGTCCTTGTGCAGAACACTCTAAAGATTAACTGGCAGGTTGAGTCAGTGGTGAGGAAGACAAATGCAATGTTCACATTCATTTCAAGAGGTCTAGAATACAAGAGCAGGGATGTGATGCTGAGGCTTTATAAGGCACTGGTGAGGCCTCACCTTGAGTATTGTGAACAGTTTTGGGCTCCTCATGGAAGAAAAGACGTGCTGGCATTGGAGAGGGTTCAGAAGAGGTTCACAAAGATGATTCTGAGAATGAAAGGGCTATCATATGTGTAACATTTGATGGCTGTGGGTCTGTACTCGCTGGAATTTAGAAGAATGAGGGGGGATCTCACTGAAACCCTTCAAATGTTAAAAGGCCGAGACAGTGTGGATGTGGAAAGGATATTTCCCATGGTGGGGGAGTCTAGGACAAGAGGATACAGCCTCAGGATAGAGGGGCATCCATTTAAAACAGAGAAGCTGGAGGGTGGTGAATTTGTGGAATTTATTTCCACTGGCAGCTGTGGAGGTCTGGTCATTAGGTCTAGTTAAGAGCTTGATAGATTCTTGATTGGACATGGCATCAAAGGTTATGGGAAGAAGGCCAGGGAGTGGGGCTGAGGAGGGGAGAAAAGGATCAGTTATGATTGAATGGTGAAGCAGACTCGATGGGCCAAATGGCCTAATTCTGCTCCTGTGTCTTATGGTCTTATTATTATTAGCTTTTAGCCAAGGGTGCTATCTGTTTGTCATCTTCTGGGTGCCTCAGTCTTGGAGTGCTAACTGGCTGGTGAGACAAATGATAAGTCATTTTTAAGTACTCATTCCTGATCCCTGTGGGAGAGGCTGACTCACTGATGGTGGAGCGTGTAGGACAGAGTGAAGTACATGAGCCAGTTCCAGGTTGAAAGTCAAAGTAAGTTTATTATGTCACATCATTAAGTTTCGGTGAGGGTCACGCGCCCTTATGAAGGTGTGAACTTTAAAAATCAGACAGCTCATTTAGTGCAAAGGTGCTTATTGTGTGCCAGAGATGGGAGACTTTAAGAAGAAGTGTAAAAAGAAGTGGCAGGACAGCAAAAATGAGAAAAGAGAAAATACAGATACATATATACCACCAGACCTTTAGGACTATAGCTCCAAGACATCAGTCTGAAGTAATACATCTCACTACACCCTCTCCCACCGACACCAAAATGAACTTTTAAGGAAGGAACTCCTTACTTGAGGAGAAATGGGATAGTCCATTCTTTGGAACGTGCGAGGAGAGCACAACAACCAAAACACAGCATATTCACTTCACAATCTCAAACGTCCACAAATACATGCATCGCAATGACACTGTGCAACAAAATTAATCAACAACTAGCCACTTTCCAGGAGCCAGCACTCTTCCCCATCTTCCCAAGATGAACTCTTCGGCTGAGCCCGCACTGAGCGTGTGCCACCGCAAACGGGCACCCCCTTTTTTAAAGACCCCCCCCGGCCATCATTCGGGTGTCCTCCCTGAAACTGGAAAGCAACAGCAAACAGGACGGGCCGAAGAGAGCCACTGTCCTCGAGTGTGCAAGGCGAGCAAAATTGCCCGTGCCGCAAAGCTGTGAATTCGCCCAGAGTGTACACTTGATGAGCATAACCTCAGCCATGCCAGACAGGGATAATGAAAATTATGGGGCTACTGGGGGGTTGGGGGAGGAGAAAGAGGTTACTTGTGGCAGACCCACTCTGTCACCATTATCAAAGTACATATATGTCACCGTATACAACTCTGAGACTCATTTTCTTGCGGGCATATTCAATAAATGCATAGTGTTCCAGTTGTGATGGAACAATGATAAATGGGAGAAAACGCTAGTATTGTCCAGTGTGCTGGAATTCCCATTTCAACCCTCGTAAATGAAAATTAACACTGCAATTCCTGGAAACCTGACATTAAAGCAAAATGACAGAACACTCAGAAATGATAAAGGGTTCGCATCCTGAAACGTTTCCACTGTTTCTCTTTCCGTGGACGCTGCCCAACTTGCTCATTTTTTTTTTTTTGCGTTTCTACCTTCTTATGGATCTCGGTCCCATTCCCGCCACCACTTCCCCTCACGACTTGGCCACTTCTCCAATGGTTTGTCTCTCTCCCATGTTACTCTCCATATGAACTGTTACCCTGTCAAGTGTATTTATAGTGGGGGGGGGGGCAAATTTTTTTAACAGGGAGTGGTGGGTAATGGGATAACGGTGGAGGCAAATTCAATAGGGGCATTCCAGAAGCTCTTTGATAGGCACATGAATCGGCAGCAAATGGAAGGATATAGACATTGTGTAGGCAGAAGGGGTTAATTCATTTGGAAATTTGCTTATGTAATCAGTGAACTGGAGTGCCCGCTCTTGTGCCATGCTGTTCTATCTTCTAAGTTCCTTGACCCTCCAATGTTCTCAGCTAACGTCATTGATGACCCTGGTCTGTCTCGGCTCCTGGTATCCAAGTCATAATCCTCAATTTATATATGGATTTCCTTGCACTCTCCCCCGCCACATGGGAAAAATGTAGCTAATCTTTACTCTTTGATCCTTGTCTTCGAAGGAGTTGCTGGCTGCTTGGGAATTCAGGGCAAATTCTTGGGTAATTCCTTGGAAGCTGACAGAACGTCATCCTATGGAATAGATTTCTTCCATTGATGGCAATGAAGAAGAAAATTTAGTCTGTTCGCCTTGAAATGAGCATGTGGCATCTCCTGAGAAATCTCTTATATTTGAAAGCTGAAGGGCAAGTCCTCTATAACAATAACCCATAAAGGGAACTGCTTTTAATTGAATGGTAGGAAATGCTTCCATTGTACAGGACTTAACAATAACATAGGTGGCACTTAATTCAGGGGCAGTGAGTGAAGTAAATACTGTTGTGTAGGTTTATATTATCATGAAACTACTAGTTTGTGGAAAGAAAAACAACTCATCCTGTTCTCCAGCATGCACTTAAGAAAGATACCACGCTGGAAGTTTATAATCTTGGTTAGGCTGCACTTGGATGGTTGTGCATGAGTCTCATTACTCATTGCAGGCAGGATGTAGAGGCTTTGGAGAAGGTGCAGAAAGGGGTTACCACAGTGATGCCTGGATTAAAGTGTATGAGCTACCAGGAGAGATTGGACAACTTTGAGTTGGTTTTCGCTGGAGACTCAGAGGTGGAACTGAGGCCAGATGGAAGTTTATAAGATCATATGAGGCACAGATACATTGGACAGAATCTTCCTTTCAGGGTAGAACTGTCAACTGCTAGAGGACACGTGTTCAAGGTGAGATTACAGATTAGTTTTATTTGTCATATGTGCATCAAAATATTGAAACGTACAGTAAAATGCATCATTTGTGTCAATGACCAACACAATCTGAGGATGTGCAGGGATAGCCTGTGAGTGTCACTATGCTTCCAGTGCTAGCAGAGCGTGCCTACAATTTACTGACCTGGAAGTCTTTGGAATGTAGGAGGAAACCTGAGCACCCAGAGGAAACCCACATGGCCACAGGGAGGACAGACAAGCTCCTTATATGCAGCGGTAAGATTTGAACCCAGGTAACATGCCATAGAGCATTGCACTAAGCTCTCCACCATCATGCTGTGAGGGGAAAAGTTTTTAAACAGAGAATCTGGATTGGGACTGCTGGGAGTGTGGTGGAAGCAGGGCATTGATTCAATGGCTCAATGGTTCCATTTAATATCAGAGAATGCATACAATATACAACCTGAAATTCTTCCTCTCCGCAGACATCCTCGAAACAGAAGGAAAGCCCCAAAGGATGAATGACAGAAAAAAAAATTAAGAACCCCAAAGCCCCCCTGGCCCCTTCCCACGCACAAGCAGCAGCAAGCAGCGTTAACCATCCCCACTCCCACTCCACCCACTTATTCCAGCATAAAGCATCATCACTCCCACCACCCACCATGCAAGCGGCAGCAAAGCCCCAAAGGGAGACCATGGTCTACAGTCCATCAGAAACTACTGTTCATCCCAACAGTTCAACGTCCCTCAGGCTCGCTCCCTCACTAACCAGGGAGAGTGAGTTATCACTCCTTCCACAGTGATGCTTAAGAGGCTTTTAGGTAGTACATTAACATGCAGGAAACGGAGGGGCACGGACCATGTACAGGCAGAAGAGATTTAGTTTAATGCAGCACGGTGCTTGGCACAGGTTACTGTGGGCTGAAGAGCCTGTTCCTGTGCTGTAGAGTTTTATGATCTATGATTGATCCCTCATCCTTACTGCTTCTGTGACTTTGGACTGATAATGTATGGACTGTCGACTGTCTCCTCAGTTCAAGAATCATTAGAAATGATAAATAAATGCCTGCAGTGTCACCAACATCTACTGTACATCTTCTGAATGGTACCGGATATGCACAATATTTCATATACATACACACACATACACACAAACACACACACACACACACACACACACACACACACACACACACACACACACACACCCCACTGTCCTCAAAATATGTTTCTACATTTTGAACTATACAAAGGACACAGAGAAATACTGTAAATGATGTTACTTAAATTTTTATTTATTTCAGAATCAGAATAAGGTTTACTATCTCCAGTATATGCTGTGAAATTTGATGACTTTGTGGCAGCAGTACATTACATAATAATGGAGACAGAAAGCTATGAATTACAGGAAGCATCTATATATTAAATAGTTAAATTAAATTAAAGGAGGGAGGAGAAAATGGCGGCGCGACGCAACGCGCGCAGCTCTCCGGTGAAATGATATCGTATTTGTAAGTAGGATGCCGTGCACAATTCTGATTTGATGGAGACAGACGTGAGAAGGCACAGAAGAACATCTGGAGAAATTTCTGAAATGCCCGGTTCGCTGCCGCTGCTACTGTGTGATCGAGAATCTCTGGAGGGAAGGCCCCAAAATCCTCGGCTTTGCCTGCTGCTGGCGACCAAGGCTGAGGTCGAAGCGTTCGGCAGAGATGGTGCTCGGTACTTGGTGTCGGAGGGCTGATCGGAGGCTCGAAGTTTTCGGACGACTCAGAGTCAGACTGTGGTCAGGCATGGCAGGGAGAGTTTGCTTCCTTCTCCCGTCTGCGTGAGATGTGGGACTTTCGAGAGACTTTGAACTTTTTTACTGTGCCATGGCCTGTTCTTCATCAAGTTATGGTATTGTTGCACTGTTGTAACTATACGTTATAATTATGTGGTGTTTGTTAGTTTTTCAGTCTTGGTCTGTCCTGTGTTTCTGTGATATCACACCGGAGGGATATTGTATCATTTCTTAATGCATGCATTACTAAATGACAATAAAAGAGGACTGCATGTCCTGATAATCTAATCTAACCTAAATAGGTAGTGCAAAAAAATGGAAATAAAAAAGTAGTGAGGTAGTGTTCATGGGTTCAATGTCCATTCAGAGATCAGATGGCAGAAGGGAAAAAGCTGTCTCTGAATCATTGAGTGTGTGCCTTTAGGCTTCTGTACCTCCTTCCTGGTGGTAGCAATGAGAAGAGGGTATGTCCTTAATGATGGATGCTGCCTTTTGAGCTTTCGCTCCTTCAATATGTCCTTGATACTACGGAGGCTAGTGCCCATGATGGAGCTGACCAAGTTTACAACCCTTGTCAGTTTACTTTAACCCTGTGCAATAGCGACCCCATAGCAGATGATGATGCAGCCAGTTAGAACTGAGACACAATGTAGAATAGGCCCTTCTAGCCCTTTGAGCCAGGCTGCCCAGCAATCCTCCAATATAACACCATAAGACCATAAGACATAGGAGCAGAATTAGGCCATTTGGCTCATCGAGTCTGCTCTGCCATTCAGTCATGGCTGATCCTTTTTTCACCTCCTCAGCCCTACTACCCAGTCTTCTCCCCATAAATTTTGATGCCGTGTCCAATCAAGAACCTTTCAATCTCTGCTTTAAATACACCCAACAACCTGGCTTCCATTTCAACCCCAGGAAACAGGTACTCTCTGTCTATTCTATCCATGCTTCTCATAATCTTATAAACCTCTATCAGGTTTTTCCTCCGCCTCTGAAGTTCTAGAGAAACAACCTAAGTTTATCCAGTCTCTCATGATAGCACATGCCCTCTAAACCAGACAGCATGCTGAAAGATCTCTTCTGCACCCTCTCCAAAGCCTCAACATCCTTCCTATAGAGGAGCAACCAGAAATGTATGCAATTAATTTTTATTTATTCAGAGATACAGAACAGGCCCTTCCAGCCCAACATGCCGCACTGCTCAGCAGCCCTTCTATTTAACCCTAGCCAATTCACAAGGCAAGTACAATGACCAATTGACCTACTAATTGGTACGTTTCTGGACTGTGGAAGGAAACTGGAGCACCCGGAGGAAACCCACAAATTCATGGGACAGACTGCCAGACTGGTAGATTTTCCAGTCCAATGTTAATACCCCGAAACATCTTTAATTGGACGTTACACAATAGAATTATACATTTTCCAGTGAACCTGATAAGTTAATGTGGGAAACAGTGCTCCAGCGAACTCAAAGTCAAAAATTCAGCATTTCTGAACAACTGGATAGCGGATTATTGGAGTTTTATTCACAGCAACAACCCTTGTGACCCTCATTCTTCCTTTCCGAATTTTCTTTGCCTAACAATTTTACTTATTTCTGCAAAGTTGAGTGCATATCATTCTGCTTTTGATGTATTTTTCCCAGGAGAATAAAAAAATTGCAAAATAAATCTTTAAATTGGATCAATTGCAGCCTGTCTCTCTCTCTCTTTGGATTTATGGTTGAGATGTACAGTAACTGCAATTTTTTTTAAAAAGTGCTTGGCAAATTTTTGTTCATTGCAATGAAGAATGTTGAAAACAGGGGAATCTTGTAGGTTCTAGTTTGAATGTTCAGCATTCCAGGGCAAGTATGTCACGGAAACGATGAAGTCCATCTCTTGCCTAATGTTTGAAATACTTGCATCAGCTCAAATCTCTGAATAGCACCACCCAATGCAGCAGTGTAACGTATTTCTGTTTGCAATACCATTTATTCTCTGACCTCACCGAACGGGATTGGCAGCTGGGTGCTAAATGCTGTCAAGCTATATACCTCTCTGCCTTTTCTTTGAGCACCATCACAGAATAACCTTCTTGCCCTTTCCCATGTATTCAGAGCGAGTGACGTTGACTTTGCTTATAAAGAATAAAAAAAACTAACTGATGCTTTTAGCTGATCTGATAAACGAGTCCGAAATTTCCGGCAGTCTTCTGTGTTGCTAATTGGGCAGAAATCATGCCAACATATATAAGAGGATTTCTATCCAAGGTCTACAGTTGGAGTGAATTTCCGAAGCATCTAACTTCCTGTTGCATTCAGCAATTTTCTTTTCATAATGAGCAGCTAGGAGATGTTGATTTGCACTCAGTGGCCACTTTATTAGATAAACCTGTACACCTGCTCATTAAGCAAGTATTCAATCAGGTAATCATGTGGCAGCAATTCAATGCATCAAAGCACGCAGACATGGTCAAGAGGTTCAGTTGTTGTTCAGACCAAACATCGGGATGGGAAAGAAAAGTGATCTAAGTGACTTCAATGGTGGACTGATTGTTGGTGCTAGATGGGGTGGTTTGAGTATCTCAGAAACTGCTGATTTCCTGGAATTTTCATGCACACCAGTCTCTAGAGTTTACAAAAAATGGTGCAATAAACAAAAAAACATCCAGTGAGTGGCAATTCTGTGGGTGCAAACACCTTGTTAATGAGAGAGGCCAGAGGAGAATGGCCAGACTGGTTCAAGTTGACAGGAAGGTGATGGTAACTCAAATAACCACACATTACAACAGTGGTGTGCTGCAGAGCATCTCTGAATGCACAACACACCGAACCTTGAAGTGGATTGGCTGCAGCAGCAGAAGACCGTGAACATTCATTCAGTAGCCACTTTATTAGGTACAGGAGGTCACTGAGTGTATGATTCCTTTGGTTAACTTCACAGAAGAAAACAAGAAATAGGAGCAGGAGTTGGCATGGAAAGCAGATTGCCATGACAACAGGAAACAAGATGTATGGATAAAGAGGTCTGTTTCTGGATAGCAGAATGTAATGAGTAGCATGCTACAATGAATGATGCTAAGACTTCACCTTTTACAATATATGTAAGTGATTTGAATGAAAGACCCAATGATATGGATGCTAAATTGATGATTTAATGGTATGCAGGAAGACTGAAATAGGATATAGATAGGTTAAGTGACTGGGCAAAGACACGGTGAATGCTGTATAATGTGGGAACGTGTGAAATTGATCATTTTGGCATGATAAAATAAATAAAAGAGTATATTATCTAAATGGATGGTAATTATGAAAGTCTGATATAAAGGGGGATCTGGAGATTAAATATAGAACATAGAACACTACAACACAGTACAGGCACTTCGGTCCATTTTAGAATGAGCAAATCCATGTTTGAAGACAAGTATACAGTTTCCATAACACAGTTCAATAAAAATCTAAAACTTTCCCAAACTTTCTGAGTCAATTGATAATTGAGTGCAGTTAAATTAAACAGAACATAGAACATAGAACATAAGAACACTCCTGCACAGTACAGGCCGTTTCAGCCCACAATGTTTTGCTGACCTTATAATATATGCCAAGATCAATCTAACCCTTCCCTCCTACATAGCCCTCCATTTTTCTGTCATTCTTGTACCTAAGCGTTTCCTAAATTTCCTTAATGAATCTGCCTCTACCACCATTATCTGTGTAAAAAAAATCTTATCTCAAGTTCAGCACAGACGAGATGGGCTGAAGGGCCTGTTTCTGTGCTGTCGTATTCTATGAGTCTACGACTCTGACACCTGCAGTCACAAAATTATACCGTCTCGTATCAGCTATTTCCACCCTGGGAAAAAGCCTCTGGCTATTCATTCGATTAATGCCTCTTATCATCTTGTACACCTTTATCAAATCACTTCTCACCTGCCTCTGCTCTAAAGAGAAAAACCATGGCTCGCCCAACCTATTCTCATAAAATATGCTCTCTAATCCAGACGTAGGACTGTATTGCCACTGTGCTGTGTAGTAATAGTTAATATTTCAGTAATAATTGAGTAATATTATAAATATAGTGTTTGATTAAGCATGCTGTGTTTGTTTACATAATTCATTACGGGTTATATTTAAAAAGTATGTAAATAGCACACGTCATTACGCCAGCATGTCATATGTGAATGTTTCACTAAAGTAAATAAAAGTGTGCATGTTTATCCTGATCTCCCGTACTTTTCTTTCAGTTAAGTTATGGAGTTAGAAAACATATCATGCAGGAACGGCAGAAAATTGGGAAAACTACCAGAATATTATTTGGTATTGTGAGAGAAACTGAAACCAAAAAAATAAGGACATCATATTTAAGTTTGTAGGATATCAGTGAGTCCACATCTGGAGTTCTGTATTCTTATTTAAGCAAGGATGTTAATGCTTTGGCAGCAGTTCGGAGAAGGTTTACTTACTCTTGCCTGGAATGGGCAGGTTATCTCATAAGGAATGTTAATTAGTGTCTACTGGAGTTTGGCTGGAGAGAAGGGAGTTCAATGAAACATGCAAACTCCTGGGAGGTCTGAGCCAGGATGTATGTAGACAGGACGTTTCCTCCTGTGAGAGAAGCTAGAATAGCAGTCACCTTAAAAAGAATGGTCTGGCCGTATAAGGCAACCTTCTTTTTCCGAGGATTAGACCATCAGACCATAAGACATAGGAGCAGAATTAGGCCATTCAGCCCATTGAGTCTGTTCTGCCATTCCATCATGGCTGATCCTGGATCCCAATCAACCTCATACACCTGCCTTCTTGCCATATCCTTTGATGCCCCAATCAATCAGGAAACAATCAACTATCTTAAATATTCCCACAGACTTGGCATCCACTGCAGTCTATGGCAGTGCATTCCACAGATTCACCACTCTCTGGCTAAAAGAATTCCTCCTTACCTTTGTTCTAAAAGGTCACCCCTCAATTTTGAGGCTGTGCCCTCTAGTTCTGGATATTCCCACTGGATTGTGAGACTTCCTCTTCCTCAAGGGCCAATGGACGAATCTTTGAATGGTCTTAAGCAATTTAAGATGGGCAGATAATGAGTAAGTAAGGGGAGCATGTTTACCAGGGTATGTGGGAACGTAGAACCAAAATAACAGTCACTTTAACTATAATTTTACTGTCAGATACGGCTGCTGGGATCAAGTGGTCTACTTCCAATCCGATCCAATCAATCTTAATTATGTCCAATCCCTTAAGCATGCTATGCCTTTTCATGAGATCATAGCTAGTTCTGGGCCATGAGTCTGTCCAATTTCCCACATGATAATCAAACCCAATGATTTCTTCTGTGCTCAAAAGTTTGAGTGGACTGACAGTCTATTGTCTCATGCACTGAGGGCAGGGTCCAGGTTCACTTCACACAAGGTCCCTCAGATCACATCTGGGCTGTCAGTATTCAGATGGCAGGGCCATTCATTTGAATTAGGCCTCTAACCTTGGGCAAAGTTATTGTGTCAGACACAAAAAAAAAGTCTGAATCCATTGGTGTCATATATTTCCTCTGGTACCTCCTGCACAATGCTGAGAACCAATGTAGATAGGGTATTGATTTATTGAACACTGTCTACTGTCCACTGTAACAACCAGGATTTCCTGGTAACCAGCTATTTTAATTCCACTTCCATTTCCCACACCAGCATGTCTGTCCATGGCCTTCTGTACTGTCAGATTAGAGGAGCAACACCTCATACTTCATCTTGGTACTTTCCATCCTGATAGCATCAACATAAACTTCTCAAAGTTCTGGTAACTATTCTTCTTTCAACCCCCACCCCCCGCCACTTTTTCTCCATATCCCATTGTCCCCAGCACACTTTCTCCTTTCCCTCTGCCAATCACTCACAAATTTTCTCTCTTCATTTCCCATCCTCACCTTGTTCACTCCATTCCATGAGTCTACTGTCCTCTCCTATCAGACTTCATCTTCAGGTTTTTGTTACTTCCACTTATCAACTCCCAGCTTCTTACATCATTCCCAGCCTTCACTTCTCCATTTGCCTAGCACCTCCTTCTAACCTGGATCCATCTATCACCAGTCAGCTCAACCCCAACTCCCTTACCTTTTGTATTGGACATTTCCCCTCTTTCTTTCCAGTCTTGATAAAGGGTCTCAACCCAAAGTATTAATTGTCCATTTCCCTCCAGGGATGCTACTTGACCCATTAAGTTCCTCCAGCATCTTGTGTGTTGCTCCAGATTTCCACACTTCCAGTTTCTTCTGTGTTTTCATTAGTTATACAGTCACTGAGAAGAATATCGTGAAAGCGAGGTCTTTCAGCAAAACTCACCTTTCACTTTAATCCAGGGGTTCCCAACCTGGGGTCTATGGACACCTTGCTTAATGCTAGAAGTCCATGGCATAAAAAAGGTTGGGAACACCTGATCTAATCTTCCCTCAACCATTTTATTTCCCCACATTAGCTTAATTTTAATGTTTTTGATTATTTAGTGGAATTTTATGGTGTTTATATTTTTCTTCAAACTTTCCAATTTAATTTAAGCTAGTTTAAATTAAGCTGCTCTTAAATGTCCCTTACTATAAATTGTTTAAGACAGTTGCAAAGTCTTTGGTGGTGTCACAAGAGGTTCTTCAGATGCTGGAAATTCAGAACAATGCACACAAAATGCTGGAGGATCTTAGCAGGTCAGGCAGCAATTATGGAGAGCTGAGCCAATCCTGATGAGACGTTGACTGTTTACTCCCTTCCACAGATGATGCCTGACCTGCTAAGTTCCTCCAGTATTTTGTATGTTGCCTTTTGGTAGCGCGGATCTTTCAGAGGGTCTTTGGATGCACAGCCATGCTGTGTCTGCTCTATAAAATTGTAATTAGCCAGCTCCATCATGGGTACTAGACTCTGTAATATCCAAGACATCTTCAAGGAGCATTGCCTTAGGAAGGTGGCGCCCATGATTAAGGGCCCCCATCACCCGGGACATGCCCTCTGATCATTGCTACCATCGGGAAGGAAGTACAGGAGCCTGCAGTCACATACTCAATGATTCAGGAACAGCTTCTTCCCCTTTGCCATCCGATTTATGAATGGACATTGAACATTACCTCACTACTTTTTTTACTTCCATTTTTGCACTACCTATTTTAACCTTACAATTTAATAGACGTATATGTCAGTCAGTCAGTCAGTCAGTGGGTGCCGTCCCGAATCCGGGGTTGGCGGCTCTGCACTTCCATCTTCTTCGACCTTGCGACAGCACTGAGTACAGCCTCTCCTCCAGTTTGTTCTCGCTGGCTGCCTTGGCACTGCCCGCCACCGGCCCCGCTGAACTCGAGCCCGAGGCCGTGTCGGCCTCCAGCCGTGGCCGCTTCTTCGAGCTCAGCCCTACCTTAGACGGAGGCCTTGGGCAGGTCCAGGCATACGGTGCAGCGCCCAAGTTCATCATATCTCTTTTAACTAGGTGCATCGCATATGATTCATAGATACGTGGTGAGGCTTTAATCTCTTCCACGGAAGATGGCCGTTGGCTCAGAAGGAGCTCATCCGCCCTTTGTCAGGTCTTGTTTTCCTTTAGTCCTGCTGGGTGTCCTGCTGGGGGAGCCGGCCCAAGTCGCCAACCACTCGACCATGGCCCCCGGCCAAGCGCCGGGCGCCTGCCCCCCGCCAAATTTCTCTGAGCGTCTGGCGCCCAACCGAAAGACATATATGATGGAACCCCAAAAAACAGGCCTGTTCTCGCCAACTCAAGTACCTAGGGGCCCCCCATCCTCGTTGGTCAGCCGGCCATATCCATGTCACTGACCTTTGAACACACAACAGAGGTTTAGGCTCCCGACTGTCCTCTAATTCACCCACATCGCTGTCCCCAGATCCTAACCTGAACCCCTAACTCCCCCCCCGTTCCAAAAACCATCCCTATGGATCTAAAAATTCAGATTCTACCGCACACCTACATACCTGGGGGGTAATTTACCACACCAGCCGCATATATTTGGGATGTGGGAGGAACACAGAGCACTTGGAGTAAACTCCTGTGGTCGCAGGGAGAACAGCCCAAGCAGCACCAGAGGTCAGGTGAACTCAGGTCACCGAGACTGGGAGGCAGCAGCACTACCAGCTGCACCACAGAGCCACCCAGAAGTCGCATGGCACTGTGTCCAGAGGACGTTTTGTGATGAGGGTAGGCCATTCTCTATCCTGAGAAGTTTTAGGTCATTCACAGGGTAGTGTTGATCCTCTGCCCATTACCCAGATCTGCTGCCAGATACAGAGGCTCAAAGAGCCTGAACATTCACTCCAAAGACCGTAAGATCATAAGACCATAAGACCATAATTTGTCGAAGTAAGGCCATTTGCCCATCGAGTCTGCTCCACCTTCAATCATGGGCTGATCCAATTCTTTCAGTCATCCCCACTCCCGTGAGATAAATCAGGATCAGAATCAGGTTTAATATAACTGGCAAATACCTTGAAATCTGTTAACTTTACAGGAGCGGTACAGTGAAATATGTGATAGAGAAAAAAAATGAGGGTTTACTATGCATTAACAGGAACAAAGGGAGAAGTGAAGGAAAAGGAATGTCTGTGATAGGACAGAATGCAGGGGCATTAAATAGCAAAACATGCCTCTTCAAAAAATGTACTGCAGATCCCTTAAACCAGGGGTTCCCAACCTTTCTTATGCCATGGACCAAGACCATTAAGTAAGGGGTCCGTAAACCCCATGTTGGGATCCTGTGCTTTAAATGCGCCTGACTCTCACATCCAAATGCAATGCTTTCAGTAGAACTGAATGAAATGCTGACATAAATGTGTGTGCTCATCATCTGAAATGGGACTTGAGCAAACAGCTTCCTGATTCAGAGGCAAGAGTAATACGAATTGAATCACTTTTCAACTTAAAGTGCCCTTCAAACTAGTACGCTAATTGCATTTGGCCTAAAATCAATCCAAGACCTCTCATTTCGAGTGACCGTCTTGTCCCCTCTCGCTTGATAATTCTGTGCTTTCACCCCCATTAGTTTTGTGATTGCAGCTAAGTAATGTGCAAGACCCGATTTGAATAGAGATGATCGAAGAGTGACTTAATCGAGGAAGGGATTCCGTAGCAAGAGCTGTTAGAATGAACGAATCCAAGTTTGAAGACAGGAAGTACATAGTTGCCACAACACAGTTCAATAAAAATCTAAAATTCTCTCAAACTTTCTGAGTCAATTGATAATTGAGTGCAGTTAAATTAAACAGAACATAGAACATAGAACACTCCTGCACAGTACAGGCCCTTCAGCCCATGATGTTGTGCCGACCTCATTGCCTACTCTAAGATCAATCTAGCCCTTCGCTCCTACAGAATCCTCAATTTTTCTATCATCCAGATTTCTATCCAAGTGTTTTTTAAATGCCCCTAATATATCTTCCTCTGTTACCGCACCCTCCAATCTGTAAATAACTTTTCTCTGACTTTCCTACTATACTTATGCCCCTCTTGTACTAGGCTTTTCCACCCTGGGAATAGTCTCTGGCTGTCCACTCTGGCTATGCCTCTTATCATATACACCGCCATCTAGTCACCTCTCATCCTTCTTCGTTCCAAAGAGAAAAGCCCTAGCTCATTCAACCTATCTTCCTAAGACATGCCCTCTTTAAGCAGCCATTCTTTTGAGTGTGCCAGTTTTAAAAGTGGCTTTGGCTCATCAGGCCTGGGCAAGGTAAAGTATCTTGTAGTCAACAGGATCAGTTGCAATGTAAAAGGTGGACAAAATTGAAAAGGCTGAGTGCAGGACTGAAGGTGCTGTATCTGAATGTGCGCAATTTATGGGAATAATCCAGATGAACTTGTAGCACTGTTACAGATTGGCATGCATGATGTTGCAGGCACTATTGAATCATGGCTGAAAGAAGATTATAGCTGGGAGCTTAATGCCCAAGGATACACACTGTATCAAAAAGCCAGGCAGGTAGGCAGCGGGAGGGGGCGTGGCTCTGTTGGTAAAAAACAAAATCAAATCATTAGAAAGAGGTGACATAGTGATCATTGTGGGTACAGCGAAGGAACTGCAAATGTAAAGAGACCCTGATGGGAGTTATATACAGACCTCCAAAAGGTAGTAAGGATGTGGTCTACAAATTACAACGTGAGATAGAAATTGCATGCCAAAAGGACAATGTTACAATATTCATAGGGGATTTCAATATGCAGGTAGTTTGGGAAAATTAGGTTGGTGCTGGATCCAAAGTGGGGATTTCCAGAATACTTCAAACCTGGTACCTCTTACCCTGAAGTCCAGTGCAGATGTCACTACACCATTGGCAACAGATGTTAATATATTTAAAAAACATGAAAATAATTGGAGAATAAGTATGTCCTTAGAGCTGGGAACTTTAGGTCTGGATGGTAATCTTAATACTTAAAATCACTTTGAGAAACGTACTCGCACTTGCTCAGAGATGTATCGTGGCTCACACAAGTGAAGCCTCACAAAGTCCAACCTGTTGTGTGTGAGTCACTTAAGAGTTAAAACAATGTTGTAAAAGATATCAGTAACACACGTCTCGCTGTGATAATATGATATTCCACTCCCTTTTGTTCTAATGAATATTAAAATAACAGTGGAATGTCATAAAATATTGTAGCACATTCATCACTAATGTCCCAGAGCTGTGTCTCATCCATTAATATCTTCAGTGCATCAAGTGTACACCAATGCTTTGAGTGGGGAATGTGTATGATTATATTTATTTATTCATTCAGGGATGTCAGCCATTACTAAATGAGTATGAACTAAAGATACTGTTTTGGCAGTCTGTTCCTGGCACCCACCACTCCCTCTGTTAAAAAGAATACTTGCCCCACCCATTTCCTTTAAATTCCCCCCCCCCACCTTAAATGCACCTACTCTAGTACTTAACATATCCAGCCTGGGAGAAAGATCCTGTCTGTTTACCCTATCTGTTTTCCTATGCACATGGCTCCTCTGTAGACAGAGTTATGGGCACCAAGTTCCTGAGAGTTCACATCACAGATGACCTCACCTGTTCCGTTAATATCACTTCCCTGAACAAGAAGGAGCAACAGTGCCTCCACATCCTAAGGTGATTGAGACAAGCAGGGTCCCAGCCCCATCTTACCTGAATTTTACAGGAGCACCATTGAGAGCATCTAGAGAAGTCACATCTCCATCTGGTCAGGGAGCAGTTGAGCATCAGCCCAGAGGTCCCTATAAAGGACTGTGAGAACGGTCAAGAGGTTCCTAGAGGTCTCCTTACCATCCATCAGGGATATTTATCAGTAACACTGTGTATGCAGGGCCTTTACTATTATTAAGGATTCCACGCATCCTCTTTGACTTTCTACCATCAGGCAGGAGACTATGATGCATAAAACCAAGAATGGTCAGGGTGGGAAACAGTTCCTTCCTTCAGGTCATTAGGCTTCTGAACTCCCTGCCACTTCACATTCAAAGTGTCACTGGCTAATTTGTTCTGTATCTTACAATATTCAATTTATGCTCTTTACTTTGTTTATTTATGCTTAATTCATTTGTAGATTTTATTCTTACTTTCCTAAGTTATTGTGTGTTATATGTGTGTTATGTGTACCACTGAGCTCTACACCCTGGTACCAGAGAAACTTTGTCTTGTTTGATGGTACACACACACACACACACACGCATATATACAGTATAAATGACATTAAACTTGACATGATTTGACTTGACTATGCCTCTCATAACTTTATAAACTTCTATCCAATATAGCCCAGTTCATCATAGGCAATGCCTTCTCCACCACTGAGCACACCTACAAGGAACGCTACCACAAGAAAGCACATCCATCATCAAGGACCCCCACTATCTAGGCCATCCTCTCTTCTTGCTACTATCATTGGGCAGGAGTTCCAGGATCCCCCGGTCCCACACCACCAAGTTCAGGAATGGTTATTACTCTACAAGCATCTGGGTCCTGAACCAGCATTGATAACTTCACTCACCTCAACTCTGAACTGATTCTATGACCTGCAGTTTCACTTTCAAGGACTCTTTACAACCCCTTTTCCTAGTTTCATATTTATTTGCACAGTTTGTCTTTTGTGCACGAGTTGTTTGTCAGTCTTGGTTCGTGCCATACTCTCCTCTCACTGCTGCCATCAGGAAGAAGATACATGAGCCTCAGGACTTACACCACCAGGTTCAGGAACAGTTAGTGCCCCTCAGACATCAGTGGGGGTGACTTTACTCAACTTCACTTGCTCCATCATCGAAATGTTCCCCCACCCTATGGACTAACTTTCAAGGACTTTTCATCTCATGTTTTTGATATTTATTTCTTATTTATTTCTTCTTATTATTTCTTTCTTTTTTGTATTTGCACAGTTTTTCTGACCTTTGCACACTGGTTGAATACCAATGGTGCGGTTCTGTGTTGACTCTATTATGATTATTATTCTGTTATGGATTTATTGATTATGCCTGCAAGACAATGAATCTTAAGGTTGTATATAATGATTTAAAACTACTTTGATAATAAATTAACCTTGAATTTTGAAGTATTTTTCGTAGATTCTATTGTATTTCTTTGTGTTTCCTGTAGGTGCTTGCAAGAAAGGTAGTGCAGAATAACATATTTGTTTTCTTCCTTCAACCATCTGCGTGAGATGATGGGACTTTCGAGAGACTTTGAGACATTTTACTGTGCCCATGGTCTGTTCTTTTATCAAATTATGGTATTGCTTGCACTGTTGTAACTATATATTATAATTATGTGGTTTTTGTCAGTTTTTTTTAGTCTTGGTTTGTCTTGTGTTTCTGTGATATCATTCTGGAGGAACAAATTGTATCATTTCTTAATGCATGCATTACTAAATGACAATAAAAGAGGACTGCATGTCCTCATAATCTAATCTAATCTAATATGCACTTTGATAATAAACTTATTTTGACATTTGAACAAAGACCAGATGAGTTGTGGTTGGCTGAAGCAAAAGCTAAAGAAACGAGCTTCTCTCGACCTTTTTCATGTCAGTGGCCCGAGTTTATAAAAGCATTGTATAGATGTAGAAGGACCTCTGACACATCATGTCCATTGACTGAGATCAAACTGCTCTGATCACAAAGGTCATTAGATCACAAGATCTCTTGCTTCCAGCCCTTAATACATTGGAAACTTTAATTAGTGTTCTAACTTTAAGAAGAGGAGAAGTTTCTTTTTATAATCTTATAAACTAACACCTGGAATACCGTTGTCATTCTGGCAAGCTGTTCAAAACTGATACACTCAATGTTCGAAGTACTGCCTCAGCATTAGAATCAACTCGCATCAAATTATTTGCCTTTTATTAAATTAACATTTTTTTCTTTCAACTTTTGCAACGTTAGGAGTGGTTTGCTATCCTTTTATTTTTTTTTGAATTTTTTAAGACCATAAAATTGAAGTTAACGATCAAAGTGTTCCAGCTGAACCACCAAAATGTCAGTGCTGTGGAAATATGGTTAGTTCTGCTCTACAGCAGCACTATTAAGATTTTAAATCAAGAAAAAAATTGACCAATCTCTCATGCTGTAACAATGCATTTTCACTGAACAATCTTCAAAGTCATTGGATTTTTTGCTGACCTTTTACAGTGCACAGAAAGGTCCTGGCTCTTGGTTGACCGATAAGCACTGAAGTTCCCATTTTATTTTATGCTATCTTCTATGTTAACAGACCTTTGGCTTGAATTTAAGCCTCCTCTCCCCGACCCCTACTACCTTCTGATGAACTTTGCTAGGGTGTGGTCCTCTTGGTGCTGCTGTAAAATTGGCTCCTCTCTTCATTTACCTGATTACAACCAGGCCCTTTGGCTAACCTAATCTGTGCTGAACCACTGTGCTCATTGAGTCAGAATTCAGCGTCAGAAATTTGCAAAGGAACATCTAAACAAGCCTGATGCATTTTGGAAACAAGTCCTGTGGACTGATGAAGTTAAAATAGAACTTTTTGGCTGCAATGAGCAAAGGTATGTTTAGAGAATAAAGGGTGCAGAATTTCATGAAAAGTACCCCTCTCCAACTGTTAAACACGGGGGTGGATCGATCATGCTTTGGGCTTGTGCTGCAGCCAGTGGCACGGGGAACATTTCACTGGTAGAGGGAAGAATGAATTCAATTAATTACCGGCAAATTCTAGAAGCAAACATCACACCGTCTGTAAAAAAGCTGAAGATGAAAAGAGGATGGCTTCTACATCAGGATAATGATCTAAACACACCTCAAAATCCACAATGGACTACCTCAAGAGGCGCAAGCAAAAGGTTTTGCCATGGCCCTCACAGTCCCCTGACCTAAACATCATCGAAAATCCATGGATAGACCTCAAAAGAGCAGTGCATGCAAGATGGCCCAAGAATCTCACAGAACTAGAAGTCTTTTGCAAGGAAGAATGGGCAAAAATCCCTTAAACAAGAATTGAAAGACTCTTAGCTGGCTACAGAAAGCATTTACAAGCTGTGATATTTGCCAAATGGGGTGTTACTAAGCATTACATGTGTTACATGGTACGTTACTTACCATGCAGGGTGCCCAAAGTTTTGCTTCGGGCCCTTTTCCTTTTTTGTTATTTTGAAACTGTAAAAGATGGAAATAAAAAAGTAATCTTACTTAAATTTTGACCAGGGGTGCTCAAACTTTTGCATGCCACTGTATGTCAGTTCATTCCAAGCAAGCCGGTACCAAAGGCTTCAATCTTCTTGGAGACTTAAAAAACTGCAGATGGGGCCGGCTGGTGGTGCAATGACATCGGCGCCGGACCCAGGAGCGGAGGTTCCCGGGTTCGAAACCAGTCGGGTCCGCTCCCGAGTACGCTTTCCATCCTTGCCAGGTTGAGTGTTGAGATCGCAACTCAGCCTTGTAAAATAAAAAGGGAAAAATACTGTGAAATTGTCTGTGTGAGGAGTGGTGCGCCACACAGTCTCTCTCTCTCTCGCTCTGCGCCTTGTAAAAGCTATGAAAAAGACATCATCACGGACGCACGTGCAGATGCACAGACGTGCACGCACGCACGCACACGCAGACGCACGTGCACAGACTCACACGCATGCAGGCACACGCCAAAAAGAAACTGCAGATGCTGGAATCTGCAGCAAAAAGCTAACTGCTGGAGGAATTCTGCAGCTTGAGCAAAATCTGTTGGGGTGTGAGGGAGAGGAACTGTTGACATTTAAAGGTCCTGATGTAGGGTCTTGAGCATAATCTTCATTAATTCCTTCCCTGACTCCCCTCCCCTCTCCAAATTTACCTTTTGATTTCCACCAGTAGATTTTTACACTTCGGTCTTTTTGGTTGAAGAGTGTAATATCATTCAAATCACCATTGAATTGTACCAACTCATCACAGAAATGTGTTTATGAAATATTGGAGAGGTGACAAGTTGGAAGTAGCTTCCTCTGGTCTAATAACTCACCGGCATACATCATCAACCTTCACACATGAAGTACAGACTTTTGGAGTGCTGCCAATATACAGAAAACTGCAGACACAAGATCCTGTAGATGCTGAAATCTAAAGCAATAAACACAATGCTGGAGGAGCCCAGTAGGCCAAAATTCAAAGTAAATTTATTATCAAAGTACATAAGTCTCAACATGCACAACCCTGAGATCCACTTTCTTGCAGGCATTCACCGTAGAACAAAGAAATACTATAGAATCAATGAAAAACTACAGACAAATAAACACACAAACAATTAATATTCAACAGAAGACAAACTGTGCAAGTACAAAAAATAAGCAAACAGGAAGACAAATAAATAATACTGAGAAATCAGTTCAGTATTGAGGTGAGTGAAGTTGTCCATGCTGATTCAGGAATCTGATGGTTAAAGAGTAATAATTGTTCCTGAACCTGCTGTTGTGGGACCTAAGGCTCCTGTACCTCCTTCCTGGGGTAAATTTATTATCGAAGTACATATATATCGCCATCCACTTTCAGCAGTGAGAAGAGAGCGTGGCCTGGATGATGGGGGTCCTTGAAGTTAGACGCTGCTTTCTTGTGGCAGAGCTGCGTGTAGATGTGCTCAATGCTGGGAAGGCTTTTTCCAATAATGGACTGGCAGCATCTGTGAAGGGGATGGACATTTGATGTATTGGGTCAAGACCTTTCAGCTGGACTGAAATAGGGACTGGCCACAGATGGGGATATAGGGGTGCAGGGAGGGGAAGAAAACATCCTCAACAATCAAAACTTGATTGTGCTCTGGAATGCAATCAATGTGCAACTCACTGGTGGAAAGTTTTGAAACTGAGTTCCAAATACTTGTGGTTTCTGGAAATTAATTTCAATTTGAATATTCCTGGAAAATATATTCATGTGGTTATTTTTGCGGAGTCAGAATGAATACTGATATTCTCTGAGACCAATTTCATTCATAACATTTTGCTTCCTTCAGGAGCTTCATCACTTGAAAGATATACTGTACTTAGACATTTGTGAGCATGTTTGCTTCTGCCTTGTTTTGAGCCACATCTTTGTAAGTTCGGCAGGTTTCCTCAGCTATATAAAACCTTGAATTTGGCCACATGTGGAATACTGTGCACAGTTCTGGCTGCCCCATTACAGGAGGATGTGGAGCCTGTGGAGAGAGTGCAGAGGATGCTGCCTAGATTAGAAGATATGAGCTATAGGGAGAGGTTGGGCAAACTGGGATTGTTTTAACTGTATTTTGGAAGCTAAGGGGAAAATCTGACAGAATAAATTCTTCTCAGATTTCCAGTCAGGTACAGGTTGTACTCAGCTGTATACCTGTATCTGGCTGAAAGCCCGAGAAGAGTTTATTCATCATATACACTGGGAAAGCATTAGATCCTTTTTCATCTGGCAGAAGTTTATAAAGTCATGGGTGACATATCACACAGAGGCCATTTTATTATTTACAACTGTACACATGCTCACTAATGCAAATATCTAATCAGCCAATTATGTGGAAAAACTCAATCTATGTAAGCATGCAGACATGATTAAGATGTTCAGTTGTTCAGACCAGGCACCAGAATGGGGAAGAAATGTGATCAAAGTGACTTTGACCATGGAATGATTGTTGGTGCCAGATGGGGTGGTTTGAGTATCTCAGAACCTGCTGACTTCACACGCAACAGTGTCTGGAGTTTGTAGAGAATGATGGGAAAAAAAAACATCCAGTGAGTGACAGTCCTGTGGATGAAAATGCTTTGTTAATGAGAGAGGTCAGAGGAAAATTGCCTGACTGGTTCAGGAAGACAACAGTAACTCAAATAACCACGCATTACAACTGTGGTGTGCAGAGGAGCATCTCTGAATGCATAACATATCAAACCTTGAAATGGATGGGCTATAGCAGCAGAAGACCACAAGCACGTAAAAATACACTCTGTACCACAGACATATAAAAATACATTGTTACCACAAACATATAAAAATACATTCTGTTACCATAAACATATAAAAATACACTCTGTACCACAGACATATAAAAATACATTCTATTACCGCAAACATATAAAAATACACTCTGTTACCACAGATATATAAAAATACATTCTATTACCACAAACATATAAAAATACATTCTGTTACCACAGTCATATAAAAATACATTCTATTACCACAAACATATAAAAATACATTCTGTTACCACAGTCATATAAGAATATATTCTATTACCACAAATATATAAAAATATACTCTGTTATCACAGACATATAAAAATACAGAGATAGAGGAGGTGCCTAGTAAAGTGGCCATTGAATGTTGATGAGGTAGGCAGAATCTTTTTCCCAGGTTAACAATGTCAAATATTAGGTGACGATGTTTTAATATAAGATTGAGAAAATTTGAGTGAGAGGCTTGGAGTAAGTTTTGTGCTCGCAGAGAAATAGATGTGCTGCCAGGTGCGGTGGTGGAAGCAGACACAATAATGATTTAATAGGTGTTCAGACAGGCACATGAACACAAAGGGAATTGATCGTGTGCAGGCAGAGAGGCTTAGTTTAATTTGGCCTTGTGGTCAGCACAGACATCATGGGCCGAAGAACTATTTCCTGACCTATTCTGTTCTATATTCTATGATGGCTTCCACCACATCTGATCTTTAGAATGTCAACCCTGGAATTTTTCTGTTTCAGTGTGCAATTGCTTTCTACATGTGTCCATTCAACTATTCTGTGCTACAATCCAGTTGGAACCTGACCTTTATCAGTGTAAAATTAATAAGTATCTCCTTTCAGGCTAATTTCCCTTTATGAAGTGGATTTGGTTCAGGGAACTCAGAGCTATAGCAGAAAAATAGACGGTTTGCCCAACTGATGACCCTTGCTGTAATAATTATGTTATTCACTGAAGAGACATGGACACCATTGACATTCACCATTCAGCTTAATTGTCTCTGGTCTGAATAATAGATAAGAGTCAACTGAAAATGTGGATTGTGAGCTATGTATAGGAGCAACCATGTAAGGACAGCAGATTTGCTTTCCTGGAGGAAATTAACACACGAGATGCAACCATCTTGTGGTCGTGTGAGTGAGACTGGCTTTCTATTAAATCTTGCTGTAAGCCACAGTTAAAACACCCAGCTACTGTGAGCGCTGCACCACAGACTGATATGGAAACACCAATGCCTTTGAATGGGAAATCCTACAAAAGGTAGTGGATTTGGGCCAGTACATCACAGGTAGAGATTTCCCAACCACTGAGCACATCTACATATGAAACACTATCACAGAAGAGCAGTATCCATCATCAGAGATTCCCACCACCCACACCAAATGACCTGACTTGGTCCAACCAAGCAGAGTTCACTGCCAAGAAGGCCCACCAGTGCCTTTACTTCCTGAGAAAACTAAAGAAATTTGGCCTGTCCCCTAAAACCCTCACTAATTTTTATAGATGCACCGTAGAAAGCATTCTTCTAGGGTGCATCACAACCTGGTATGGAAGTTGTCCTGTCCAAGACCAGAAGAAGCTGCAGAAGATCATGAACACGGCACAGCACATCACACAAACCAATCTTCCGTCCTTGGACTCACTTTACACCGCACGCTGTCGGAGCAGTGCTGCCAGGATAATCAAGGGCACAACCCACCCAGCCAACTCACTTTTCATCCCTCTTCCCTCCGGGAGAAGACTCAGGAGCTGGAAGACTCGTACGGCTAGATTTGGGAACAGCTTCTTTCCAACTGTGATAAGACTGCTGAACGGATCCTGACCCGGATCTGGGCCGTACCCTCCAAATATCCAGACCTGCATCTCGGTTTTTTTGCACTACCTTACTTTCCATTTTTCTATTTTCTATTTATGATTTATAATTTAAATATTTAATATTTACTATCGACTTGTAATCCAGGGAGCGGGAAGCGCAGAATCAAATATCGCTATGATGATTGTACGTTCTAGTATCAATTGTTCGGCGACAATAAATTATAAAGTATAAAGTATAAAGCATCATGAGCTCTTCTCACTGCTGCCATCAGGAAGAAGGTACAAGGGCCTCAGGACTCACTCCACCAGGCTCAAGAACAGTTACTACTCCTCAACCATCATTTAACACTCACTTATACCACCATTGAAATGTTTCCACAACCAATGATCTCATTTTAAAGGCTCATTATCTCATGTTCTTGTTATTTATTGCTATTTACTTATGTATGCATTTGCTCAGTTTGTTGTCTTCTGCACTCTGGTTGATCTTTCATTGATTCTGTTATCGTTACTATTCTATGGATTTGCTGCGTATTCCCACAGGAAAATGAATCTCAAGGTTGTATAGGGTGATGAACATGTATTTTGAAAATAAAATTTACTTTGAACTTTGACTTTTGAGCAATGATAAGTAATTCAATAGCTCAGATCGCTACATAATAATCCAATAGGTAACTACTAACTGCAGTTATATGGTTCAGTGTTTGTGCTGTATTTCCTTATTTCCTTTCTGGGTTTATGGGGCTGCCACGTGTTGATGCCACCTTGTTCCACTCTCCCAGAAATGTAAATGTAACTATTTCTGCCCCTCAAATCCTTTTAACCAGTCCACCAGTTTAACCATGCAATCCTGACATTTTCACTAGTACCCATGTAAATCCTTTGCTTTTGCATCATTTCCATTGTATAAACACTCAGTGGCCACTTTATTAAGTACACCTGTACACCTGCACGTAAGTATAAGTATGTAATCAGCCAATCATGTGGCAGCAACTCAATGCATAAAACGCATGCAGGCATGGTCAAACGGTTCAGTTGCTATGCAGACCAAACATCAGAATGGGGAAGAAATATGATCAGAGTGACTTTGACTGTAGAATGGTTGTTGGTGCTGGATGGGGTGGTTTGCACATCTCAGAAACCGCTGCTGTCCTGGGATTTTCATGAACAACTCTATTTCCTGAGGAGACTGAGGTCCTTCAACCTCTGTCGGATGATGCTGAGGATGTTCTATGAGTCTGTGATGGCCAGTGCGATCATGTTTGCTGTTGTGTGCTGGGGCAGCAGGCTGAGGGTAGCAGACACCAACAGAATCAACAAGCTCATTCGTAAGGCCAGTGATGTTGTGGGGATGGAACTGGACTCCCTCACGGTGGTGTCTGAAAAGAGGATGCTGTCCAAGTTGCATGCCATCTTGGACAATGTCTCCCATCCACTACATAATGTACTGGGTGGGCACAGGAGTACATTCAGCCAGAGACTCATTCCACCGAGATGCA
Organism: Mobula hypostoma; assembly: GCF_963921235.1. Taxonomy (NCBI): domain Eukaryota; kingdom Metazoa; phylum Chordata; class Chondrichthyes; order Myliobatiformes; family Myliobatidae; genus Mobula; species Mobula hypostoma. The sequence goes on along the minus strand of NC_086104.1, from coordinate 147,408,158 downwards.
ACACAGAGCGTCATAGGAAGTCATTCCTGCCTGTGTCCATCAAACTTTACAACTCCTCCCTTGGAGGGTCAGACACCCTGAGCCAATAGGCTGGTACTGGACTTATTTCCTGGCATAATTTACATATTATTATTTAATTATTTATGGTTTTATTACTATTTAATTATTTGTGGTGCAACTGTAACGAAAACCAATTTCCCCCGGGATCAATAAAGTATGACTATGACTATGACTAACCGTCTCTAGAATTTACAGAAAATGATATGAGATATGATAGGGCCTTCTTAGTGAGTGGCACTTCTGTGGGTGAAATCGTCTCAAGAGTTTTTACAGAGAACGGTTTGAAAGCCAAAAAAAATATTTGATGAGTGGCAGTTCTGTGGGCAGAAAAAGCCTTGTTAATGAGAGAGGTTAGAGGAGAATGCCCGGACTGGTTCAAGCTGACAGAATGGTGACAATAACTTAAATTACCATGCATCCCACTGCTGCCTATAAGGAGTTTGTACGTTCTCCTTATACATTGGTTTCCTCCAAGTGCTCTGATTTCCTCCCACATTCTAACAATGTACAGGTTAGTAGGTTAATTGGTCATTGTATGTTATCCTGTGATTAGGCTAGGATTAAAAAAGGCCATAAGACATAGGAGCAGAATTAGGCCATTTAGCCCATTGAGTCTGCTCTGTCACTCTACCAGGACTGATCCCGGATCCCACGCAACTCCATACACCTGCCTTCTCATCATATCTTTTGATGCTCTGACCCATCAGCAAACGATCAACTTCCACCCTAAATATATCCATGGACTTGGCCTCCACCGCAGTCTGTGGCACAGCATTCCACAGATTCACTAATCTCTAGCTAAAAATAATCCTGCTTAACTCTGTTCGAAAAGGTCACCCTTTAATTCTGAGGCTGTTCCCTCTAGTTCTGGATGCCCCCACCATAGGAAACATTCTCTCCACATCCACCCAATCTAGTCCTTGAAACATTCAGTAGGTGCGTTTCTGGCCGACGTGGTTCGAAGGTCTAATTCCATGCTGTACGTCAGTAACTAGATAAACACACCAACAAATAAATAGGTAACAACAGTGGTGCACAGAAAAGTATGTCTGAACCCACAACGTGATTGGGGAAGACCAGGAACATACATTAGGTAGAGGAGGTACCTAATAAACTGGCCACTGAGTGTATGCTTTTGTAATATGGGAATCAGAACTAGACATTGTTCTCAAAGGGTGGGTGATCCAAGTATTTTACTCTGGTTATCATGGTTTCGAAGTCCCTTGATGGTATTCATCTTGAATGCAGAGTGCGTGGATGCTCCATATCCCAAAGTAATTAGTTCTGGCTGGGCGCCGCTATGACAGGTAAACCTGTGATCCATTCCTCGAAATTGTGTTGTATGGAAGAATATCTCTCTGTTTTTCACATTTAGTACATTTTAATTGAGTTTTAGAGTAACACACTGTGTAATTGAAGCGGAATTAAAAAAGATTAGCTTAGCTGGATGAAAAAATAGAGGAAATGTCTTTCCAGTATTACTGGTTTGAAGTCCTTGATTGTGCTTACATGATTCTTTCAGTTAATTTGATAAGGCATTTTTTGAAACTGGCTTTGAATATTATAGTGTTCTGTTAATAATAACTGATTAATTCAATTTCTTGCTGAGCACAGACAAGCACTGTCAATATTTGAAGGATTACCCCTGAAAGATGGGCTGTGTTCATGACTTAACTGATGCAAAACTGTCCCAGGTGAAGGATGAGATCTCATTTGGCAGGAGACTAGGGCCTTCTCAATTGCTAGTTCTGTTCCTGAATGAAATATTCTACACTAGGTGGCCACTTTATTAGGTACACCTGTACACCTGCTTGTTAATGAAAATATCTAATGAGCCAATCATGTGGCAGCAATTCAATGCATAAAAACATGCAGATGTGGTCAAGAAGTTCAGTTGTTCACACAAAATATCAGAATGGGGAAGAAATGTGATCTAGGTGACTTTTACTGTGAAATGATTGTTGGTGGCAGATGGGGTGGTTTGAGTATCTCAGAAACTGCTAATCTCCTGGGATTTTAATGCACATCAGTCTCTAGAGTTTACAGAGAATGGTGTGAAATACAAGGAAAGAATATAAACCAGTGAGCAACAGTTCTGCGGGTGTAAACGTCTCAAGAATTTACAGAGAATGGTGTGGAAACAAAAAAGAACCAGTAAGTGGCATTTCAATAGACAATAGACAATAGGTGCAGGAGTAAGCCATTTGGCCCTTCGAGCCAGCACCGCCATTCACTTTGATCATGGCTGATCATACACAATCAGTATCCAATTCCTGCCTTATCCCCATAACCTTTGATTCCGCTATCTTTAAGAGCTCTATCCATCTCTTTCTTGAAAACATCCAGACACTTAGCCTCCACAGCCTTCTGGGGCAGAGCATTCCACATATCCACCACTCTCTGGGTGAAAAAGTTTTTCCTCAACTCTGTTCTAAATGGCCTACCCCTTATTCTTAAACTGTGGCCTCTGGTTCTGGACTCACCCATCAGCGGGAACATACTTCCTGCCTCCAGCGTGTCCAATCCCTTAATAATCTTATATGTTTCAGTCAGATCCCCTCTCAACCTTCTAAATTCCAGTGTATACAAGCCCAGTCGCTCCAATCTTTCAACATATGACAGTCCCACCATCCTGGGAATTAACCTCGTGAACCTACGCTTCACTCCCTCAGTAGCAAGAATTTCAGTGGGCAAAAATGCCATCTCAATGGGAGAGGTCAGAGGAGAATGGTCTTACTGGCTGAAGCTGACAGGAAGGTGATGGTAATTCAAGTAACCACACGTTACAACAGTGATGTGCAGAAGAGTATCAATGCACAACACGCTGGACCTTGTAGTGGATGGGCTACAGTAGCAGAAGACCACAACACGCTCCACTCCTTTACCTTGACTCCTTCACTCCTTTGCCCACTGTATTTTGATCTTGGAATGAAACAGTTTGTAATAATGCAGACTACCTGTTAGACTAAGGGTCAAGAAAAATGCTTGTTGGGAACAACTTGACATTTAAAGTATGCCATGCTACACTCAGTCTGGTTTGGTCATCTCACTGCTTCTGCTAACAGTGCATTTCACATTCTTCTGGATACAGCTTGTTGTTTTTATTGGTTTGTGAACGTTTGGCATGCTTGGAGGTGTAAGAGCCTGTAGGTGCTGCAATCTAGAGCAACAAGAACAAAATCCTGGGGGAGATCAGTGAGTCAGGCTGCATCTGTGGAGAGAAATGGACAGTGGGTGTTTTGGATTGAGAACTTTCATCTGGACCAAACTGACACTATATTGGAAGCAAGTGTGTAGAGAAGGTTCATTTGGTTGATTGCTGAGATCAGGAAGTTAAATTGACTTTATTATTTACATCCTTCACATACATGAGGAGTAAAAATCTTTACGTTATGTCTCCATCTAAATGTGCAATGTGCAATTTATAGTAAGTTATAATAAATAGTATGTACAACAGGACAATCAATATAACATAAAAATACAGTTGCGTCAGCGTGAGTTAATCAGTCTAATGGCCTGATGGAAGAAGCTGACCCAGCGCCTGTTGGTTCTGGCTTTTATGCTGCGGTACTATTTTCTGGATGGTAGCTGCTAGAACAGTTTGTGGTTGGGGTGACTTGAGTCTCCAATGATCCTTCGGGCCCTTTTTACACTCGTGTCTTTGTAAATGTCCTGAATAGTAGGAAGTTCACATCTACAGATGCGCTGGGCTGTCCGCACCACTCTCTGCAGAGCCCTGTGATTGAGGGAAGTACAGTTCCCATACCAGACAGTGATGCAGCCAGTCAGGATGCTCTGAATTGTGCCCCTGTAGGAAGTTCATAGGATTTGGGGGCCCACAACAAACTTCTTCAACTATTTGAGGTGAAAGAGGCACACAGCCGGTAGGTACAGACCACGAGGTCCTCTATGATGTTTATGCTGAGGAACTTAAAGCTGTTCACCTTCTCAACTCTAAATCCATTGATGTCAATAGGGGCTAGCCTGTCTCCATTCCTCCTGCATTCCACAACCACCTCCATAGTGTTTTGTAACATTGAGGAAGAGGTTATTTTCTTGACATCACTGTGTCAGGGTGACGACTTCCTCTCTGTAGCCGGCCTCATTATTTGAGATTAGGCCAATCAGTGGTAGTGACGTCAGCAAATTTAATTAGCAGATTGGAGCTGTGGGTGGCCACAGTTATGGGTATACAGGGAGTAAAGGAGGGGGCACCGTGCAGAGCCCTGAGGGGCTCCTGTGTTGAGGGTCAGAGGAACAGAGGTGAGAGAACCCACTCTTACGACCTGCCGGCAATCTGACAGGAAGTCCAGGATCCAGCTACATTTGACAGGGTGAAGGCCAAGGTCTCTGAGCTTTCTGTTGAGCCTGGGTGGAGTTATGGTGTTGAATGCTAAACTGTAGCCCAAGAACAGCATTCTCACATAACCATCCTTCTTTTCCAGATGTGTAAGGACGGTGTGTAGAGCGGTGGCTACTGTGTTAACTGTCGATCGGTTGTGTTGGTAGGCGAATTGTAGGGGTTCAGTGTGGTGGCAGCAGGCTGTAGATGTAGCCCTTGACCAGCCTCTCAAAGTATTTGCTTGTTATTGAGATGAGTGTGACAGGATGCCAGTTGTTCAGATATGTTACCTTGGTCTTTTTAGGTACCGGAACACTGGTAGTGTCATGGTCCAGATCAGGTTCCCTTTAAATTTACTTTGTGTTAGGATCTGGACCGTTGACTCCCTGTTTCCCTTTGGTTCCCTGTCTTCCCGTCTCCCTCGGGCTTGGTGACTGGAGGCAATTTACTCTCGGCTGAACCGGCAGTTTATAAGTCTCCGGCTTTCAGTCGTTCGGCGCGAGAGCGTTAACGAAGTCACCGAAGGTACTGCGAGCCAAAGTCATCTGGCCGAAGCGAGCCTAGTCTCCTCCCGAAGCAAGTGCCAGCAAGCCGCCGTCCCTTGTCAGAGCGGGTCAGTCAAAGTTAACCCGCTGGGTAAGTCAAGAGCTCGCCGCTGCTTGGAGCGTACTTGTGCCCAGTTACAGTACTGTCCATCGTTGTGTGGTCTCCGTACCCATGTCCTGCGTCTAAAAGGGGTCCCGGCCTTGTACCCTGGAAGGGTCCTGACCTTGTGTCAAGAAGGGTCCCAACTCCGCCCTGTGTCTAAGGAGGATTCCCGGCTCAGTGTTTTATGTCCTGCGTCTGAGTCTGTCCAAAGAATAAGAAGAGTTCCTGGCTCTGGAGGCTTCAAGTATCAAGTCCTGGCTCTGGAGGCTTCAAGTATCAAGTCCTGGCCCTGGAGGCTTCGAGTATCGAGTCTTGGCCCTGGAGGTTTCGAGTATCAAGTCCTGGCTCCGGAGGTCTGTGTTCCGAGTCCTGGCTCCGAGGTCCGTTTTCCCGAGTCCTAGCCCAGACCCTTAGTCCCAGCCTAGTCCAGGGCCTGAGCCCTTGTCCAGTACGCTATTGCTGCTTCTGCTTTGCTCTCCTTGTTACGAGCAATAAACTCAATTTTAGTTAACCTCACAAGATGTGTTTGCGTCTTGCATTTGGGTCCACTCCCAGCGCCCCCTTGTGATAGAGCGCTCTCGCCAAACATGGACACAGCAGACACAAACACTGTTTTCCCAAACTCTCGTCAGCCTGAATCCCCTACTGGAATTCAGCCCAGAGTGCAAGTCCGAAGTTGAAGAAGGTGACTCGGAGTTGCCAGGTATCAGTTGGGAGGAATGGTGTAAATACAGCAACAGTTATATAAGGTCAAGCTGTTGTTGTTCTGTTTTGCCCGCCGGCCAAAACTCCCTCCACCCACCCGGGTCATCGATAATACGGGCAAACCCGTTTGTTGCCTAGAGGCTCCCATTGGCGTTGGTGGGTACTGTCACGGTCCGGATCGGGTTCCCTTTAAATTTACTTTGTTTGTGTTAGGATCCGAACCGTTGACTCCCTGTTTCCCTTTGGTTCCCTGTTTTCCCGTGTCCCTCGGGCTTGGTGACTGCAGGCAATTTACTCTCGGCTGAACCAGCAGTTTAAATTAGAAAGAAATTAGAAAAGCTAAAAGAAAATGCCAGGCAGCTTTAGCAAGTAAGGTGAAAATAAATCCAAAGGGTTTCTACAGTTATATAAATAGTAAAAGGATAGTGAGGAATAAAATTGGTCCTTTAGAGAATCAGAGTGGACGGCTATGTGCGGAGCCAAAAGAGATGGGGGAGATTTTGAACAATTTCTTTTCTTCGGTATTCACTAAGGAGAAGGATATTGAATTGTGTAAGGTAAAGGAAACAAGAAGGGTAGTTATGGAAAGTATGACGATTAAAGAAGAGGAAGTACTGGCGCTTTTAAGGAATATAAAAGTGGATAAGTCTTCGAGTCCGGACAAGATATTCCCTAGGACCTTGAGGGAAGTTAGTGTGGAAATAGCAGGGGCTCTGACAGAAATATTTCAAATGTCAGAAACGGGGATGGTGCCGGAGGATTGGCGTATTGCTCATGTGGTTCCATTGTTTAAAAAGGGTTCTAAGAGTAAACCTAACAATTATCGACCTGTGAGTTTGATGTCAGTGGTGTGTGTCTGAGTCTGTCCAATGAATAAGAAGATTTCCTGGCTCTGGAGGCTTCAATTATCAAGTTCTGGCCCTGGAGGCTTCAAATATTGAGTCCTGGCCTCAGAGGCTTTGAGTATCGCGTCCTGGCCTCAGAGGCTTCAAGTGTCGCGTCCTGGCCCCGGAGGCTTCGAGTATCGAGTCCTGGTCCCTGGGGTTTCGAGTATCGAGTCTTGGCCCCGGAGGCTTCGAGTGTCGCGTCCTGGCCCCGGAGGCTTCGAGTATCGAGTCCTGGCCCCTGGGGTTTCGAGTATCGAGTCTTGGCCCCGGGGGTTTCAAGTATCGAGTCCTGGCTCCGGGGGTTTCGAGTATCGAGTCCTGGCCCCAAGGGTTTCGAGTATCGAGTCCTGGCTCTGAGGTCCGTGTTCCGAGTCCTGGCTCTGATGTCCATGTTCTGAGTCCTGGCTCTGATGTCCATGTTCCGAGTCCTGGCTCTGAGGTCCATGTTCTGAGTCCTGGCTCTGAGGTCCGTGTACCAAGTCCTGGCTCTGATGTCCATGTTCTGAGTCCTGGCTCTGATGTCCATGTTCCGAATCCTGGCTTTGATGTCCATGTTCCGAGCCCTGGCTCCGAGGTCCGTGATCCCAAGTCCTAGCCCAGACCCTTATTCCCAGCCTAGTCCAGGGCCTGAGTCCTTGTCCAATACACTATTCCTGCTTCTGCTTTGCTCCATTTGTAACGAACAATAAACTCAATTTAAATTAACCTTACAAGATGTGTTTGTGTCTTGCATTTGGGTCCACTCCCAGCGCCCCCTTGTGACAGGTAGATGGTTTTGAAGCAGGAGGGCTCTCTACACTGGGAGAGGGAGAGATTAAAAATGTCTGTAAACACACCTGACAGTTGTGCCGTGCACATTCTGAGTACCTGCTTTGGGATGCTGTCTGGTCCTGCGGCCTTGCGATTGTGGGTTGTATTTTGAGGAACTAATAAGCAGTTGTTTTCATTTAAGGTTTGTGAGGGACACTCACTAGTTGGATATTGGGATGTTAGCTTTTGTAGAAAGGGAGATGTGGGACCACAGGGTGGAGATTTTAAGTAAGGGTCTGTCCTTTTAAGAGGGAGATATGGAGGAATTTCTCCTCTAAGGTTTAAAAATAATTGGAATTCTCTGTCCCAGAAAGTCAAGGAGCCCAAATCATTGAATGTATCAGGTGAAGACTGACAGAACTTTGGTCTGTGAGGAAAGCGAGGTTAGGGCATGCAGACAAGAAGATAACGCTAAGACCATGATCAGATCTTATAGGACAGTAGAACAAACACCAGGGGCTCTATCGCTGTCTCCTGCTCCTATTAATGATGTCCTTGTGCTTATCTAGATGAATGATTGTGCCTCCTAGTAACACAATTATTTATTAGAATTCAGTTTCTTTCTACCTATTAAATTTTGATTATGTATTTACCCCTTGATCTTTTTGTTATGCCTCTTTAAATGTAAGTATCCACAGCCTTTCTTCAGAGGACAGGCGTCTAATATGAGCTGCCTGCCTTTGCAACTAGAAGGGACCCCACAGTACAGGAGTGGGGATGGGCAGGAGCACACTCCAGCATCAGCCGAGATAACTTTGCCCGTAGGCTCATCATTACCCACAAGAACATATGTTTTCTCCCTCTAGCAACGCAAGGCAAGCCTGTTCAGAATTTTGTTTACTGCTATGTACACAGCTACGGGTACTTACCAGCGGAAGTTGTGTCTATTAACAGAGCTGAGTTGAAGTCACAGTAAATGAAAATAGCTCTGAGATCTGTTTCCTTGGCTCGACAGACTTTTGAGAGAGCCCATTTTACACTTGGGAAGTAATTTTGTTGACTTTACGGTGCTGCTGGGAATGTGGCATGGATCTCAAAATCTGAGCAACTTGTCATTTTGCCTCCCTTGGCAGAGTTTGCTCTTTAAAACTTATTCGAGCAAGTAAACATGAAATAAATCTAGTTGAGGAGGGCATCATTAGTTTGAATGAGAGGTTTAGTGCGTGTTTTTAAACCTAGCCAATCCTGTGACTGGCCCAGTCAGAACATAGAACATAGATCAGTACAGCGCAGTACGGGCCCTTCAGCCCAAAATGTTATGCTGACCTTTTAACCTACTCCAATATCAATCTGACCCTTCCCACATTTTCTTTTCATCCATATGCTTATCTAAGTGTCTCTTAAATATCCCTACTGTGTCTGCCCGTACAAAGATTCCCAGAACTGCATTCTTTACATTTACACACTCTGTTTAAAAACCTACCTCAGACATTCCCCAAGTGTTTTCCCCTAACGACCTTAAAGTATGTCTCCTCATTTTGGCCATTTCCGCCACTCTTGTCATTTTATGCTCCTTACTATCTTATGATCCTTCATCAATTCACCTCTCATCCAATGAGAAAAGCCTTGGTTCACTCAACCTTTCATCATATGACGTGCTTTCTAATCCAGGCAGCCCCCTGGTAAATCTCCTCTGCACCCTCTCTCAAGATTCCACATCCTTCCTATAATGAGGTGACCAGAGCTGAACACAATATTCTAAGTGTGGGTCTAATCAGTTTTATGGAGACAAAATATTACTTCCATGCTCCTGAATTCAATCACCTGACTAACGAAGGCTAAAACACTTCTATTCGCCCTCTCAGCTTGGGTGGCAGCTTTGAGGGATCTATGGACTCTGTTTATCCACAAAGCTAAGAATCCTGCCATTAAAGTTCTATTATACTTTCAAGTACAACCTTCCTAAGTGAATCACTTCACAGTTTTGCGGACTGAACTTCATCTGCCACTTCTCAGCCCAGCTATGCATCCTGTCGATGCCCCTTGCAACCACAGGACATCGAAACTTAAAGTGGATGGGCTACAGCAGCAGAAGACCATGCATGTACACTTAGTGACCATTTTATTTGGTGCAGGAGGTACCTAATGAAATGGCCACTGAGTGTATTTTGAAATTCCTCCATGGTATCTTTTTTTCTGCTCGGTTAAGACCAAAACGTGCAGTTCAATCCTACGTTTGTTGTTTGCCCCTCCTGACTTTCTACTTTCCTTGGGCTTTTCATTGTAACTGCTCATATTATTTGCCTGAAGGTTTACATATTGAAATCAAATTCATTGTTATGCTTTTTTAAGAAACTATATAGCAGGTAGACGATGACAGCATGATGGTAAGTTTCGGTGTCCAGTTCCCACTGATGTTGTGTACTAAATACTCACACAGAGAAGAAGAGAAATGGTCCCATGTTGGGAGCATCCATTTCATTAGCCAACAGTCAATGTGCAACCCTTGCACTTCTTATGAAGGGTCTTGGTCCAAAACATCAAGCCTTTATTCCTTTTTATAGATGCTGCCTGACCTGTTGAATTCCTTCAGCATCTTGTGTGTGTTACTCAGGATTTCCAGCATCTGCAGAATCTCTTGTGCTTATGATTTCCCTCTCACTTCTGTTAGAAAGTTATGAATTCACGTCCCTCTACAGAGGCTTGTTTGGCTCTGCTGTGCAGAACCAAGGGATTTGCAATGTCAGGAGATCAATTTTCCATTCAAGGTACTAAGCAATGCTAAATACCCTGCTTTCCTTAGCAAATGGTCCCATGGTAGAAATTTTGAGAAATCCAGAGTTCTGCCTGATGGTTATCCACACTAAAACAAATTGTCAACATGATCCTGAAATACAGAGTAACACATCCAAAATGCTGGAGGAACTCGGCAGGGTAGGTAGCATCTATAGAGAGGAATGGACAGTTAATGTTTCAGGCTGACACCCTTCGTCAAGATTGGAAAGGAAGGGTGAAGAACAGGGGTGCAGTGCTAATTTTTTAGGTGCCGGAGCTGACAAAATGCTTGCCATTTCCTATATCCACTCTATATATATGTCACACCCAATTAGTGTACCTGGTCATTTCATGTACTGGGCAACTTCCTTGCCCCATTCATGTAATGAGCAGGTACTCAAATAGGGCTTCTTATAATGTCATCACTAAACCAAGATGAAAGAAATATATGAATTCCAGAGCTCCACAGAAATATAGTGATAGTTAAGACATTAACAAGATTATAGCCTATCACTATATTTCAGTGTATAACTGGTACAATAAAATGTATAATGCTTAATTTAATAACATGACAAAGTATTGCACAGTTGGACTCATTAATTATCATAAAAAATAATTATTAAGCAAGTGAAGAAAAAGACGGTAATCATGTATTTTACCAATTTAAATGTAATTACCTACTTACCAAATACCACCAATGGGAAGTTTCCCAATAATTTCCACAAAGGGTCAGGCGTAATATGTGTCCAGGGGTCTGAAGCATCTCTTGTCCTGGTATCATCTGCTGATCTGTGGTACCGCAGCCATAATGTCACATACGGCTCAGGATTCCACTGAACGAGAGGAGATCCATGTAGTTTAACAAACATAAGTGATAATACATGATTTATGAGAATTCTTGAGCGTGTTTTTGTTATTATCAAGTTCCTCTCTCACACTAAGCAGTACTAATATGAATAACTTGTGAACAGCTCAGTAATGGGCGTAAATCTTGGGGGATGCAGCGTCCACGATCCTTCACATAATCTCTGAAGGCATTTATTCCAGAGGAAGAAGAAAGCTTAAACCTTTTACAGAGAGATGATATTGCAGTTTCTCCGTAATTAGGTGGTATTTCAGCAGGCCGGTTATCTTTATCAAGGACACACGTTTCATTTAGCAGGGATTTATACATACTTTGAGGTTTAGAAGTTAGAGAACCTTTCAAGGATGTTGCCGTGAACATGCGGTGCTGCAAGTTGCTTGTAAGACTAGTAAGAAACTGTAGATAATAAATGGAGACAATTTTGTTGTTGCTTGTTAAGGTAATTTCTCCAAACTTCCTCTTGAGCTTCTAGAGTTTTTGTACCAGGTTGCTCTTTCAGTCCATGCAGTGATCTTATGCTCTGTTGGATCAGTTTGTCTGCATAAACAATCGTAGTGGTGCATTTCTGTAAACACTCTGACAGTAAACCAAGTTCATGCAATGTGTCATACACTAGAGCTAAATCCAATAGGAACATTTCTGAAGAGAGTCTTTTCAACAGACCTTCATAGGTTTTTCTGTCACTCCCAGATCTTGTTTCATCCTTCATTGATTTTTCAAAATGAAAACACAGCGCTTCATAATTTTGCCACACTGCTGAAACTGTTCGAAACGAGCTAGCTACCCACCTGGTGCCCAGAACACGGTCTATTTTGCAAATTTGTTGTTCTAGTTGAGAGGCACATTCAGACAGTTCCTTTTGATTTAGAGGTGATCTACTGTAAACAGAGTATAATTTGTCCATAAATGATTGAGAGTGATTTATTCCATGAACTTCTCTCACCGAATCACCTACTGAAAGTTTTATTCTGTGATTAAGACAGTGCCAAATTATCACATCAGGGTAATGTTCCTTGAGAATTGTAGCAACACCAGATTTAACACCAAGCATTACGCTTGCCCCATCACTAGTAAATGCTACAAGGTTCTGTTTCAAGTAAGAGTCATCAAACCCATAGTTATTGATATAGTTCAATAGATGCTTAGCAATAGTTGCAGCTTTCTGATCAGGCAGTTCAATTAGATCTAAAAACATAAAATGAGGATCAGCTTCCTTATCACTTTCATATTTCAAATAAACTATTAGGGCGGTCTTAATGCTCAGGCTTGTTGATTCATCAATGAGAACAGAAGATTTGCTATTTATCTGCTTGATATGCTGGCAAATTTTCTTTTTCATATTAATGGCTATGTGATTAATTATCTCTGTAGCAGTAGTGCAGGAATGCAGTCCAATTCCAATGTCAATAAAATTTTTTGTTTGAAATTCCAGTAAGCCGAAGTGATCAGAGTATGGTCTGTCATTCTGAGCAAAATAATATGCACAATGAAAAACTGAACAAGTTGCCTTTAGATGCGAAGCATTCATGGTGTCACATCATTTTCCAAGAGCTTCTTCACGAGCTATATTTTCAACACTTAGAGCAGCAGTGTGAGCTTTTGATAGTCTGTGATCAACAATTTTTTTTCTGAGAGACTTCAAGCATGTACTTCGATCGGCTCCATAATAGGATACTTGGTACATCTGCCATGCCAATTCTCTCATGATCTTTAAGTTCTTGAGGCTGTAGCGCTTTACATAGCTAGCCAGCCATCCCTTACTAGCTTTAAACACCTTTCTCTTGCTCTCCTCAACCCCCTCACAGTAGTGCTCATAGAGGCTAAGTGCTTTTTCACGTATAATTTTGCCATCAACAGGGATATGCTTCTGTGACATGTCCTTTAGCCGCACACTTAACACTTTCTCAGTCTTTGCGAGCACTTTATCATGAACCAGAGAGACCATTTTTGATGTTGTAGGGGCAGCACTAACACTTCCACGAATTTCAGCTTCTTTCTGCTTTATTGTGCGAATGCTCGATTCGTTCGTACCGACCTTACGGCCCACTTCAGCAAGCGACGTGCCACTTTTCAAAATATCTAAGATTTTTATTTTCTGGGCGAACAATGCTCAAACGACGAGTGCTGGAGGGAGACCGAGGATCTGTGAAATGGCGGGAGGCTACAGCAGGGTATGCTGGGACAACGGGTCGAGCGAGGAGGAATTTCTCAAAACAGTCACAGCTCCAGGATTTCACAAGAAAACAATCGAATATCCTAATGCTATTAGTGGTATTCCCCACCAGCCACCACCCCCTCTCCCCAACCTTCCTTCTGTAAAATTCCCTCTATTTAATATGCGGCCACTGTTAAATTCCCTGCTTGTTTATTTTGACTTTTTTTTACAGAGGTGCTGGAGCGGTGCTCCTGTGAGCTCCAGCAGTACTGCATCCCTGGTGAAGAAGCCTTTTGTCAAGTCAACAGTAATGTTACATTACTGTTTATAGGAGCCAGCTGCACACAAACCAGCTGTAGTGAATCTTGCTTAGAACAGTGTCTATATTTCAAAATACGACGTAGCAACATGAATTCTGCACTACAAATGCGAGATATTTTTTTTCCTATGTTATTTGGTACCATACTGGAAAGATATCAATAAGATTGAAAGAGTATAAAGAAAACATATAAGGATGCTGAAGTCCTGCCGAAGGGTTTCGGCCCAAAATGTCGACTGTATGTTTTTCCATTGATGCTGCCTGGCCTGCCGAGTTCTTCTAGCATTTTGTGTGTGTTGCTTGGTTTTCCAGCATCTGAAGATTTTCTCTTATATCAGGATGTTGCAAGAATTTGAGCATCTGAGTTACAGGGAAAGGTTGAACAGCTGAGAACTTTGTATCCTAGAGTTTAAGAGAATGAGGGGATATTTAATAGAGCTATACAAAATGATGAGGGGTATCTCTGCAGAGTGGGAGATTGTGAAGTGAGCTGGAGACCGTTGCTTGTGGACTGTAGTTTCCAGGTTTAAAAAGTGACGGGGACCTGTCGGAACTTGTCTGTGGAGCAGGAGATTGCTTGAATTATGAGTAATTTAGCAAAGGCCATTAAAAAGAAGTGAGGTGCGAGCAGAGTGGTCATTGTTGGAGAGGACCAGTGTTAGAGTGTTCAGGCTATGGCTGAACAGTCTTGGGTGAGAACAGGCACAAGCTAGCTAGTGTAATAAGTTTAGGCAGGATGGATTTTCAGGCAGTAGAATGCTCCTCTTCTGAGATGTGGGATTTCAGGGTAACTGATGATCTTGAAATTCAGCTACAGATTGGCAAGTATGATGTTGTGGCCATCTCTGAAATTCAGCTAACAGATGGCTGCCATTGGGAGATGAACGTCCAAGGATAGACGGTGTATCAGAAAGGTAGGTTAGTAGGCAGAGGGGGTGGTGTGGCTCTGTGTATAAGAAATAATATTAAATCATTAGAAAGGGATGACATAGGATTGGAAAGTGTAGAGTCTCAATGGGTTGAGTTAAGAAATGGCAAGGGTAAAAGGACTCCAATGGCATTTGTATACAGGCCTCCAAACAGAAGTCGAGATGTGGATTACAAATTACAGCAGGAGATAGAAAAGGCGTGTCAGAAGAGCAATGTTATGATAATTGTTGGGAATTTTCACTTGAAGGTGGATTGGGAAAACCAGGCCAGTACTGGACCTCAAGAGAGAGAATTTGTAGAATGTCTAAAGGATGTTTTTTTAGAACAGCTTGTTGTTGAGCCCACCAGGGGATCGGCTGTGCTGGATTGGGTGTTGTGCAATGATCCGTAGGTGGTAAGAGAGCTTAAAGTTAAGGAATCCTTATGGAACAGTGATCACAATATGATTGAGTTCACTTTGAAATTTGAGAAGGAGAAACTAAATTCCAATGTGTTGGTATTTCAGTGGAATAAAGGAAATTACAATGTCATGAGAGGGGAATTGGCCAAGGTTGACTGGAAAGGGACACTAGCAAAAAGGACAGCAGAGCAGCAATGGCTGGAGTTCCTGCAAAAAAATGAGGGAAGTGCAAGACAGATATATTCCAAATAAGAAGAAATGTTTGAGTGGAAGAAGGACACTACTGTGACTGACAAGTGAAATCAGAACCAAAGTAAAAGCAAAAGAGAGACCATACAAGGAAGCCAAAGTTCGTGGGAAGATAGAGGATTGGGAGGCTTTTAAAAACTAAGAAGGTCATTTGGAAGGAAAAGATGAATTATGAAAGGAAGCTGGCGACTGATATCCAAGAAGATACTAAAAGCTTTTTAAAGTATATGAAGGCTAAAAGAGAGTTGAGGGAGATATAGGACCAATAGAAAATAATGCTGAAGATATTGTAATGAGAGACAGAGAGATGGCGTGAAACGTTTGAGGGGAATTTGAGGGGGATCTTTTTCAGTCAGTGGTTGGTGAGAATGTGGAAGGAGCGGTCAGTGGGAGTGATGGATTTCAAAATTTTAGAGAAATTTGGTTAAGTTCATGGATGGAAGGGTTATGGATGGCTAAGATGCAGGTGTTGGTTGATGGACTAGGCAGAAAATTAGTTGTGGCATGGAATAGATGGGCCAAAGGACCTATTTTTGTGCTATGGTGCTCTATGACTCAATGAATGTATGTCTCTAGCTGTTCAAAGTTAGAAAATAAGTAGAGGTTGTGAACCATTCTTGGCTGCTGTTGAATCCAGATGTCAAAAGAGAAATGAATTTATAAATAATTTGTCATCCTTTTACAGGGATCATGATGTATTATAGTGAAATAGCTCTGTAGCACTGTAGTGGAGAACAAGGGGTATGTTCATGTAGCAAAGAGATAAAGGGGTACTCTGCAGTGTTGCTATGAGGCAGAGAAAGTCTGGAAAATGTTCAAACCAGTCTAAACCACAAACCGCAGATTAACATGAACCTCGGTAAACTCATGACTGGTGATTAGCCTTGGAACAATCCCATAAACTCCAGGATGGACCTTTGCTATTGTACATATGAAGTAAAGACAGAACTGCACACGACTCATGCAGGACACGAGGTGCTCAATCTTCACTCTGCAAAAGGCTTACCTCACTCTATGTATAGGCAGCACATGTGGGGTAGAGATGAAGTTCAAAGACCAAGATAAATTTATTGCCAAAGTACATATACAAAAATGAGTTTCAATTCCTTGTGGACATACTCAATAAATCCAAAGTAGAATAATAACCATAATGAAAGACTGCATCAACTTGGGCATTCAACAAATGTGCAAAAGACAACTAAATGGGCAAATACAAAAAGGATTAAATAATAATAACAAATAAATAAATAAGCAATAACTATGGAGAAGATGAGATGAAGAGTGCTTGAAAGTGAGTCCGTGGGTTTTGGGAACAGTTCGATGATGGGGCAAGTGAGGTTGAGATGAAGGGGAAAAGTAGATAAGAATGATGGAAACGTTGAGCTGGGGAGTGTTCATTCAGTGATGAGATTGAGTGTACTCATTTGATTGTGCTGAACTGAGTTCAAGAACTGGTATAACTATCTACAAGTGCCCTCACTTTAGAGAGATACTGTTGTATCAACCTACACTTCAAGGACTAATTTACTTCACTACTTTAGTCTTTTCCTGATGGGGTTTAAATGAAAATAAACATTAGTGCGAACAGTGGGTTTCTCCTCCCAATCAGGAAGGAGATAATTCCAGATAATGAAGCAGATTAAACACAGTTTAGATTTGAATAAAGCACATAATTCTGAGGAGTAATTCATGACAGAGATATACGCTCAGTGGCCACTTTATTAGGTACCTCCTGTATCTAATAAAGTGGCCATTGAGTGGATGTTTACGGTATTCTGCTGCCGCAGTCCACCCACTTGATGATTCAATGTGCTGTGCATTCTGAGGTGCTCTTCAGCACACCACTGTTGTAACATATGTTTATTTGAGATACTGTCACCTTCCTGTTGGCTTGAATCTATCTGGCCATTCTTCTGACCTCTCACATTAACAAGGCATTTTTGAACTGCTGCTCATTGGATTTTTTTTTTGTCTTCCTCTGTAAACTCTAGAGAGTGTTGTGCAGGAAAATCCCAGGAGATCAGCTGTTTCTGAGATATTCAAACCACCCTGACTGGCACCAACGATCTTCCCCATTCTGACGTTTGGTCTGAACAACAACTGAACCTTTAGACCATGTCTGTATGCCTTCATGCGTTGAGCTGCTGCCACATGATTGGCGGATTAGATATTTGCATTAATGAGCCAATGTAAGGGTGTACCAAATAAAGTGCCAACTGAGTGTATAACTTTCAAAGGTTTTCCAAGGCACACGTACAATCCTTATAATGTAGACAAACATACCAGTGAACTGCAAATGAACAGGTTGTCCATTACAGAAGCCAAGGCTGAGGAATAAAATTTATGCTTTCTTTTTGTCTACCTACCCTGACTACATTCTAACATTTATACCGTTTTTGTGCGAGTTGACATAATTTGCATTTATCGTTTCTCAGAGTTCATAGTTCAAAGTAAAATTCATTGTCAGAGTACATACATGTCACCACATACAACCCTGAGATTCTTTTTTCTGTGGGCAGACTTAACAAATCTATCGAACAGTAACTGTAAAAAGGATCAATGGACAACAGACTGTCCAAATGCAAATGTAAACAAATAGCAATAAGTAATGAGCATAAAATAACAAAATAGAGTCCTTAAAATGACACCATTCGTTGTGGGAACACCCAAGATAGAATGAGTGTAGATATCTCCTTTTGTTCAAGAGCTTGGAGATTGAGGGGTAGTAACTGTTCTTGAAACTGGTGGTGCGAGTCCTGAAGCTCTTGTACCTTCTACCTGATGGCAGAAGCAAGAAGAGAGCATGTCCTGGGTGGTGAGGATCTTTGATGATGGATTCTGCTTTTCTATGGCAATGCTTCATGTAGATGTGCTCGATGGTTGGGAGGGCTTTACCCGTGATGTACTGGGCCGAATCCACTACCTTTTGTAGGATTTCCCTGTCAAAGACATTGGGGTTCCCATACCAGGCCGTAATGCAGCCATTCAGCACAATTTCCATCACACATCTATAGAATTTGCTAAGGTTTTTGATGACATGTTGAAGCTCCACAGACTCTTGAGGAAGTAGAGGCGCTGTTATGTTTTCTTCACAGTTATATTTATACGATGGGTCCAGGACTGGTCCTCCAAGGAATTTAAAGTTACCCACCCTCTCCACCTCTGATCCTTTGATTATTATTGGTTTATGGATGTCTGGTTTCCTTTTCCTGAAGTCTACAATCAATTCCTTGGTCTTATTGACATTGAATGAGAAGTTGTTGTTATTACAAGTTACAGAGGCTTTTTCCCAGGGCTGAAATGGCTAGCACGAGAGGACATAGTTTTAAGGTGCTTGGAAGTAGGTACAGAGGAGATGTCAGGGGTAAGTTTTTTATGCAGAGTGATGAGTGCGTGGAATGGGCTGCCGGCAGCGGCGGTGGAGGGGGAAACGATAGGGTCTTTTAAGAGTCTCCTGGATAGGTACATGAAGCTTAGAAAAATAGACGGCTATGAGTAAGCCTAGGTAGTTCTAAGGTAAGGACATGTTCGGCACAGCTTTGTGGGCCAAAGGGCCTGTATTGTGCTGTAGGTTTTCTATGTTTCTATGTTTCTACACCACTCAGCCAAGTTTTCAGTCTCCCTCCTACATGCTGATTCATCGCCTCCTTTTGATACAGCCCACAACAGTGGTGTCATCAGCAAATATATATATGGTGTTGGAGCTGTACTTAGCCACACAGTCATGGGTGTAAAGCGAGTAGAGCAGAGGGCTAAGTATCCCTGTGCTGATGGAGATTGTGGAGGAGATGTTTTTGCCAATCTGAACTGACTGGGGTCTACAAGTTAGGAAATCCAGGATGCAATTGCTCAGGGTGTATTGAGGCCCAGGTCTTGGAGTTTACTGACTAGATTTGAGGGGTTGGTGTTATTAAATGCTGAGCTATAATGGATAAGGATCATCCTGATGTATGCATCTTTGCTGCCCAGATGTTCCAGGGTTGTGTAAAGAGCCAATGAAATGGCATCTGCTGTAGACCTGTTGCTCCAGTAGGAGAATTGGAGTGGATCCAATTTGCCACTCAGACAGGAGCTAATATACTTCAACATTAGCCCCTCAAAACACTTCATCACTGTGGACGTAGGTGCCACTGGGCAATAGTCATTGAGACAGGTTAGCACGCTCTTCTTGGGTGCTGGCATAATTGAAACCTTGCTGAAGCAGGTGGGTACCACTGCTGGAGTGAGAAGTTGAAGATATCTGTGAACAGTTGGTCAGCGCAGGTCTTCAGTACTTGACCAGGTACTCTGTCTAGACTGGATGACTTCCTTGCATTCACTGTCTTGAAGGCAACCCACATGTCTGTCATGGTCTGATCCCTGAAGTCTGGATTCCGGTTCACGGTCTGGTCCATCGTTCCTTATTCCAGGTTTTCTGGTTTTCCCTTTTTCTGTTGGGTGCTCTAATTGAGGCAGCTGATTCACATTTTGGGCTGGCTACATAAATAGCTCCTTGGTTCAACTTCACTTGCTGGATTGTTCCTGTCTTAACCCTTCTCTGCCCCTTCCTCCTGAAGTCTTGCCCTGCAACCAGTGTCTGGAGCATTGCCATTGCCATTGCCATTGCCATTGCCATTGCCATTGCCATTGCCATTGCCATTGCCATTGCCATTGCCGCTGTCAAGTTCAACTGCTGGAGCAAGATAAGGAACTGTCTATTGTTTTGAACTGTCTCTGTGTCCATGCCTTTGCTAGGTAGGTCTGGCTGTTTGCTGCCACCTTGAGTTGTGAACTGTCTCTGTGTTCTGTGTATGAGTCCTGGCCCTATGTCCTGCTCCCTAGAAGGGGTCCTGACTCTGTGTTCTATGTCTCTGTGTTCCTGTCCTCCCTTGACCAAGTCAAGGCATTGTGTTCTCATCCTGTCCATGCGCCTCACCCAGCCCAGGAGTACCTCTCCCAGCCTGGTGCTGGGGTTCCCTTGTCCTGTCCAAGAGTCACTCATCCAGTCCTGTAGCCACGACATGTCTTTGTCTGGTTCTGGAGTCCGAGCCCGAGTCAAGACCCAGGTTCTGGGTCCTTGCCCAGTCTCTGGCTAGGAGTCCATACCCAGGCCTCAAAGAAACCCAAGCCTCGAAGAAACCTGAGCCATGTCCAGTCTTGTAGCCTCGTCATGTCCTTGCCTAGTACTGGGGTCCGAGCCCAAGTCAAGACCTAAGTTCAGGGTCCTTGTCCAGTCTTTGGCTCGGAGTCCAAGCCCAGGCTGCCAGTTCCCAGTTCCTAGTCCTGGTCCCGCTTGCCTAGTCAATGTCCTAGCCCAAGTCTGTTCTTGTCCCAGCTCCTAGTCTGCATCCAGTCACATCCCTAACCCAGCTCTCTAGTCTCTAGTCCTGTCCTGTTCCTAGTACTTCAGTGTCAGTGTTTGTGTCTTGCATTTGGTTCTGCTCCCTGCCACCAATGCCCCCTTATGACAATGTCATCTTCAGATACTGAGATGAAAGGATCATCAGGAGAAATGGGGGGTAGTCAAAGTGAGCACAGAAGGCATTTGGTTCATTTGGAGGTTGTTAAGTACCCCGTAACTGGGTTGCCAAACCAGCAGAAATGGACCACTTAGTTGGAGTCTGGATTACTGGAACTAAGAAAGTTTTATTAAAGAAATAAGCAACACCATACTCCAATAGTAAGGATATAAATACAACAGGTTAGCAATGAATAAACACACATGTACACGGAACTATGATAATAGGATCAATCAAGCTCTATCGCAGTCTAGGAGTAAAATGATCAGTCATCAAGTGACAGAGTTCAGTTCAATTCAGTTCGCAGTAATCGCTGTCGTGCCGTTGGGGAGAGAGAGAGAGAGTGAAAGCGAATGAATATTCAAAACGGATTCCAAACCGACCTTCGATATTCCTCGCAGTTAGCTTTCGGGCGAGCCCTTTGTAATGTCTTCTGAGGTCACCGACTGTGACCCCTCCATTCCAGATATGATCGTTCTTCTGCGGTGAACCCAGCACCCAGGCAAGGGTGGACACACACACCAGGTTCCCGCCCGACTGTATCTTTCTACCCTGTGGGTCTATGGCTGGTCCCGCGACTAGACCTCCAAAAACTCCCAGCAGCTTGTGGGGGCACACCGCTTCCAGGGTCTCGTTACCTTGTGGTGTCGTGTGCCTGTTGCCTTAGCAAACCTGTCCCTTTTTATCCCCCTGCTGGGGTATCGCCTGTCCATCAAACTTCAGACAGTTCAGGGTTCAAAGCCACCGGTCTCTGACAATACTCGGAACTGTGTCTCCTTTCGGTAATCTCTCTCGTCTCTCTTATTAGCACCTTGCATGTTCCCCCATTGTCCTCTTATCGGCATCAATCTTCTGATAACTGGTTCTTTTGTCACAAGGTGAAGCTCTGCCACCTATGTCACACGGTTTAACTTTGTAGGAGGTTATGGCATTCAAACCTTAGCACCACTGTCGAGCATCCCTCATTGATTCCAGCCTAGTCTGGAATCTCCATCGCCTGCAAGATAGCTATCCGGAGATCATGCCTGCACCTTTTGTAGCATTCTTGATTTCCAGACTTGAATGCCTCTGATCTGGCTTTCATCAAATTCCGGATTTCGTTGCTTCTGATTGGGGAAGACCCTAAATGATTTTGTGAGAACACTCTTTCACAGCTGTTTTCATAAAAGTCTGTTATGACCCTGGTGTACCCACTTAGGTCTTCAGAGGACTTCTTGAACACAGCCCAGCCCTCTGACTCAGGGTAATCCTGTAACTTTTCCTCTGCCACCTGCGGCCACCTCTTTGTCGTCTTAACCTCTGGAACCTTGCTCTATAGGCTCTGTTTGTGTGCAGGAAGTAGGAGTACAACCAAATGGTCCAACTTTCCAAAATGCAGTCTAAGAAAGGAACGATTGGCATTCCTTATCGTTGTGTAGCAGTGGTCTAGTGTGTGGGACCTCTAGTGCACCAAGTTATGTGCCGGTGATAATTGGGCAGGGTTTTCTTCAAATAGACCTGGTTAAAGTCACCGACTATAATTTGAAATGTGTGGGGATGGACTGTTTTTTATCTGCAGACAACATTGTGTATTTTCATGAGTGCTTGCTTATAATTGGTTACTGGTGTAGATAAACTGCAGTCAGGATCACGGATGTGAACTCCCAAGACAAATAGAATGGTCTACATTTAATAGTTGGGTGTTCTAAGTCAGGGGAATAAGAACTACATTTAACAAGTCAGGTAGGTGGAGCGTTTAATTAGGTCAACATGGACTATCTTGTTTCTCTTGAGATCATAGTTCAACTAGACCAATGTGAATCTATTGCTTCTTCTGATTAAGAGGGCGAGCAAAGTGAACTAGTTAGAACTTTTAACTCACTGAATGTTAAACATCCTGAACAACTGATGGTCCCTACTGCTGTGTTAAAAAGTTGAGTTTAGTAATAAGCTTTCTGGACGTGGAATGTGAATAACCATCAGTTTGGTGATGAGCAGCAGCAATGTTGACAAAAGAGATAGTTCGCTCTGAAGTTAAATCCTAGTCTCTATGTTAATTCTCTCCATCTACACTTGACATTGCAGTGTTTAGCTGAGGCCCAGGAAGCCTGGAGTTTAATGTTTCTGGGTTGGTACACAATGAATTCAGAAGGATGAGGGGCATCTTCATGAAATCTAGTGTAAGGAGTTTCTTCTTTTATGTTACTGCCGGGGCTAATAAAAATGGCTTCTTTGTTATGTTAGAATAAAATGGCTTCTTTGTTATGTTAACTGCTGAGAATTTCTCTCTCTAGCAGCTTGTTCGGTTTATACTGCTGATAATGAGAATTGTATTCATTTGCCAACCAATTGGGATAGCTGTTATTACATAGAAACATAGAAAATAGGTGCAGGAGTAGGCCATTTGTCCCTTCGAGCCTGCACCGCCATTTATTATGATCATGGCTGATCATCCAACTCAGAACCCCGCCCCAGCCTTCCCTCCATACCCCCTGACCCCCGTAGCCACAAGGACCATATCTAACTCCCTCTTAATTATAGCCAATGAACTGGCCTCAACAGTTTCCTGTGGCAGAGAATTCCACAGGTTCACCACTCTCTGTGTGAAGAAGTTTTTCCTAATCTCGGTCCTCAAACTGTGGCCCCTCGTTCTGGACTTCCCCAACATCGGGAACAATCTTCCTGCATCTAGCCTGTCTAATCCCTTTAGGATCTTATTCTTTCTTGTTTGTCTGTAACCTACTGTTTTTCACAGGCTTTGGGGCAGAAGGTGGATGGGGACAGAGATAGGAGACGCGATGCTGTAAGCTGGGCGGTGAGAACGGACCCCGAGCAGGAATCTGAGGCCCAGGGTCTTTGACGACGAGAGGAGATGAAGACAGACTCGTGTGGAGGGTCGGGTCGACCATCGTGGTTGGTCCCAGGTGGTGGGTCGAGGAGGTCGGAGGGGATCGAATGGTGGAAAGAAGACTCGGTTAATTGAGCTCCAACTGTTGTGCACGAAGTGGTTGAACTTTGATAAGATTGGTGCCTTTTACTTTCCTTTTATATTTTGTCTCTATTAATTATATAGTTCTAGTAAGATCTATAAAATGTAATCATTTAATCGCATATGGTGTATTGTCTGTTATTTGGCAGGATGGGGTACATCACACAGCATCCACACAAATTTGATTACCCAGTTTGGCGGGGCCGAAGGCGGCTCCCCCTTGACGAAAGCGAGCTGAGAGAGCCTGAGGCCTACCAGGGGGCTGCACTAGTAAATAATGAAAGGCATGGATAGTGCGGATATGAAGAGAATGTTTCCATTTGTAGGAGAATCCATGATCTAAGTTCAGAGCTTCAGAATAAAGAAAGGTCCCTTTAGAACTGAGATGAGGAGGAATTTCTTCAGTCACAGAGTGGTGGTTCTGAAGAATCTGTTACCTAACTCTACCATGCATTAAGGTTAGAGTTCTGATTAGGAGTGTGGTAACTGAATATGCTTAAGGCAGTGATTGACTGGTTCTTGAATGGTAAGGAGATTTAAGGGTTAAGGGAAGAAGGTGGGAGAATGTGCTTTATATAAAAAAAAACAATCTGCCATGATTGAAAGGTGGAGCAGACTTGATGAACTGAATGGCCTAATTCTGCTCCTATATTCCGTGGTCCTATAGTCCTGACTTGAATGATGGTCTTAACTTTGTTTTCAAAGAAACAAAGTACATTTATTATCAAAGTATGTATGCAGTATATAATCCTAAAATTCATCTTTTTTGAGGATTACATGCTAAACAAAATGTTGTTGATGTGAAGGAGGGGTTAACTTAGCAAAATCCTGTCTACCAATTATTGTAAGAAAATGGGTGAAGCTTGGATCAAGGATAAGGCTGTATTACCAAACGTGATTCATTGTTCAAGGAATTGGAAGGGAATTGATACATTTACTGTTTGGTCTTAGCTCTGCAATCTCTGAAACAGCTAAAAAAAAAAATCCTCTCTAGATCCTTATCCTTTAGATTTAAGACAAATGAGGAATAATATTGAAATAGAAAAATGCTGAGGTGTTGAAATGGTCCCACTGAATCTCAAATAAGGGATTATGTTTACAAGTTTAGGCAGTGGTAATTTACAACTGAGATTTATAGGAACTTTCTGAATCTCTGGAATTCTCTGTCCTGCACGGTTGTGGAGATTGAGTCTCTGAGTCTACTTAAAAAGAAAATCGGTAAACTTTTGAAAGTTTGGAGAACCAAAGGCGATATGAGTGTTTATATGTTAATAAGTGTGCGATCCTGTGGCATTTTGATGCTCTATGTACACAGATTGCTGTTGTTGCAACATTGATGCTAAAATCAAAAATCTATTAGGCAGCTCTGTCACAACAGTTCTTACTATGAGCTCAAGTATCTGATTTTTTATAAATAATATCCTCTAAGGAATGCATAATCTTCTCATATTTTGTATTGACTTAGAAGGACACTATTTGGTCCTCTGAGTTTAGTTGACTCTCCAAACACCCAGATCGGTTGAATTCTTGTGCATATTTCAGTGTAATTCAATTTATTTCATAAGACCTTAAGACAGAGGAGCAGAATTAGGCCATTCAACCCATTGAGTCTGTTCCATCATTTGATTGTAGATTTATTATCTCTCTCAATTCCATTCTTCTGCCTTCTCCATGTAATCTTTGACACCCTTACTAATCAAGAACCTATCAAACTCCGTTTTCAATATATCCAATGACTTGGCCTCCAATGCCATCTGTGGCAATGCATTCCACAGATTCACCACCATCTGGGTAATGAATTCCTCATCTCCATTCTAAAGGGGCATCCTTCTATCTGAAGTTGTGCCCTCTGGTCCTAGACTCCTCCTCTACAGGAAACATCCTTTCAATGTCCACTCTATCAAGGCCTTTCAATATCTGATAGGTTTCAATAAGACCTCTCCTCATTCTCCTAAACTCCAGTGAGTAGACTTATGCTTTGTAACTCCAGAAACAAATCAAAGGAAAAACACAGGAACTGAGAAGTGGGTCTACTTAGCTTTTCATTTCCTTTTTTTTTAGAGGCGCTCACATATGACATGGTGCCATAATGACGTATGCCATTCACATACTTCTTGCATATAACCCATAATGAATTATGTAAACAACAAAAATGCTTAATTAAAATATATCTACAACATTTCTCAATTATTACTGAAATATTGAATACACTATACTCCTCCCTGGGGAGCTATAAACTACAACTCAATATAGAATCTATTTCAACTCAAATATGTATGTAAATTTTAAATTGTCCCATTCAGGCCTAAAAATTTAATTGCTGTGGAAGAGTTCTTACTCTTGTGGGATCATATCCTTCCTGATAAGTTTGGGGTGGGTGTCACTCTGGTTGGCATGTGAGACTTGTGACAGTGAAACAATATCAGGCTCTGGGGCCTCCTCTGTGGTGGTTGTAGGAGTTGACTCTGGGACTGCAGGAAGTGGTTCTGACAGCTCTGGATGTCTTTGTTCTCTAACAATTGAATCTAGTCTCCTCAGCTGATCGATGTATCATTTCCAGATAATGTCAGATGCAATCTCCACTGTGTAGGAAATCGTTCCAGCTCTATCCTTAATCTTTCCAAGTGCTCACTTTTGATCATCCCTGAAGACCCTAGGCAGACCTGCTTGTCCAGGTGTTAAACATTGAACCTCCTTTTTTAAGGAGCCCTCCATTTGTCTCAGCTGTTTGTCCTGTATCCTCTTTCTAAGATTGGGTTTGAGGAGATCCAAGCATGACTCAGGTATAGCATAACTGGTGAGTTGTTGGCTGAGGAATGTGCTGCATTGAGATATGCCAGGAAGAAATATTGGGGCTTTTGATTCAGTGTAGTCTGTTCTGTTTTTTTAAAACTCTGGAGAAACCTTGCAGCTGGGTGGTATGGTGAAAATGTAATATTTCTTATTCCATTCATTTCCAAGAATGACCAAAACTGTTCTGGAACAAACTGTGGTCCATTATAAATGACTAAGTGCTCTGGGACACCAGTTCTTCAGAAGAGGCTTCTCAACACCTCAACAGTGTGCGAGGCTGTAGCGGAGGCTATTGGGAATACTTCTGGCCACTTTTCTGGTTTCCTTTTTGATCATCTCTGCCATAATAGGGAGACTTGTATTAAATACACTGCAAGCACAGGCACAGAGCCAGCAAACACTCCTCTTGATTATCTCAAATTCACCCCTGGATTGTCCTACCGTCAACCCAAACTAGGATAATGTACTGCATAGTCACCCGTTTACCGACCACCTTGAGTCCTTGGGACGTATGAAGAAATTTGAGCATTTGGAGGAACCCCTAGGCCATTGTGTAAAGTCTGCACACACAGCACTGGGGTCAAGTTTGAACCAAAGTCACTGGAAGCTTGCAACAGCAACACTGTCTCTGCATCACTCTGCCACAAAAAATTGCAGGAAGCAAATTTGACACTCGTAGGGTGCGCTTGTTACTTGGAAGGATCTTTGTGCCAACTCCTTATGATAATTGATATTAGAACCTATTGTAGGGCAGGCATTATTAGGACAACATTTTAAGCATGGCTTCCTCTTGTGCCAAGAGGAGGTCACTTTCAAGGTGGAAGAGCAATGCTTTGTATTCCGTCTGGGTAAGCCTCCAAACTAATGGCATGTATACTGATTTCTCCTTCCAAAAAAACAAAGTGTTTCCCTCACCCTCCCCTCATCTTCTATTTCCCATTCTGGCCTTTTACCTCTTCTCACCTCCCTATTACTTCCCTGCTGGGTCCCCTCTTCCTTCCCTTTCTCCTATGGCCCACTCTCCTCTTCTATCAGATTACTACTTCTCCAGTCCTGTCCCACTCACCTGGCTTCACCTGTCATCTTCCAGCCAACCTCCTCGCCCTCCCCACACCTTATTCTGGTGTCTTCCCCCTTCCTTCCTTGTCCTGAAGAAGGGTCTCGGCTCAAGATACCTATTGTTTATTCATTTCCATAGACGCCACTGAGCTCCTCTAGCATCTTGTGTGTGTTTCTTTGGATTCCGAGCATTTGCAGACTTTTCTTGTTTTTATGATTTTAAGCAACAAGTACTGTTTGTTTTGACAGATTAAGTTTATCTCTATTAAACACGAGAAAATCTGATGGCCAAAAAGCTCCATTTTGGTTTCATCAGAACATAGAATCTTCTTCCAGCTGATTTCAGAGTTTCCCACATACCTTCTGGCAAACTCAAGCCGAGATTTTGTCAGTTTTTTTCAACAGTGGCTTTCTCTTTGCCATTTTCCCATAAAGCTGTGACTGGTGAAACACCCAGGCCACAGTTGCATGCGCTGTCTCTCCCATCTCAGTCACTGAAGCTTGTAACTCCTCCAAAGTTGTCATAGGTCTCTTGGTGGCTTCCCTCACTAGTCCCCTTCTTGTACGGTCACTCAGTTTTTGAGGACAGCCTGCTCTAGGCAGATTTACAGCTGTGCCATATTCTTTCCACTTCTTCATGATGACTTAACTCCATTCCAAGGGTTATTCAATGACTTGGGAATCTTCTTGTATCCATCTCCTGACTTCTGCTTTTTAATAATCTTTGTGCGGAGTTGCATGGAGTGTTCTTTTGTCTTCATGGTGTAGTTTTTGCCAGGATACTGACCCACCAGCGGTTGAACCCTCCAGATTCAGGTGTATTTTTACCACAATCAATTGAAACACCTGCGTACGGTGATCTCCATTTATCTAATTATGTGACTTCAAAAACCGGTTGACTGGACCAGTGATGATTTGTTGTGTCATATTAAAGGGGGTGAATACTTAAGTAATCAAATATTTTGTGTTTTATATTTGTAATTAATTTGTAATTAATTAAGAGTCTATTTCTGTTGATCAGTGTTAAAAAAACACAAATTAAGTCCACAGTGATTCAATGCTGTAAAACAATAAAATATGAAGACTTGCAAGGGGGTGAATACATTTTATAGGCACCATATATGTCTATTAAGTAGTTAAGTTAAAATAAGTAGCACAAAAAAAGCAGAAACAAAAAATAGTGAGATAATGTTCATGGGTTCAGTGTCCACTCAGAAATCGGATGGCAGAGAGGAAGAAGCTGTTCCTGAATGGCTGAGTGTGTGCCTTCAGGCTTCAGCACCACTGTCCAATAAAAATGAGAAGAGGGCATTTCCTGGGTGGTGGGGGTCCTTCACGATGGATGCCACCTTCCTAAGGCACTGCTCCTTGAAGATGTCTTGGATACTGCGGAGGCTAGTACCTGTGATGGAGCTGACTAATTTTACAATTTTCTGCAACTTGCTTCGACCTTGTGCAGTAGCCCCACCCCCACCCGTACTAGATGGTGATGCAGCCAGTCAGAAAACTCTCCATTGTACATTTAGACATTTTCGAGTGTTTTAGTTGACAAACCAAATCTCCTCAAACTCCTGATGAACTACAGCCACTGTCTTGCCTTCTTTATAGCTGCATCAATATGTTGCATCCAGGTTAGGTTCTCAGAGATATTGACACCGGGAACTTGAAATTGCTCACTCTCCAGGTGATATATTGTAATATCCTATCCTAATCGACTTTCTACTTACTCCTTTAATCAGTTTAACAGTATCTCTGACTGGAAAGCAAATACCTACATCACTAACATTACAAGAGAGCAGCCTAGGCTAATGCTGGATTTCTCACTGTAATAGTTGGACTGTGCATTCAATAACAGACAAGTGTTACTAATTTTATATTTTAATACAGAATGATTAACAAAGATCAGGGAAAAGATTAATTTTTATGAAGTAATGTGTTTTAAAATGAATCCCCAAAACCCTCTCATGCAATTAATCAATAGCACTAAGGGCTTTCATGCTTTTAATTAATTAACTGGGGCCACAGTATCAGTAGACTGAATAGTTCTTCCAGCAAGGCTCTGTATACACGGTGAAAATGTTAATGCAAATAATATCCAAGAATACATTTTTGGTAATTGATAACCAAATATGTTATCTTGAGTTGAAGCTTTAATTAAAACAAAAGCATTGAATGGCAAGTAAGTTGAATAAGCAGTACCTTCACACATCATTAGGGCAGGGATGTTGTGATCCAGCTGTGACAGCCGCCTTCCTTTAGGGCTTTTAGCAGTGAACCATCGGAGCAGCATGAGCTCAGTGTGTCATTGAGGACAATCAGCCTCCTGTCCCTCCTGAGCTGGTGTGACATTGTGATATGATGCTGAAACAGTGACACTGCAGACATATGTATTTTGGTCAACGTTCTTGTCCCAATGCATGTGCCTCGGAGAAATAGCCCTTTAGTTATATTTTCTCTTCACCATTATCCCTTTGGGTTCAAAGTCATGATGACCTTGGCCAGAGGACTCTCATCTGAAGGAAAATATACAAGGAATTGTCAGAACTTGAGGACCTGAGGGAAAGGTTGAATAGATTGGGAATTAATTCTCTAGAGCAGGAGTTTCCAACCTTTTCTTTGCCAATGAGCCTTAACCATGGACCCCAAATTGGGAAATCCTGCTCTAGAACATTGGAGAAATGAGGAGATATTTGCTGGAGCTATCTAAAGTTATGAGGGATATAGATAGTGTAAATGCAATCAGGCCTTTTCCACTGAGGTTGGGGAAGACTAGAACTAGAGGTCACGGATTAAGGCTGAGAGTTGAAATTTTTAAGGGGAATGTGAGGGAGGACTTCTTCAATTAGAGAGTGTGGAACAAGCTGCCAGTGTAGTAGTGGATGCAGGTTCAATATTGACGTTTAAGAGAAACTTGGTACATGATGGGAGAGGTATGTAGGGCTATGGTGCGGGTGCAGGTCGATGGGACTGAGCAGAATAATAGTTTTGCATGGAATAGATGGGCTGAAGGGCCTGTTGTTGTGCTGCAATGTTCTTTGACTTTTTGAGTCTAAGAATGAGGTAACGCTAGTTGCTAGTTGTTTTCTAGTTTGCTTTCCTGGTTCTGATGAAACATTAACTCTCTTTCTTCCTTCAAAAGTATTTATAGCACAGCTCTTTTTATCCCACATTTCTAGCATCTGCATTCGCTTACCGAGTAAATTTTAATGGTCATTTCAGTATCAGACCTATGACTGTGAGGCTAAGCACAGCTTCCACTGCTATATTCAACTTTGTTGACGACACCACTATCGTTGGCCGAATCAAAGGTGGTGACAAATTGGCATATAGGAGGGAGGTTGAAAATCTGGCTGAGTGATGCCACAACAGCAATTGCTCACTCAGTGTCAGCTAGACCAGGGAGCTGTTAATTGAATTCAGGAGGAGGAAACCAGATTCCATGAGCCAGTCCTCTTCGAAGGATCAGAGATGGAGAGTGTGGGGTGATGGGGGGTCAGGAACTTTAAATTCCTCGAAGCTATCATTTCGGAAGACCCACCCTGGGCCCAGCACGTAAGTACAATTATGAAGATCAAAGTTCAAAGTACATTTATTTTTGAAGTATGTATAAATTATACAACCTTGAGGTTTGTCTGCTTAGAGTCAGCCACAAAGCCTGAGATAACCCAGTTTAAAAAAGGACCGATACCCAATGAGAGAAAACAAAAACAAATCATGCAGACAATAAAAGCAAGCAACAACATTCAGAATGAAATTGAGTCCATAGTCACGAAGCTCCAAGCAACCAAAGCGGGCCCATAGCCTTAGACTCAGCTCATCACACAGCATGGCAAATCGTCATGAACCTCGCGGACTTGAAGACCGGAGCAACGAGAGCAGGATACAACCTCAGCGCTGTGGAGAAAGGAGTAAACATCATGGACCAGAGAGCAGAATTGGCCCAAACCTCACCTCCAGTCCTGACACCCTGTCTTTATAGTCCATCTGGCCCGGTGTTTATATTGTCCAAATACCAGATCATTCCCCGCACTAGGACCTGGACCCTACTGCAGCGATACGCCCAGGGGTGGATCTTGTCGCCACAGCTCAGCCTGTACCCATGCCCTTTCCAAATTGGCCTGGCACTTAGATCACTCCAACTTCACCCCTGGTTAAGTGGACAAGCTCCGAAACTCCTCTGCTATGCTTGCTCCAACTCCGTCTCCGGCTCTGACTCGAACACGCCTCAACTTTGCTCCAGTTACTTCCCCTTGACCATGCCTCAATCCCACTCCAAGTTTGCCTTGACCCTCAAGTCAGCCTCAACTTCACTCACCTCTTCATTGTTTTGCAGTGATAGTTTGCCACAATTTTCCACAGAAAAGACGTGAGTAATAAAGTATTTAGTTGTATCTCTTGCTTTAAGAACCACCAGTAAGCTGTTGCCCATCTTCAGTAGCTCCATCATTAACAGGAAGAAAGCACAGCAGCACCTCTACTTCCTTAAGTGTTTGCGAAGATTCGGTATGACATCTAAAACTTTGACAAACTTCTATAGATGTGTAGTGGAGAATATATTGACTGGCTGCATCACAGCCTGGTATGGAAACACCAATGCACTTGAAGGAAAAATCCTACAATAAGTAATGGACACTGCCCAGTCCATCTTGGTAAAGCCTTCCACACAATTGAGCACATCTACATGGAGCATTGTCACTGACAAGCAGCATCCATCATCAGGGACCTCTGCCTCCCAGGTCATGCTCCCTTCTCTCTGTTGTCATCAGGAAGAACATACAGGAGCCTCAAGACCCACACCACCAAGTTCAGGAACAGTTATTACCCCTCAACCATCAGGCTTTTGAACCAGAGGGTCACTTGCTCCATCACTGAAATGTTCCCGCAATGTTCCACGGGAACACTTACAATGACCATTTAACCTACCCAGAACATCTTTGGACAGTGGGAACAAATTGGGGAGCCCGGAGAAAACCTAATGCATTCCATGGGGAAGGCATACAGAGACTCCTTACAGAACAGTGCCAGAACTGAACTCCCAGTTCTGGAATTGTCGTGAATCCTTCGGACCAGTGAGCGCCGCTGAGTAGCGGCAGGTCTCGATGCACCTGAACATCATCTATTTGAGTTTATTACAGTCGTTTAATGACTACTTTTATCATTAAGCTGTCACTGTGTTTTTCATTATGCTCATTACGTGAATGCGGTTTCCTGATGCTGCTTGTTCTTAAGTAATTGGTTTTTGATTTCGACCCGCACAGGTTTCTAGTGTTTTATGTTCTATTCACGGTTATTCTGGGCCACCGCTCATTGCTGAGTCCTGGACTTGAGTTCTGTGTGAACCACCGTTCTGTGTGCTCAAGTCTCAAATAAGGGAGCTCTTAGTTTGATTATTCCTTGTCTTATTCTCCAAATAAATCTTCTTCATTAATTTCTATTATTGTCCTGAGTTTACTCCCCACCTCTATCTGTTCGTCTGAAGATCGTTACGGTAATAGTGCCCTGCTAGTAAATTTGCTGATGACACAAAGGTTGGGGGTGTTGTGGATAGTGTGGAGGGCTGTCAGGGGAACAGTGGGACACTGATAGGATGCAAAACTGGGCTGAGAAGTGGCAAATGGAGTTCAACCCAATAACTGTAAGGTGGTTCATTTTGGTAGGTCAAATATGATGGCAGGACATAGTATTAATGGTAAGACTCTTGGCATTGTGGCAGATCAAAGAGATCTTGGGGTTTGAGTCCACAGGACACTCGAAGCTGCTATGCAGGTTGACTCTGTGGTTAAGAAAGCATACATTGTATTGGCCTTCATCAATTGTAGGATTGAGTTTAAGAGCCGAGAGGTAATGTTGCAGCTACTGTATATAGAACCCTGGTTAGACCCCACTTGGAGTACTGTGCTCAGTTCTGGTCGCCTCACTACAGGAAAGATGTGGAAACCATAGAAAGAGTGCAGAGGAGATCTACAAGGATGTTGCCTGGCAGTGGTGGCGCCAGAGATTTTTTCTTGCTGGTCCTACAGTGGGGCTGAATGATTCAGTGATGGTGCTGAGGGATGTACTGCATGGTAATATGTATTTGCAAGGCCAGACGCGTGGAGTTCAAAAGTCAGTTTCAAGCATTATGTGCCTACTATAAATGCCTCTGATTCACAAGCAACAGCAATTGATAGATCTAATATAGAAGTGAACTGTGACAGTGTAAACAACATCGGAGACAACCCGGGCTACACAGAGCATAAACAAACAAACCAACAGAGCATCTGACCCACAGCGCACAATGTGAATCAGGCACCAATCCCGCAATCAGCGTCAAATGCGTGCTTTTCAACTGAAAAACACACTAACCCACAATGTCCACCGCTATTTGCATTACATAGACAGACAAGGCCAAAAGATACAGCATTATTAAAGTCAAATAAGGCAAACAACAGATGCAAGGCTTTACCAGGAGTTAGACAAATCGTACTCTGACCATGCGATACCTCAATTAATTTGGCTAATGGATTTAAAACAAAAATCAACAGAATCACCTCTTGGAAGTCTAAGCAAAACCAGTAGGCTTAATAGCAGTAGATGTAATATTTTAGGATTTGTAGGAAACATAAGGACTATGGGGTATCCACCACAAAACAATAATAATAATCAGCATTAATCTTGGCCCAAATTTTTTAAAAAATCAGCTGTGCTCACCATTGATGTTTTCAGAGAAGCACAATCCGTCTGTTGTTGTGATTGGTGGTGAAAGCATCATTGATTTTCTGCA
The DNA here is from genome assembly GCF_963921235.1 of Mobula hypostoma. Classification (NCBI taxonomy): domain Eukaryota; kingdom Metazoa; phylum Chordata; class Chondrichthyes; order Myliobatiformes; family Myliobatidae; genus Mobula; species Mobula hypostoma. The sequence continues at coordinate 147,373,992 of NC_086104.1, read as the reverse complement.
TGTCAAGTGCTTTGGTCCTCCGACTGTTTATGGCCGACAGGGCCAAGTTGCTGTTCCGAGCATCGCCGCTGTTATTCCTTAGGTAGTTTTTGAGGCATCTGAAGCAAAAGAAACTCTGTTTGCATGAGGCAGATGTCACAGGTAGAGTCAGTGACATGCAGATTAGTTTGTATAAATCTATAAATGCATCGCGGTAGGGTCTCATTAGAGCTAGAAATTCCACAGTGTCATTCACTATCTGTCCTTGCTTTTGTTTTATTTCCAGCAGATGCCGAACCTGATGTAGCTCTGCAGTCAGGTTCACTTCAGTCACTCCATAGTATTGGGCCGTTAGCCATAGATGACTCTTGTCTAGGAAGAGCTTGTGTTTGGGACTCAATGCTGAGACTCCAGTCAGAACACCCCAGTCTCAAATGAGAACCGTCTTTTCATTTCAGTCAGAAGTCTGTCTATAACTGGATAGAAACAGTGTTTGTGAAGGTCATCAGAGGATGTGACAGGTGTGCGTTCGGTTTGGGCCTCAACAACAAAATCATGCAGGCGGCAAGGTGGCTGGGCCTGTCTCAATTCATATGGTCTGCTCTGTATACTGGCCTTGATGCACAGGTCCCTAGCTCCTGCCTGAATTTCACTCCGTGATTCGTCTCCCCGTTTTGCTGAGAGTGCATCGATAACAGGCTGAGCCAAGTCCACAGCGGATGAAAGTTCCAAACTGGGAGATTGTAGCTGGTCTGACATGAACTTGGTGACTTGGAATAAATCCCCAAACAGAGTGAGAAGTAAAGCAAACTGCTCGTCGATCAGTCCATTTCCAGCTCTGGCCTCCGTTTTCCTCCATGCATTTGGTTGACCCATAATATCCTGCAGTGTAGCTAGAATGGCAGGGAGTGATTTCCTTATAGCCCACAAAGCTGTATATTGCCATGCCCAGCGTGTATCTGACAATTTCTTCAACTCCTCAGGCTGTGCAGTTGATTCCAGTTCTCTCTGTTTCTTCATGAAAAGATCGTGGGCAACAGAGTTTGAAAAGAAGTTGTAAAGCAGCTGCACAGTTTCAAAAAACTCACCCTTCTTGCTTGTTGTACATTGCTCACAACATCCACTAAAACGAGGTTAAGTCTGTGAGCATGGCAATGTATATATAATGCCTGTGGGACCTCTTTCCTGAACCTCTCTTGTACTCCGTTATTGGACCCGGACATCACTGCTGCCCTGTCATAACACTAACCTATACACGTGTTCTTATCAATAACACACTGGGCGAGTGTCTGTTCATTGCTTTTAAGAAGCGACTCTGTGTCCGACCCTTCTGCTGGAGTGAAGTGCAAGAATTCTTCAAGCACGGTTTCGTTATTCAAATATCGCACCACCACTGATATTTGCTGCTTTTTACTCAAGTCTTTACTTTCATCCACCATGATGGCAAAATGTCCAGCCTCCTTGATTTCTGCACTTATTTGACGTCTGACCATATATGCCATAATAACCATAAATTCATTTTGGATATCATGATGGGTGTTTTTTGCATTTCCAGGATTGTCCTCTTTTTTTTTAGCTACAGTCTTATCAAACTGCCCAATTACACTGAGCAACTTAACAAAGTTTACCCTGTTGCCAGATCCATCATCCTCCCGGTGACCTCGCTGGGCAATGCCTTGGCACGCAGTATAGCGTAGAGACCCAACCACTGTTCTCATACACTCACGATTTTCTTGGACGATCTTTGCATGTCCTTTGTCAAGCATATTTCCCAATCTTGAACCATCTTGTTTTCTCAATCTGAATTCGGCCCGTGCCTCCATCGCAAACTTATGAGCTGCACTTACATGGTGGGTTTTGAAGGCTGTTGTAGCTTTCCGTCAGTTGTGGTAACTGGTGACGGTGAAGGTAGATTCAGAATGGAACCCACGTCCTCCACACAGGCATGTGAAGCAGAACGTAGTATCTCTCGTGATCGAATATTCCAGCCAGGAGTACAGGTCAAACCAGCCACGAATAAAACTCCTTTGCTGATTGCCAAACTGTTGTGAAGGGTACTTTTTCAATGCTGGCCGACGGGGTCCTTCCTCAGGCTGCTGGCTGACATCGCTAACAATATTCCCACTAACACTAAGAGCAGCTTCATCCACGTTATCTTCCGAATCCCGCTCCATTTCTCGTTCCTCTACTTCGCCCTCACACTCTTTCGATGAACTGCTGTCGTCCTCATCCCCACTTACTAATTTCTGCATGTCACTTTCAATTAAGACAGGCTCAGGCTGAGACACCACTGATTCCTCTGGGTGATGTCATTTTCTCACCAAAAATCGATCCATTTTTCACGCTGGCCAAAATAATGCACGTGCCAGGCCCACGCTAGCTTGTAAAAGTGCAATGTGTGTGTGGCATCCGTTAGTCTCTCGAGACCACGGATCTGCACCTGAATCCTGCACAATGCATGTATACTATCAATCTCTCACGTGAGTGAGAGTGAGTGACATCACCACCTTAAGTGATCTTGGATCAGCTTAACTGATCTGAGGATAGCAACGGCAAGTATTTGACAATGAACTGATAAGCAGAAGTGTGGAGTGGATCTGACGTTAGACCAGCACAGTGTTTATAGCTTTATTGTTGCGTGGGTACTATGGTAATTGGGGGCGCTGTTTCACTAGATCAACTGGAGAAACAAGCTGTATTCAAAACTATACAGAAAAAACAAAGGAGCTGCAATTTGTATGTCAAATTTCAGTTAATTTCTTGGTGGTGCTATTGTAATTCCTGCTGGTGCTATATCACCAGCTAGCGCCATCTCAGCGCCGCCCTGTTGCCTGGATTGGGGGGCATGCCTTATGAGAATAGGTTGAGTGAACTCGGCCTTTTTTCCTTGGAGCGACGAAGGATGAGAGGTGACCTGATGGAGGTGTACAAGGTGATGAGAGGCATTGATTGTGTGGATAGTCAGAGTCTTTTTCCCTGGGTTGAAATGGCTAACATGAGAGGGCACAGTTTTAAGGTGCTTGGAAGCAGGAACAGAAGAGATGTCAGGGGTAAGGTTTTTATGCAGAGAGTGGTGACAGGTGGCGACTTTGGTGGAGGCAGATACAATAATGTCTTTTAAGAGACTCCTGGATAGGTACATGGAGCTTAGAAAAATAGAGGGCTATGGGTAACCCTAGGTAATTTCTAAGGTAAGGACATGTTTGGCACTGCTTTGTGGGCCGAAAGGCCTGTATTGTGCTGCAGGTTTTCTATGTTTCTATGTTTTTAAACACTATGCTATTGTAGCACCCAAGATTTCCAGCATCTGCAGAATCTCTTATGTCTAGGCTTGCATCTGTTGGCTAGCTTAGAAGATTGAAGACGACTTGATTGAAAGAAACAGATCCTGAGAGGTGTTGTTAGGATGGAATTGGAGAAGGTCTTTCTTGTTCTGGGGAAATCTAGGACTTGGGGTAAATGTGAAAAAAAAGGAACTGTCAAGGTTTGATGTACATTTATATCAATGAGTGTACAGTAAGCAGTATACAACTCTGAGATTTGTGTTCTCCACACAGCCACGAAATATAGAAAACTATGGAAGCCAGTCAACTGTCTGTTTAATGCAAGCATGTAATTTATTCTTTGTTATAGAATTGTGATTCTTCAGTGTTTTTTGCTTTCAGAATTTTAACTGTTTATAGTTGAGGTAGATTGACACTTGATAGGCAAAGGGCTGAAAGGTTACAATGTGGAGATCATAATCAGCCAGGATTTTCTTTAATGGGGAAACAAGCTCAAAGGTCTTCTGCTTTTTCCTGCTTCTAATCATATATCCTTATGTCTATTTTAAAAATAATTTGTAGAAAATCTTCAAAAGGCACTCGTGACTAAAACTGTAACACCTGCTCATAAAATAAAAATTGGGTGACCTATCATGCGAATTATAGAGTGGAGGTTAGTTACAGGCTGTAAAATCAATCACAGCCACTTACAACAGCATGAGACTTTGATGGATTTAGCAAATGCACAAGACATTGCATGATAAAAACCTGCTCTGTTCTTTCCCCTTAATTTCCCACAGTTTTAATTTGTATCCTGTGGAATTTAAGTGACAATTCAACTCAGTTGGTGGCATTCTGATTTAGAAGGTCGTGGGTTCAAGGACTGAATCGGTGATTGGAGCTGGTAATCTATCTGACTCTTCAGTGTAGGATCGAGCATGAGAGAGGTGTCTTGTAAGAGGCACTACTTTGGAATAAAAGTTTCAAACTACAGCCTGATCAGGTTCATATCCTTTAGGACCCCCTTATTACTTCCTTAAATCATCACAGTATAGGGAGGTTAGTCATCTCTTTGGTTTGAAGAGAAGCTTACTGGATATTTGCCTGTAGACGCTGATATACCTCAGATTAGCCCACTGCATGAATAGTGATCCTTAAGACTATAAGTGGGGCGTGGGGTGGCACAGTAGCATAGCTGTTAATGTATCACCATTACAGCGCCAGAGAGGAAATTTGTTATGTCACCAAATACATTCACAAATTTTTACAGATCTACTGTGGAGAGATTTCCAGCTGGCTACATCACTGCGTTCACCAGCAACTTTGATGTATGTGGCTACATCACTGTCTACTACGGGTGGGGGGGGGGTGTTACTGCACAGGACTGAAATAAGCTGCAGAAAGCTGTAAAGTCATTCAGCTCCATCATGGGCGCCAGACTCCCCAGCATCCAGGTCATCTTCAAGGAGCGATGTCTCAAAAAGGTGGCATCCATCATTAAGGACGTCCATCACCCAGGACGTGCCCTCTTCTCATTGCTATCATTAGGGAGGAGGTACAGGAGCTAAAGGCACACATTCAACAATTCAGGAACAGCTTTTAGAACACAGAACATAGAATAGTACAGCGCAGTACAGGCCCTTCGGCCCACAATGTTGTGCCGACCCTCAAACCCTGCCTCCAATATAAGCCCCCAACTTAAATTCCTCCATATACCTGTCAAGTAGTCTCTTAAACTTCACTAGTGTATCTGCCTCCACCACTGACTCAGGCAGTGCATTCCACGCACCAACCACTCTCTACGTAAAAAAACCTTCCTCTAATATCCCCCTTGAACTTCCCACCCCTTACCTTAACGCCATGTCCCCTTGTATTGAGCAGTGGTGCCCTGGGGAAGAGGCGCTGGCTATCCACTCTATCTATTCCTCTTATTATCTTGTACACCTCCATCATGTCTCCTCTCATCCTCCTTCTCTCCAAAGAGTAAAGCCCTAGCTCCCTTAATCTCTGATCATAATGCATACTCTCTAAACCAGGCAGCATCCTGGTAAATCTCCTCTGTACCCTTTCCAATGCTTCTGCATTCTTCCTATAGTGAGGCGACCAGAACTGGACACAGTACTCCAAGTGTGGCCTAACGAGAGTTTTATAGAGCTGCATCATTACATCGCAACTCTTAAACTCTATCCCTCAACTTATGAAAGCTAACACCCCATAAGCTTTCTTAACTACCCTATACACCTATGAGGCAACTTTCAGGGATCTGTGGACATGTACCCCCAGATCCCTCTGCTCCTCCACACTACCAAGTATCCTGCCATTTACTTTGTATTCTGCCTTGGAGTTTGTCCTTCCAAAGTGTACCACCTCACACTTCTCTGGGTTGAACTCCATCTGCCACTTCTCAGCCCACTCCTGCATCCTATCAGTGTCTCTCTGCAATCTTTGACAATCCTCTACACTATCTACAACACTACCAATCTTTGTGTCGTCTGCAAACCTGCCAACCCACCCTTCTACCCCCACATCCAGGTGGTTAATAAAAATCACAAAAAGTAGAGGTCCCAGAACAGATCTTTTTCCCCTCTGCCATCCAATTTCTGAATAGATATTGAACCCATGAACACTACCTCACTACATTTTTTAAAATCTCTTTTTGCACACTTAATTAATTTACCATATACTTTTTTTTTTCTTGCCCCTTATGGGTGGTGTGTATGTGTGTCTTTACCTCAATCTTGGGTCCTCTACCAGAGACCTGGCAGCTTGAGGGCTCGGCTCAGTATCCTTGATGTTCCTAGTCATGCGCTCTTCCGGAGAGTCTGCATACAAGAAGGGCCAGAGTTGCCTCTACTTCCTGAGGAGACTGAGGTCCTTTGGAGTACGCAGGCCTCTCCTACACATGTTCTACCAGTTTGTTGTTGCTAATGAAATCTACTATGTGGTGGTGTGCTGAGCAATGGCGTCAGCACCAGTGATGTCAACAGGCTCAATAAACTGATTAGAAAGTCTGGCTCTGTTATAGGAGTCAAACTGTCACACTGGAAGATGTGGTAAGAACAAAGGACCCATGAAAAATCCTGGCAATTTTGTACGACATTTCTCACCCTCTGCGTGCACCCTTGGCTGAACACTTTTAGTTATAGACTAAGCAACACTCACAACATGCTGGAGGAACTCAGCAGGCCGGGTTGCCTCAGCGCTATAGAGAGAAACGAGTGAACATCACGGGAGAGGAAGTGGAATTGGCTTTCAACTCTGATCCTGACCTTGTCTTTCCTGTATATCGTTTAAATTGTCCAAACAGTGTATCATACCTCGCACTAGGACCTGGTCACTGATGCAGTGAAAGGCTCTGGGCTTAGAACACGGCTCCCGGCAACTCACTCCGGGCTCAGATTTCGCCACCCAGCCTGAAGCTGCCCTTGATTTGCCCAAGTCGACTCGGCGCCCAGAGCGATTCAACCTTGCACTACGCCTGTTGTACGGGCATCAGACGCCCCCTGCCTCTCGGAATGGCTCACTCCATCTGTGTTGATTCTGTAACACACTAGCACAGTTCATCCCTCGAATTCACTTCGCCTTCGCTCGCATCTTCATTGTTTACGGTGATAAGTTACTACAACTTACTTCAGAAAAGCTAATTTTAGTAATGTTTTTAGTCAAATTCCTTTGCTCTTGAACTACCAGTGCGTAGTCACACGCATTTGGTAGTGCCAATACTTGGATCTCACGGCACTGTGGTTCAATCTTGGGTTAGGCAGGTTGTTGCCAAAGCAGTCATCACCCCTCAGCCATCAGCACCCGAAGCTGTTGGTATTTCATTCCCCAGCAAGAGCCTTGCTTCTCTGTCACACAAAAAAAAGTAGTTTTCAATTGATTGGAGCATGTAGTTTTCAGCCTGATGCATGTCAAGAGACTGGGCATGGGTTTGCTATTAAAAATTTCCCTTAGCATTCACTTGAGACACGTTCTCATAACACAAAGCTAATGCTTTTACCCCCTCACTGAAAACATGCTCTCAATGACTTCTGAAATATCAGATTGATGCTCATTTGCCATTAACACACTGGATCAATTAAGGTATGGTACTTGAGATTCAAAACGTCTTGAAATTTGTTAACTCCTTGGATGCTAAAGCAATTCAAATTGTTGTTGGGTCTGTGGAAATTGGTGTAAGACCATTCGCAGGAGGTTGCTGTAAAGAAATTGATGTCTGCAATTCATATATTACAACTGTGAATGCATTTCAAAAAGACTTTGCAAATATAAACAAGCTTTAGAAATGTCTTGAGAATTGTGTTGGATTGCATGTCTTTTTTTTAAATAGAATTACCCAGCATAGAAACAGGCTGTTCAGTCTATATGCCCATGCCAATGAGCAAGTATCTGTATTAACTCCATTTACCATCAATTGGTCCAAAGCCTTGGTGATTCAAATACTCATTTATATATTCCTTAGATATTGTGAAAGTCTCTGCTTCCACCACCCTCTCAGACAGTGCAGTTCAAACTCCTGTTGCCTCTTGTGTTTAAAAAAAGACCAAAGAACTGATTGTGGACTTCAGGAAGGGTAAGATAAAGGAACACATACCAATCCTCATAGAGGGATCAGAAGTGGAGAGAGTGAGCAGTTTTAAGCTCCTGGGTGTCAAGATCTCTGAGGATCTAACCTGGTCCCAACATATCGATGGAGATATAAAGAAGGCAAGACAGTAGCTATATTTCATTAGGGGTCTGAGGAGATTTGGCTTATCAACTAAAACACTCGAAAACTCTTACAAATATATTGTGGAGAGCATTCTGACTGGCTGCGTCACCATCTGGTATGGGGGCTAGTGCACAAGATTGAAGTGCGTTGCAGAAACTTGTAAAGTTAGTCAGCTCAATCATGGGTACTAGCCCCTGCAGTATCCAAGACATCTTCAAGAAGCAGTGCCTTAGGAAGGCGGCGTCCATCATTAAGGGCCCCCACCATCAGGACATGCCCTCTTCTCATTGTTACCATCAGGAAGGAGGTACAGAAGCCTGAAGGCACACACTCAGTGATTCTCTCCCTCTGCAAACCGAGTACAGAATAGACATTGAACCCATGACCAATACCTCACTTACTTTTATTATTTTTGTTTTTTCAATATTTTTAAATTAACTATTTAATATACATATACACTATTTATACTTACTGTTATTTATTTATTTTCTTCTATATTTATCAAGTAGAGAATTGCACTGGTACTGAAAGGTTAATAAATGTCACAACATATGCCAGTGATATTAAACCTGATTCTTATTCCCTATATCCCCTCTAAATTTTCTACTCTAGGGTGGCAGGGTTGATATACACCTCTATCAAAGGAGATGTTAGGCGCTCCTTCCCTCCACTAGCCTGCAGGTCACCCTTGGGCAAGGTGTAGCACCTGCTTAGTCCCCAGTCAGGGTCACGTGAAGCCATGGGAGCTGGTAGTGGATGGTCAGATGAGCAGCTGGTGCATATCACAAGTCCTGGTTATATGAACACTGATGCCAGACAGGCAATATCTGAAGAGTATTGATAATGGCTGGGGTCACATGTTTTGTAAATACACAACTCAGAAGAAGGCAATGTCAAACTACTTCTGCAGAAAAAATTGCGAAGAGTAATCATCGTCATGATCACCCACATCATACGACACGGCACATGAGGAATGGACAAAACGTCCTACTCCCTACTTTAAACCCACACCTTCTAGTTTCAGTCACCCCTGTGCTCCTCGTAATTATGTCCATCTCCAGCACATCCCCTTACAACCTTCTTTGCTCCACAGAATCTCCTCATAACAGAGGTCTTCCATCCAAGGCAACATCCTGGTCAACCTTCTCAGCACACTTTCATCATCCTGTGGAAACCAAATGTGCTAACTGTTTTATAAAGGGTGAATCATAACTTCCCCTCCTCTTATATTCTAAAGTATAATTAAAATATCTGGATAAAATATTGTCTTCTTGTGAGGAATGTCTTCTTTGTTCTCTTCACCACTTCTCCCCTCACTGAACAATCTGACAAAAAGGCTCTTTTCTATCAGGGTTAACACATCCGTGGCTCAGTGTGTCATGTCACACAGCGCTGGCTTGAAATGTCCCTCCAAGTGGAATGATTACACTAATACTGTCCAGAGGGAGTGATGAATGCCAGAGGTCCTTTAGTATGGGACGTTATAACATCTCCTTCCTGCTCTCTCTAATGGAAATAAACAACTCCAAGAGAGTCTAGGTAATTATAAACACAAGAAAGACTGCAGATACTGGAAATCCAAAACAACACACACGCAATGCTGGAGCATCTGTGAAAATGAATGAACAGTCAACATTTTGCACCATGATGCCAGACTGAAAAGGTAGGGGTGGGGAAAGGAGGCTGGCTGGAAGGTGAGAGGTGGAGCCAGGCGGGTTGGAAAGGTAAAGAGTTGGAGAAGAAGAAATTTGATAGGAGAGGACAGTGGACCATAGAAGAAGGGGAAAGAGGAAGGTCACCGGGGGAAATAATAGGCGTTGAGAAGAGGCCAGAATGGGAAATAGAAGATAGGAGAAGAGGGAGGGAAACATTTTGTTTTTTGGAAGGAGAAATTGATATCTATGCCATCAGGTTGGAGACTACCCAGACAGAATATATGGTGTTGCTCCTCCACCTTGAAGATGGCTAACACTGTATGTTCCGATCTATGTACAGTGCATGTGATAAGTAAACCTGAATCTGAAAACTGGTCAGTGACTAAGAAGGTTAGAGAGGCTGAGTTTTGTCGTGAAGCCCCACCTTTTTTTTTCACTGATTCGATCACTGAAGGGATTGGGGCTAAGCGATGCAACACGCAAAATGTAGAGGAACTCAGAGGGTTAGGCATTTTTTGCATTTGTCCAGATTCCAGCATCTGCTTTCTCTAGTGTCTCCTTTGGGCTAAGTATGGAGCTATTCATAATCAGTGCTTCAGTGGGATTCCATGAATCAGTGACAGCAAAGAGAAAAAAACAAAGTTCAAAGTATATTTATTATCAAAGTATGTGTATATTATATAACACACCTTAAATGCTGGAGGAACTCAGCAGGCCAGGCAGCATCTATGGAGAAGAGTGAACGGTCAGTGTTTCAGGCCAAGAGCCTTCACCAGTCCTGATGAAGGGTCTCAGCCCGAAAGGTGGACTGTTTACTCTTTTCCGTAGATGCTGCCTGACCTGTTGAGTTCCTCCAGCATTTTGTGTGTGTTGCTTTGGATTTCCAGCATCTGCAGATTTTCTCCTGTTTGTGATACATTATACAACCTTGGGATTCATCTCCTTACAGGCGGCCATAAAGCAGAGAAACCCAGAAGAACCCATTTAAACAAAGAAGATCACCAAACACACAATGTGAAGAGAACAAAAAAAAAACAAATCATGTAAGCAATAAACACAAGCAAATAGCGTCCTGAACTGAAGACCACAAGGAGACGCTGACCACGGACCCTTAATTCAGCACGGAAGCACATTAGCGAAATGTAGTTGTAGCAGATAAATGAATGCAAAATGCAGAGAACTGATTTGTGTAACGGATGGAAGGAGATGTTCATTTTTTTGATTTGGTAAAAGCTGAGGACTTGGGCCCTTGACTTGTAATTAGCTTGCAGCAAACTTGATGAAGTGTGACTGACTGCACGAAGGAGGATGTAATTCTGGATAATGCCACCTGGTGAATACTGCTTTTCCTGTTTCTGAGGACACAAATATCGATCTTCTAAGTTATGCCACATGGATCATACAGATTGGTGGTGCCATGTTAATGTAGCGATTAGTGACACTATTACACCTCGGGTCGTCAGAGTCGGAGTCCACTCCTGGCGCCAACTGTAAGGAGTTTGTACGTTCTCACCGTGACCGTGTGGGTTTCCTCCAGGTGCTCCGGTTTCCTCCCGCAGTCCAAGGAAGTATGGGTTAGTGGGTTAGTGGGTTAATTGGTCATTGTAAATTGTTCTGTCATTAGGCTAGGGTTAACTAGCTGGGTTGTTGGGCGGAAGGCTCGTTGGCCTGGAAGGACCAGTTCTGCACTGTATCTTTAAACAAAACAAATAAAATCTACACTCAGTGCTGACTTTTTTAGTTACCTCCTTTACTTAATAAAGTGGCTACTGAGTGGTTGTTCATGGTTTTCTGGGGTGAAGCTCAACCACTTCAAGTTTCGACATGTTGTGCATTCAGAGATGCTCTTTCTGCATTCCACTGTTGTAATGCATGATTATTTGAGTTAATGTCAACTGGAACCAGTCTGGCTATTCTCCTCTAGCTTCCCTCATTAAAAGATGTTTTTTCCCACAGAACTGCTACTCATTGATTTTTTTTTGTGCACCATTCTCTGTAAAATCTAGACTGTTGTGCGTGAAAATCCCAGGAGATCAGCAATTTCTGAGACACTCAAACCACCCCGTCTGGCAACAACTATCATTCAATGGTCAAAGTCACTTAGATCACATTTCTCCGCCCATTCTGATGTTCGGTTTGAACAACAACTGAACCTCTTGACAATGCCCGCATACTTTTATGATTATAAATTATAAATGCTGGAAGTACTCTGTGAGTCAGGTAGTGTCTGTTGATAACCTTAAGGTGGGATTTCTGACTGCAATTTATCAATCAAAACATAAACACAAGATATTCTGCAGTTGCTGGAAATCCAGAGTTACACACACAAAATGCTGGAGCAGCTCAGCAGGTCAGGCAGCAGCTATGGAAAGGAATTAAGAGTTGATGCTTCGGATTGAGATCTTTCATCAGGAAAGGGGAAGAAGCCAGGATAAGAATGTAGGGAGAAGGGGAAGAAATACAACAGGGGTCCCCAACCTTTTTTGCACCGCAGACCGGTTTAATATTGACAATATTCTTGCGGACCGGCCGACCTGGGGGGAGGGGTGTTAATCACACCCGAAATATAGGTGATAAGTCAACTATAAGTCACTTATCAGTGGCTGATACACTCAATTTTGTTTCTAAAAGGGTTTATCTAACAAATTTAATATTAGTCACACAGCGCATATTTTCCTCGCGTGAATATAGTGATAAATCAATTATAGGTCATAAGGGGATTCCTTATGTCCAGTCTATTCCGCAATTTAGTTTTCATTGCATTCATTGCAGAAAACTCCACTTCGCAGAGATATGATATTGGAAATGGAAGCAACGTTTTCAGTGCTTTCGTGGCTATCTCAGGATATTCAGCCTTGACTTTGATCCAGAATGCCGGCAGAGATGTTATGTCAAACATACTTTTCAGCCCACTGTCATTTGCAGGATTGAGGAGTTGATCTTTTTCCTACACTGACATGGATGATTCACCGGGGACATTCACAAATGGATCATGGACCCATTCCTTTGCACGTCTTGGGTCATTTGTGGTTGGGAAGTAACGTTCGAATTCTGTTGACAGCGAAGATAGATGTTTGCGCATCAGCTGTGAGCCTCAGTCTCTCCCAGATTCCCAGCTTGTGGCCATGGAACTTGCAGCTTCTCCCGTGGAGGGTCAGACACCCTGAGCCAATAGGCTGGTCCTGGACTTATTTTCCACCTGACATAGTTTGCATTTTGTTGTTTGATTGTTTGTGGTTTTTTGTATTGCTATATTTATGCTCTGTTCTTGGTTGGTGCGGCCGTAACGAAGCCCAATTTCCCTCGGGATCAATAAAGTATTATCTATCTACCTATCTATCTATCTAATGTTGGGAACATGTCAAATATGCCCCTGTCCACTCGCCGTCCCCACAGATCCAGTTTGGCTTTGAAAGCAGACACTTTATCTGCCAACTTGAAGACAGTTGTCATTCTCCCCTGAAGTGACAAATTGAGTTCATTGAGCAGGTTGAAGATGTCACACAGATAAGTGAGTTTTCCTATTCACTCCTCGTCACTGAAGTGTGCTGCCAGTGGTGACTTTTTTCTTGAAAGAAATCTCTGTAGCTGCTCTCTTAACTCAAAAACCCTGGCCAGGGCTCTCCCCCTTGATAGCCATCTGACTTCAGTGTGTAAGAGAAGGAGTTAGTGCTCTGCATCCATTTCCTTGCAAAGCTGCTCAAACAGACGTGAGTTAAGGGCTTTTGCTTTGATGTGATTGATAACTTCAACAACGTCGCTCAATACGCTGTTAAGATCAGGTGACATTTTTCAGCTAGCCAGCATTTCCCTGTGTGTGACACAGTGTGTAGACTGGCATTCAGGAACAACCTCTTTGACTCGGGTAGTGAAACCAGGCTTATTAAGCTGTTCCAACAGCTGTGCTTCGATGTCCTCCGCTATGTCATCGATTCTCCTTGAAACTGTGGTAGCTGAAAGAGAAACCTGTGCCATCTTGTTAGCTGCAGCTTCTCCCAACAGTTCACAGCACATGCCCTTGGCAGCAGGCAGAATCAATTCTTCACCAACAGTGAAAGGCTTCTTAGCGTTAGCAATACGGCTAGCCACTAAGTACGACGCTCTCAGAGCAGCAGCATTTGTGGAGGTGGTGGTTCTCAACACTCCTTCTGTTCAGCTTGTTCATGCTTTTTCCGCTCAAAAACTCAACGGGTTTGTCTTTAAGTGCAGGGTGCTTGGACTCAAGGTTCCGAAGCAGTTTTGAGGGCTTCATTGCCTCATTAGACAGCTTGTCTCCACATATCACGCACAGGGGGCTTGGAGCGTGCGAGTCACCGGTTGCAATAAAACCATATTTTCTGTACAGCTTGTCGTATTTTCTGTTGAAGGAAGCTTTCTTTTTTTTTGCAGTCTTGGCCTTAGCTGTCTCTGCACTACCATCGTCATTAGGCCTTTTATGTCCCCTACCATCTCTTCCAAAGAAACTCTCAAGCGACGTTTGTTTTTTACTCATCGAGTGGTTGAAGGTTAATGGCCGACTGATGACCTCGCGTGGGTAATGACCTTGCGTGCGTTCAAGTTCAGCAGTGGGCGTGACAGGGAATGAGATAAGGTGCAGTTGACTCGTATCGTTTCCTCGCGGCCCGGTAACACATGCTTTGCGGTCTGGTACCGGTCCGCGGCCCGGTGGTTGGGGACCGCTGAAATACAAGATGGCAAGCGATAGGAGAGCCAGGTGAGGGGGAGGGGGGGTGGTATGGGAGGGGGGGATGAAGTGAGAAGCTGGGAGGAGGTAAAAAGCTGAAGAAGAAGAAGAAGAAGAAGAAGAGGAGAACGGATCACAAGAAAAATGAAAGGAGGAGGGGCACCAAAGGGAGATGATAGTCAGGTGAGGAAAAGAAAATGGGCATGAGGGCAGCCAGTATGCGGAATGTTAAAAGAGAGAAGGGGAAGGGGAAAGGACTTACAGAAGTTAGAGAAATCGTTTTCCATGCTGTTAGGTTCGAGGCTACCTCGACGGAATATGAGGTGTTGCTCCTCCAACCTGGTGGTCTAATCATGCTGTGGAAGAAGCCATAGACCAACATGGTGGAATAGGATTGAGAACCAGAATCTCAAACATTATCAGCATCTCTCGCTCCACAGATGTTCTCTGAACTGATGAGTGTTTCCAGTATTTTCTGTTTTTATTTCAGATTTCCAGCTTTTTCAAAACGTTTCTTTTGTAAAAATCAAAAGTAGAGCTGTTTAAACTGATGTTTTGAAACTGAAGCCTTGTCTGCCTGAACAGTTTCCCATGTCAATAAAATGCTTAGGACATTCTGAGTGTGTAAATAACCCTATATAAATGCAAGATCTTTTTATTCTCTGCTTACTGAATGGTGTTTCGTTATTGTTTTTATTTTTTTGGTACAGGAAATGTAAGTGTTCAGCACATATTCCTGTGCGGGAACAAGAGACCAATTTAAACACTTTGTAGCTCTTGACAGGCTGACACATGACGGATGATTTTTACACGGTACCTTAAACCTTCCTGAATGCACTCACACTAAATGCAGGCAAGGTTGGCAAGGGCTTGTACAAGGACAGGAAATGAAGCCAGGTTGAGATGAGACTACCGGAATGAGGGAACCAGAGGTTGTGAGATCGATCAGTTACAGGTGAAGCGGGAGGTCAGCAATGAAGGGGCCTGCATGGTAGCATTCAGAGTTCATTGGGAGCACGATGGTGGTGATGGAGGCAGCATGGTAGCATAATGCTTTACAGTGCCGGTGATTGCGGTTCAATTCCTGCCACGGTCTGTGAAGGAGTTTGTATATTCAACCCATGATCAGGCGGGTTGCTTCCAGATGCTCTGGTTTCTTCTCCCATTCCAAAGATGTACCGGTTAGGGTGAGTAAGCTGTGAGAATGCTATATTGGTGCCGGCTACATGACAACACTTTCAGGCTGCCCCCAGCACATCCTCAGACTGTGTTGGCCATTGCAAATGATGCATTTCACTGCATGTTTCTACATTTTGATAAACATGTGTCAGATAAAGCTAATCTTTAAAAAATGTCCTGACTCTAAACCCTACTGCATGGAAACAGGAACATTCACGATTTACATTTAAGATCCAATTTATTCCCATTACATTCCTATCAACTCCATCCTCACGCAGATTCTGCCAGTCACCTGTTCGCGAGGGGCCACTTCCACACGGCAATTAACTTTTCTACCTGCACATCTTTGAGATGTAGGAGGAAACCAGAGCACACAGAGTCACAGGGAGAAGATACAAACTCCACACAGACAGCACTACAGGTTAGGATCTAACTCAAGATCACTGGAGCTGTGAAGTAGTGGCTCTACTTGCTGTGACATTGTGCCATCATTGTAAGGGCACCTGATAGGTGTATGAGATTGACTGGGGATTTTCAAGATAATGAATGACACAGCGTTGGGCTGGGTTGAACTGAGCTGGACTGAATATGGATTGAATACCCCCACCGATGACCCCTTCTCCCGTCTTCACCCTCACTGATGACTCCTTCTCCCGTCTTCAACCCTCCTCCTCTTCATGGACACCCCGCTCTGGTCTTCCGCCTGCTCTGGATCTCTTTATTGCATCTGCCAGAGAAAACAGGATCTCCCAGTGGCCACACATATTAATTCCACGTCCTATTCCCATTCTGATATGCCTATCCAGGGCCTCCTCTACTGTCAAGATGAAGCCACACTCAGGTTGGAGGAACAACACCTTATATTCTGTCTGGGTAGCCTCCAACCTGATGGCATGAACATTGACTTCTCAAACTTCCCTTAATGGCCCACCTCCCCCTCATACCCCATCATTAATTAATTAATTAATTAATTCTTTTTTTTTTTTAACTCTCTTTTTTTCTCCCTCTGTCCCTCTCACTATAACTCCTTGCCTGCTCTCCATCCTCTGGGCTTCCCTTCCCCTTGCTTTCTCCCTAGGCCTCCCATCCCATGATCCTCTCCCTTCTCCAGCCTCGTATCCCTTTTGCCAATCAACTTTCCAGTTCTTGGCTCCATCCCTCCCCCTCCTGTCTTCTCCTATCATTTCAGATCTCCCCCTCCCCCTCCCACTTCCAAATCTCTTACTATCTCTTCTTTCAGTTAGTCCTGACGAAAGGTCTCGGCCCGAAATGTCGACGGTACCTCTTCCTGGAGATGCTGCCTGGTCTGCTGCGTTCACCAGCAATTTTTTGTGTGTGTTGACAGAATATGCCTGGACTCTTTCGATCACTTTGGTGGTTTGGTGTTTTCTTTGATGTGTTTTTTTTTCTTTGTTTTTGCCAGTTGCACAATTTGTTCTTTTTTTTGTGCATTGGGGGTTTAGTATTTTTCTTTGAATGGGTTCCATGGTCTTTCTTTGTTTTGTGGCCGTCTATAGGGAAGACGAATCCCAGGGCTGTACACTGCATACATAATTTGATAATAAATGTACAGTACTTTGAATCTTTGAATCTTTTAATCTCACCAACTTTGTTTCCTTTGCTCCAGTGAAAACAATTCAAATCTATATACAACTCTCTCCCTCTGCTTTGAATGTAATTGGTAATCAAACCTCCACAAGTCCTTTGAGGAGAGACTTCCAAAGGTTTACCTCTCTCTTCATTTTAATTTTAAATAGCCCCCCACCATTATTTAGTGACCTTGACATGTGGTTCTAGTCTCTTTAGCCAGGAGATATATAGCATTAATGGTAAGGCTCTTGGCAGTGTGGAGGATCAGAGGGATCTTGGGGTCCGAATCCATAGGACACACAAAGCTGCTACGCAGGTTGACCCTGTGGTTAAGAAGGCATACGGTGCATTGGCCTTCATCAATCGTGGGATTGAGTTTAAGAGCCGAGAGGTAATGTTGCAGCTATATAGGACCCTGGTCAGACCCCACTTGGAGTACTGTGCTCAATTCTGGTCGCCTCACCACAGGAAGGATGTGGAAACCATAGAAAGGGTGCAGAGGAGATTTACAAGGATGTTGCCTGGATTGGGGAGCATGCCTTATGAGAATAAGTTGAGTGAAGTCGGCCTTTTCATCTTGGAGTGACGGAGGATGAGAGGTGACCTGATAGAGGTGTACAAGATGATGAGAGGCATTGATCGTGTGGATAGTCAGAGGTTTTTCCCCAGGGCTGAAATGGCTTGCACGAGAGGACATAGTTTTAAGGCGTTTGGAAGTAGGTACAGAGGAGATGTCAGTGGTAAGTTGTTTTTACGCAGAGAGTGGTGAGTGCGTGGAATGGGCTGCCGATGGCGGTGGCGGAGGTAGAAATGATAGGGTCTTTTAAGAGACTCCTGAATGGCTTACATGAAGCTTAGAAAAATAGATGGCTATGGGTAAAGCCTAGGTAGTTCTAAGGTAGGGATGTGTTCGACACAGCTTTGTGGGCCAAAGGGCCTGTATTGTGCTGTTTTTTTTCTATGCTTCTATATTTCTAGATGCATAGATGCTGCCTGACCAGACACATTCCTCCAGCATCTTTTATGGTGTTGCTCAAAATAATCAGCATCTGCAGAATCTCTCGTGTTTATGCGCAGCCCCTCTGTTTCACTGTTGTCAAAAAAATGGCTGAATACTGACAACTATGTTGAAAAGGTATGACCCTAAATGGGGTGGTCTGGCAGCTTAGTGGTTCGCACAACGCTTACTGTACAGGTGAGCCGGTTCAATTCTCATCGCTGCTTGTATGGAGTTTGCGTGCTCGCCGCGTGACCCCGTGGGTTTCTTCCGGGTGCTCTGGATTCCTCCCACAGTCCAAAGACGTACCGGTTGGTAGGTTAATTGGTCATTGTAAATTGTCCTGTGATTAGCCTCTGATTAAATCAGGGGATTGCTGGGTGGCATTACTCGAAGGGCTGGAAGGGTCTATTCCTGTTGTATCTAGATCGATAGATAGATAGAGATCCATTTTGGTATCATACAAGTTAAGTAATAATCAAACTGTAGTGATTGTAATGAACACAGAATTATCATATTTTTGTGTAATGCTATTTGATCCACCAATATTCTTAATAGGAGTAAATTTGTAAAAATCTTTCTTGGACTGGCCAAGCTGTGAATGCAGCCACACAGCAATTTCATTGGCTTATTGCTGCCCTTTGAAGTGCCACAGAGTTCAAGGGTGAAAAAGGAACATTCAATTAACATATCAATTAACATTCTCCCAGCCAATGGTGATCACATCCCATAAGAAACTAAACAAAAATAAAACCCCACTTCTGGCCTGCTCTGGTTCAGTCGTAGGTTTCACAAATGCTCAATGGGTCAAGTGGTAACTTTGGAGACAGAAACATGTTTCCGGTCAAGCATTGCCTACTGCAGCCATTGGAAGGATAGAACAGAAGGAGACATAGAACTATTTAGATTAGCAATCACATCTCTATTCTTGGGTGTAAAACTGTCCAAGTGTGGAAGTGAGATAGATCTCACCCTTGTTTTGTTGTAGCCAATGATAAGGGCAAACATGAAGCTCCTGGAGATATGACCCAAAACAAATGAGCGAACTCTCTCCATCACCAAGTCTTGTCAGGTCTTGAAAACCAAAAAAAAACACCTACAGATGCTGGAGATCTGATACAAAAGCAGATAAAGCAGGAAGCACTCCACCAGTCAGGCGGAATCTGTGAAGAGAATAAGAGATTTAATGTTTCTGATCAAAGACCCATTAAGGAGTCATTCTTGATCATGATTGCCTTTCATCACCAGGTGTTCTTTTATTGCTATGCCATTGAATCAGTCTTTTGGCTAAAAAATTTGCTCTTTAAAAATCTAGGATAGTGAAAAGCCTCATTTCATCCTGGCAGTGCAATGCATTAGATTGGTAAGAAAAGCAAATACAATGAAACATTCGTTTTGAGAGAAGTAGAATAGAAAAACAAGGATGTAATGTTGAAGCTTTATAAGGCTTTAGTTAGACCCCTTGTCTAAGAAAGGATATGCTGGCATTGGAGAGGGTCCAGAAAGCTTCACGGGAATGGTCCCAGAAATGAAAGGGTGAACTAGTGAGGACTGCTTGATGGGTCTGGGTCTGTTCTTACTAGAGTTTAGACCAGCGAGGGGGAATCTCATTTAAACCTACCAAATATTGAAAGGCCTAGATAGAGTGGATGTGGAGAGGATGTTTCCTTTAGCTGGTGGGTCTACGATCTGCGGGCACTATCTTAGAATAAGAGGATGTCCCTTTAGAACAGAGATAAGGAGGAATTTCTTTAGCCTGAGAGTGGTGAATCTGTGGAATTCATGCTGTGGAAGGCTGTAGAGGCTAAGTCATCGGATATATTTAAAGCAGAGGTTGATAGGTTCTTGATTAGTATGGGTGTTAAAGGATAGGGGGAAAAGGCATGAGAATTGGTTTGAGAAAGGTGATAAATTGGCTAGAATGGACTGGCAGAGCATAGTCAATGACCTGAAAGGCCAGTTTCTGCTCCTATGTCTTATGGTCTTAAAATGGATTCAGCAAACAGGGCATTTACTGTGATTAAGAACAGAACATGGTAGAAAGCTACTGTCACCCTGAATTCCTCTCTCCGATCAATCGTCAGCAATCGCGTGAGTGGAACTCCGTGTGAGCTAAGTGACAAGTAATTTGGTTCAGCTCTTGTACCCCACTCAAAATGTTGGCAATTTGGTTAACCCGATTTTACACACACAAGGCCGACTGACGAGCAGCATGAAAGACCACAGCCTGCCACAGATCTTCATATCCCTTGATCGTCTGAAGGATTCGGGAGACCAGGCAGAGATGTCGCCTTTAAGAGCCCAGTCCATCACGGGTGAAGCCCTTCCTACCATTGATCACATCTGCATGAAACGCTGTCGCAGGAAAGCAGGGGCCCCCACCACCCAGGATATGCTCTCTTCTTGCTGCTGCGATCAGGAAGAAGGTATAGGACCCTCAGGACCTGCGTTACCAGGTTCAGAAACAGTTATTACCGCTGAACAATCAGGATCTTGAACAAAAGGCGGTAACTTCACTCAACTTCATTTGCCTCATCATTGAAATATTCCCGCAGCCTAGGGACTCACTTTCGAAGACTCTTCATCACATGTTGAATTGAATGGAATATCTTTATTGTCATTGTTGTGGAGCAATGAAACACAGTTTAGCAGCTCAACGTTTTGCAGCATGACAAAGAATATATACTTAAAATAAACTCTAAAACCTCAGGAGTGCAGTCCAAAATTAATAATATATGGATGGCGGGGTAGGACTATTGCACACCTGCCATTCCTGGAAGTTTGATGCATTTAGCTGCCGCCGTCTTAGGAGGGGGCAGGAGAAGGGAAGGGGGTGTTATACATTTCACTGCTTGTGGGTAGAAGCTGTTAAGGAGTCTCTTTGTTTTCGTCCTTAATGCTCTGTATCTCTTCCCAGAAGGTAGAGGGGAAAACAGGTGATGTCCAGGATGAGTGGGATCCTTTGAAATACAAGTAGCCTTCTTTTGAAGTCTGCCAGTATAAATGTCTCTGAGGGAGGGTAATGTGCCAATAACCCGCTCTGCTACCCTCACCACCCGCTGCAAGTCCTTCCCGTTCTGTTCTGTGCAGCTGGCAAGCCACTCGATATTTATTGCTTATTTATTTCTATTATTGTCTCTTCTTTTTGTATTTTCACAATTTCCTCCAGGTACTCACGTTTTCTACCTCATTTAAAAGAAAAGCAGGTCGGTAGGTTAATTGACTGATGTATGAAGGTGAATGATTGAATCTGGGAGTTGTTGATAAAAATATGGGGAGAAAAAAAATATAATTTTGGGTTAATGCAAATGTGTGGTTGGTGATGAGTGTAGACACAGTGAGGTACTTGCCATTTACACTCAGTCAAAACAGACACGCGCACACACACACACACACATACACACACACACACACACACACACACACACACACACACAATGCAAATATATACATTCACAGTAAGAGGTCAGGTAGCAGAGAAACACACACACATACACAAACTTTGTTCACATAGGAAGAGCTGCAAGTTATTTAAGAAATGCAGCAAGAATACCAAAAAGACAGAGTAGGACTTGTGCCTCAGGATATAATCTATGATTGTTTCTTGTTTCTTTTGCAAGTGTTTGAAAGGTAGTTGTTTGTCAGAGATGTTTGGTAAGTTTTCTGCTTTGGGTCCAATCATTAATTTACGGTCCAAATTGAGCCTGTTGGGTGAGGTGGGTTTGGGCAGCCTGCTCAGCTACATTGTAATTTCACAACAATTCACTTTAATTTAATCTAACTTGCGCTGTATGTATGTTACTGCCAGGTGGAAAGACAATAAGACTTGCACGGAGGCAAAAATGGTAAAATGGTTATCCCAAAATTTCTGTCTGACCTGTTTCAATCAGGAGAATCTAGTTGGACAGATAGACCGATAGATGAAAAGACAGGGAGAGAAGGAGGGAGAGGGAGAGACATAGGTAGAGAGAAGCAGAGGGGCAGAGGGAGGGAGGAGGAGAAGAGGGGGAGGGATGAGGAAGAAATGTGGGAGGAGAAAGAGGGATGGGGCACATGCTATTAGAGTGATTGCCTTTCAGATGTGATTCTGTCCACTCGCACAGTGGCTAGGGTATAAAATAACATTTATTTCAGGTTAAAAAATTGCAAGTGACAAGGTTGTCTGGTCTGTTACAATCTTTCTTAAACAAGTTAGTGCATTTTTATAGTTTATTTAATGTACGAAAATGTCCAGGACTAATCAACACTTGAAGACACAGGATTTAATCAACGAGTCCTCATGCAGGATTCCCTAAAGGTTAATTTGCAGGTTGAGTCCATGGTGAGGAAGGTAAATGCAATGTTAACATTCATTTCAAGAGGACTAGAATATAAAAGCAAGGGTGTAATGTTGAAGTTTTATAACGCACTGGTGAGGCCTTATTGAGAGAAGTTTTGGGCCCCTTATATAAGAAAGGATGTGATGACATTGGAGAGGATTCAGAGGGGGTTCACAAGAATGATTCCGGGAATGAAGTAGTTATCATATGTTTGATGGTTCTGGCCCTTTACTTGCTGGAATTTAGAAGAATGAGGGGGGATCTCATTGAAACTCATTACATGTTGAAAGTCCTAGATTTAAGGTGGGGGGTTATATGGGAGGCAGGGTTTGAGGGTCGGCACAACATTATGTGCTGAAGGGCCTGTACTGTGCTGTACAATTCTATGTTTTTTCTATGTAGAGTGGATGTGGAAAGGATGTTTCCAATGGCAGGGAAGTTGTGTATTTAATATTTCAGTTTTAATTGAGTTATATTGTATATAAATTGTTTCTCATTGGCTATTTTATTTGCTTCAAAATACTGTTCAATTTGTTCCATATATAAAATCCAGTTATCTGTTGTATAATCAAATGTGTTTACCTTTCCAATGCAGCCAGCCATTTCTGCTCTTTTTTAATGATCATTATCACCCAGTATTCACTGCTTATGAACCCTGAATTCTTCTGTTTACTGCCTTTCTTTTCTTGGGTGTCAGAGGACCTGTCTGGACTCATTATATTAATGGAATTGCGAAGAAAGATGACAGCACCTCTATTTTCTTAGGAATCTGCAGAGTTTCAACATGACATCAAAAACCCTGACAAGCTTCTACAGATGTGCAGTGGAAAGGGTATAGACTGGTGGCATCATGGCCTGGTATGAGAACATCAATGCCTTTGGGTAGAAAATCCTCCAAAAGTAGTACATTTGGCCCAGTACATCACAAGTAAAGCCCTCCCAACCATTGAGCACATCTGCATAAAATGCTGTTGTAGGAAAGCAGCATTCATCATCAAAAATCCTCACCACCCAGGCCATGCTCTTTTCTCACTGTTGCCATCAATTAGAAGGTACAAAAGCCTCAGGACTCGCACCACCAGGTTCAGGAACAGTTACTACTCCTCAACCATCAGGCTTTTGAACAAAAGACGATAACTACACTCATCTATTGAGATGTTTCCACAACTAATGATCTCACTTTAGGCACCCTTTATTTTGTTATTTCATGACCATAGTTAATTATTGCCATTTATTTATATTTGCATTTGCATAGCTTGTTGTCTCCTATGCACTTGCCTTTCATTGATCTGTTTACAGTTACTATTCTATTAATTTACTGAGTATGCCTGCAGGAAATAGAATCTCAAGGTTGTATGAGGTGACATCAATGTACTCTGATAATAAACTTTTTTTTTTTAGCTCGACAGCCTCTGGCGTGGTAAGCTGTGTTTTTCACTTGCTGTGTTTATTTTCAGTTTGAACGTCTCACTGTGCTTCAAAAGGTCAATAGGTGGCTTGGGTTCATTTTAGAAATACCTCATCACCAGTGTTATGTTTTGTGACTTCAAAACATTAAACTACTTCAAAGGAAAACACGGGAGTTTGAAATGTGAATATAACTTGAGTTTTACTTTAAGTGAGGCATGCACGTATCACGTGGCGGCATGATGATGTATGCAATCCACAAAACTCATAATTAATTATTTAAATGAAGAAGAATGCTTAATCAAACAATATATATACTGGGTTATTCAAATATTACCAAAATATTAAGTGCACAACAGAGGATCCTAGTACCAGAGGGCACAAACTCAGAATAGAGTGACATCCATTTAGAAAGTAGGTATGGAGGAATTTCTTTAGCCAGAGGGTGGTCAGTCTGTGGAATTCGTTGCCACAGGTGGCAGTTGAGGTGTATTTAAGGTGGATGTTAATTGGTCCCTGATTAGTCAGGACATGAAAGATTACAGGGAAAAGTCAAGAGAATGGGGTTGAGTGGTGGAATGGATCAGCCGTGATGAAATGGTGGAGCAGACCTGATTGGCTGAATGTCCTAATTCTACTCCTCTATCTCATGGTCTTGTGTGGCGCGTGGCCAAGTGGTTAGGGCGTTGGGCTCACAATCTGAAGGTCGTGGGTTCGAGACTCGGCCAAGGAAGCGTGTTGCGTCTTTGAGCAAGGCACTTAACCACACACTGCTCCAGTCCACCCAGCTGAACATGGGTAAATGCTGGGGGATAACCTCGCGATAGACTGGCATCCTATCTGGCGGGGGGGCGGGGGGTGGTCTCGTACTCTCAGTCGCCTCACGCCACAGAAACCGGCATAAGCACCAGCCTGATGGGCCACAAGGCTCGGGACAGACTTTGACTTGATCTCATGGTCTTATGGTTTTATGTTGGTCAGTATGGATTTGGAGGAGAATCTGTCTGACAAATTTGATTGAATTTTTCAGAGAGGTTCAAGACTGTGTTGTTGAGTGTAGTGCAGTTGATGTCATCTCCGTGGACTGAGGAAGGCTATTGACAAGATACACTTAGCCTGTGCTTCAGGGCAAGGTGACAGATTGGAACCATCATAATAGGAAGGAAAGGATGACTATGTTGTGATTGGAAGCGTTCTTCCACTGGTCTATTGCAGGCATAGACAAGGTGATCACAACGCTCCATAGTCAATGCTGTGCTAATCCATGATTCCATAATAATATCAACTAAGGTGACTGAGCCGAAGAACAATATAAGAAATTGGAAATGTGGCACACTGCACTGCCCAGCCAGGTGAGTCCGCATTTTTCCGAGTATATAGGGTCTTGTCCAGTTCCCTACCTGATCCCTACTGTACCACTGACAACCCCACTATAGTTTCATCCAATCACCTTAAATTTCCTGATGTCCAAAGATATCCATCAACTTGAACGTGGAAACTAGTCAATGATAAAACATCAACAGACATTTGGGGCAGAGAATTCCAAAGATTTAGAACCTTTTGTGACGAGAAATTTGTCCCCTGCTCAGACATGTGAGATATTTTATCTTGAGATATTATGTAATAGAATAAATCTTGTTAGATTAAAATATTGCAAGTCTCAATGAGAGGAAGTTGGCCAATAATTTGATATATAGATGGGTCTGATGTCTGTATAGTTAGACGTGTTCTCACCCTTTTCCTCATATTGTCCATCCCTCTGATCTGAGAGTACCTCTTCTATTTACTCATGTTTCAAGAGCTGTGTGTTGTAAGAAAGACCGGCATTAATACTTCATACTTTATACTTTATTGTCGCCAAACAATTGATACTAGAACATACAATCATCACAGCGTTATTTGATTCTGTGCTTCACACTCCCTGGATTACAAATATTAAATATTAAAAATAGTAAAAATTAGTAAATATTAAAAAATTTAATTATAAATCATAAATAGAAAATAGAAAAATGGAAAGAAAGATAGTGCAAAAAAACCGAGGGGCAGGTCTGATATTTGGAGAATACGGTCCAGATCCGGGTCAGGATCCGTTTAGCAGTCTTATCACAGTTGGATAGAAGCTGTTCCCAAATCTGGCCGTACGAGTCTTCAAGCTCCTGAGCCTTCTGCCAGAGGGTAGAGGGACGAAAAGTATGTTGGCTGGGTGGATCGTGTCCTTGATTATCCTGGCAGCACTGCTCCGACAGCGTGCGGTGTCAAGTGAGTCCAAGGACGGAAGATTGGTTTGTGTGATGTGCTGCGCCATGTTCACGATCTTCTGAGGCTTCTTTCGGTCTTAGACAGGACAACTTCCATACCAGGTTGTGATACACCCTAGAAGAATGCTTTTCCACCCCCAATTGCTCTTACCCCAAACAACTTGCTAGGTTATTGAAGAGTCAACCAAATTGATTAGTTCAATATGAATCAGATTGGATGAGGATAGCAGATTTGATTCCTTGATGGCATTATTGAACTAAGTGAGTTTTTGCAGCAAGAAGTTTTTTGTAGTCATTATTTACAGCTTTCTTTTCTTTAATTCCAGGCTTTAGGATGAACAGTGGTATAGCTGGTAGAGCTACACAGCTCCAGTAACCCCTGTTCAATGCTGATCTGTTGATATGGAGTTTGTACGTTCTACCTGTGACTGCATGGGTTTCCTCAAACTGCTCCAGTTTGCACCTACAAGCCAAAGGCGTGCTGGTTGGTAGTTCTTTTGCTGCTATTAAGTGTGTAGGTGAGTGGCAGAATTTAGATGTGAGCTGCTGGGAATGTGAAGGGAATAAAAGACATTAAGATCATAAGATATAGGAGCAGAATTAAGCCATTTGGCCCATAGAGTCTATTCCGCCATTTCATCATTGCTGATCCATTTTCCAAATGACTTGGCCTCCACAGTTTCCTATGGCAACAAATTCCACAGATTCAGCACTCTCTGGCTAAAAAATACCTCCTCATCTCCGTTCTAAAAGGACACCCCTTTATTCTGAGGAGGGCCCGTCTAGTCTTAGATCCCCCCACCATAGGAACCATACTCTCCACGTTCACATTTGATAGGTTTCAATGAGGTCACCTTGCATTTTTCTGAATTCCAGGGAGTATAGGTCCAGAGCCATCAATTACTCTTCATATGACAAGCCTTTCAATCAGGGAACATACATCAAAGTTGCTGGTGAACGCAGCAGGCCAAGCAGCATCTATAGGAAGAGGTGCAGTCGACGTTTCAGGCCCAGACCCTTCGTCAGGACTAACGGTTAGTCCTGACGAAGGGTCTCGGCCTGAAACGTCGACTGCACCTCTTCCTATAGATGCTGCTTGGCCTGCTGCGTTCACCAGCAACTTTGATGTATGTTGCTTGAATTTCCAGCATCTGCAGAATTCCTGTTGTTTGCTTTCAATCAGAGAATCATTTTCGTGAACATCCTTTGAACCCTCTCCAATGTCAGTAGATCTTTTCTTCAAAGGGATGCAAAACCACTCACAGTACTCCAAGTGAGGCCTCACCAGTGCTTTATAAAGCCTCAACATTACATCCTTGCTTTTATTAAGGGAATTTAATTTTCACAACTCCGATGGTAAGGTTTGAACACAAGAGATTCTGCAGGTGCTGAAATTCCAGAGCAGCACACACAAAATGCTGGAGGATCTCAGCGGGCTAGGCAACGTCCATGGTGAAGAACAAGGTATTGATGTTTTGTGCTGAGACCCTTCATTGGAACTGGAACAGGAAGGAGAAGAAGCCAGAAGGAGAAGATGGGGAGGGCGGAGGGGAAGGAGTACAAGCTGGCAGGTGATAGTTGAAGCCAGGTGAGGGGAAAGTGGGGTAAGTGGGGGAGGGTGGGGATGAAGTGAGAAGCTGGAAGGTGGTAAGTGGAAGACATAAAGGGCTGGAGGAGAAGGAATCTTTGGATTTAAACTAGCTGCTCTGGATCATCAGTTCAGGCCTGTGGATTACTGCTGTCATTTTGCCCCCCTGTAACCCAGGGTTAAGGACCAGGACGGATACAAGGGATTGCAGATGCTGGAATTTGGAGAAACCTACAAGATAGTGGAGGAACCCAGCAGGTAAGGCAGCATTTCTCGAGGGAAATAGTCACATCGGTGTTATTGGGCAGCCTGGGCTCAGAGGGCCAAAGAAGTCTGTTACCATGCCTTATCACAGAGTCATAGGAAAGTACAGCACGGAAATACCATTTAGACCATGACAAAATCATCAAAACTGCCTACTCCCTTTGACCATAGCCCTCCATATGCCCCTACCATCAATGTACCTATCCAAACTTTGCTTTAATATTGAAACTGAGCTCGCATGCACTATTTGTGCTGGCAGCCCTTTCCACACTCTGAAGGCCCTCTGAGTGAAGAAGTTTCCCCTCATGTTTCCCTTAAACTTTTTACCTTTCATCTTTAACCCATGACCTCTGGTTGCAGTCGCAACTAACCTCAGTAGAAAAAAATACCTACTTGCATTTACCCTAACTATATCCCTCGTAATTTTGTATATCTCCACCAAATCTCCTCTCAATCTTCTACATTCTAAGGAATGAAGTCTTAACCTAGTCAACTTTTCCTTAAAATTCAGGTCCTCCAGACCAGGCAACATCTTTTTAAATTTTCTATGTACTCTTTCAACCTTATTTACATTATTCCTGTTGGTAGGTGGCCAAAATAGCACACAATATTCTAATTTAGGCTTCACCAATATCATATACAACTTCAAGATACCATTTTGTACTTAATTCATGAAGGTCAATGTGCCAAAAGCTTTTCTTTACAACACCATCTACCTGTGACACCACCTTCAATGAATTATATACCTATATTCCCAGATTCCTGTGTTCTACACACTCCCCCGTGCCCTTTATTTATCTATAAATAATAATAAAAAATAACGAAATGGACAGTTGACATTTCAGACTGAAATCAACACAGATGAACATTGACTGTCCCTTTTTTCCTTCACAGATGCTGCCTGATCTGCTGAGTTCCTCCAGCATCTTGCTAAGAGCAGAGGCAGCCCCCTCATCTTTAACCAAGGGACCACTGGTCTTGGATGAATGATCAAGATGGCTACTTTGGTGTTCTTCCACCCCGATAAGCAACCACACCAACATCAAGCAAGGGCTTGGCAAACAATGACTTCAGTTCTGGAAGGCACTATGTGACTCCTGAATGGACGTGCTGTAGGAGACAGAGAAAAAAAAAACTTCTTGTAAAGTTAGGCCTCACCATTAACTGAGCAAGGTGATTCAATCCCTGCATGGTTTAGACCTCAGTTGAGAGACAAACTAAAGCTTAGCAGAAATAATCATTTGCTGCTTACATCCATTAACAGGAAGCTGAAAGCATACAGCAGTCAGACCTGTCAGATCCAATGAATGGAGCAGTTATTTATCTGAGTGGGTGCTCACTGTACAGAGGCTATCAGTTAATCACGAAGAAACCCAAGGGAACTTTCAGGAGGTTTGTACTCAATATGTGACCTGCTAAGCCCCTCTTTATGTGTTGGAGTAGTTTAGCTAAATGACAGGCAACAGCACACAATCTCCACATGACTGTTTTAATAAATGGAGAGCATTACTTTATTTTCCACCGTGCTGGTGAGCTGAGGTACTCAGTCATAAATCAACACCTGTGACAGAAGGTGGATTTCATATCAAACAACTTAAATCTTTGGAAAAAAGCTGTATTGGGAGGACATAACAAACAGATGTTTATGTAATAAAATCTCTGAAGAGCTTTCAGGAATACTGCACATTTGGCATTATGGAGTATATCAAACATGCATTTCTTAAATTAATTTTCAGAGTGGAAGTGTTGAACATGATGATCTACACTGGACCTAGTTACTAGTTTTACGGGGGGAGGATAAAGGTGGAATATTTTCTTCATCCCATCTGCTATAACAGCAGTCCCCAACCACCGGGCCGCGAGGAAACTTTTCCTCATTCCCTGTCACACCCACTGTGGAGCCATTACGCATGCAAGGTCATTACCTGCGCATCGTCCATGTCAACAACTCCTCGAGCTTGCAAATGACAGTGGGCTGAAAAGTACGTTTGATATAACATCTCTGCTGGCATTCTGGATCAAAGTCAAGGCTAAATATCCTGAGATAGCCACGAAAGCACTGAAAACGTTGCTTCCATTTCCAACATATCTCTGCAATGAATGCAACGAAAACTAAATTGCGGAATAGACTGGACATAAGGAACCCCCTTCGAGTATCGCTGTCTCCCATCACACTTCGATAGGACCATCTCATTGCAGGGAAACAAGCCCAGGGCTCCCACTGATTCAGTGATATTGGTGTGTTGCAATGGTTTTATATGTCCATACGGGAAAAATATATGCTGTGTGTTTAATATCCAAATGTTACTTAAAATGTTATGATGCTATTGACTTATAAGTGACTTATATAACCATATAACAATTACAGCACAGAAACAGGCCATCTCTCCCCTTCTAGTCCGTGCCGAACGCTACTCTCACCTAGTCCCACCGACCTGCACTCAGTCCATAACCCTCCATTCCTTTCCTGTCCATATACCTATCCAATTTTTCTTTAAATGATAATATCGAACCTGCCTCTACCACTTCTACTGGAAGTTCGTTCAACACTTACTTAAAGCTCCCCTGTCCTCCCCTGATAATTGACTTATCACTATATTCATGCGAGGAAAATGTGCACTGTGTGTTTAATATTAAATTCGTTAGATAAACCCTTTTAGAAAGGAAATTGAGTGTATTAGCCATTTATCACCTATAGTCTGGTTGTGATTAACACCTCTCCCTCCCGGACAGAATCGCCAAAAACGATTTGTAGAAAAAAAAATCGGCACGTACATGCATGCGCACACAGGTGCCCGCGCAAGGCTTCATGGTCATTGTAGTCTTTCTCGGGGTAAACACAACGTATTTGACTGCTACTCTTGTCCGTCAGCAACCCTACCCCCCGCCCCCTCCAGGGTCGGCCAGTCTGCAAGAGTATTGTCAATATTAAACCAGTCCGCAGTACAAAAAAGGTTGGGGACCCCTGTGCTATAAAATAAGACCACAAGATATAGGAGCTGAATTAGGCTATTTGACCCATTGAGTCTGCTCTACCATTCAATCATGGATGATATTTCTTCAATCCCATTCTCCTGCCTTTTCCCCTAACTCTTAACTTCCTTATTGATAAATGATCTATGAATCTCTGCCTTAAATATACTCAATGGCTTGGCCAAATTCAGTAGAAACATCATCATCGGGCTGGAGAAATTCCTCCTCAAATCAGTTTTAAAGGGATGTCCATTTACTCTGAGGCTGTGCCCTCAGATTCTAGAATCTCCACCTCTGGATACATCCTCTCCATGTCCACTCTATCCACACCTTTCAGAATTCAGTAGTTTGCAATGAGATTGCTCCTCATCCTTCTGATCTTCTGAATAGTACACATGTACAAAAAATCTTAACAGCACCATGGATGGTCCCAAGCCCGCCTGTGAAAGGAGGAGGGTTGGGCTTGGGGTTAACAACCCCATCCTGTAAAAACCCAGAGCTACTGAAATGCCAGTAGAACCTCATCCCTGGGGGGAGTGGAGGGGTCTTCACCTAGAAGATGTATGAAGTCATGTGGTGAATGTGGAAACCATAGGACCGATTGACCTTTGTCTCATGACTGAGGACTTTGGCGAGTTCCTATTGTCAGCTCATGCTCCAGTAGGGGTGATGGGCTTAAGAAGAAGAAGAGGAAGAAGAAGAAGAAGAAGAAGAAGAAGAAGAAGAAGTCAAAACATTTTACTGGTTGACATTATACTCCTGATCTCATTTTATTAACAATTTTGGGTGAGGAGAGAACCTTTTTCTTTCCCCTGAATTCGCCAAGAATTTAAGTGCAATTTTTATGGGGCTTATGATGAGATTAATTTAATAACTTCAGCGGTTTCTGAAAAAATCAGTAAGTGAAAATGTAGCTGGTCTGCGGGACACCATAGGTACTACAAGGAGAGGAATCAAAATTATTTGGGAGCAAGGTCCCAAAAATGTGTTGACAGAGATTTTCCCATGGCCTCCAAACCCTGTTCACAGGAAAGGAAACTGTGAACTTGAAAATACCACCAACTCCCCTCCAAGAAACCAGTCTCTTGACTTGAGAGACTTTTATGATTTTGGATCTAAATCCAGGTTCTCCCTCCATTCCAGCAATATGATGGGAATACCTTCACTCTGAGGATTGCAATAGTTCTAAAAGGCACATTATACCTTTCCAAGGCTCATTAAGAATAAGCGATGAATGCTGCCCTTGGGTGTCAACCATCGGTGAAGATCTATCTTGGGCCTAACATATTAATGTAATTACGAAGCAGACATGACAGTGGCTATATTTCACGAGGGGAGCAATCTAACTAGTTGCATCACCATCTGGCATGGAGGACCCACTGCACACAACCAGAAAAAGCTGCAGGAAGTTGTAAACACAGTCAGCTCTGACATGGGTTCTGGCCTCCATAGCATCGAGGACGTCTTCAAAAGGCGATGCCTCGAAAAGATGGCATCCATCACTAAGGACCCCCATCACTCGGGATATATCCTCTTCTCCTTGCTACCATTAAGGAGGAGCTATGGGAGCCAGAAGACACATTCTTAATGTTTTAGGGACGGTTTTTTCTCCTCTGGCATCAGATTTCTGAACAGACAATGAGCCAACCCATGAACACTACCTTACTATTTCATGTCATATTATATACCAGTGATATTAAACCTGATTCTGCCATATATAGGACATATTCTAAAACAAACTTGACAGGAAACTTAGAATTATAGCATTCTTGCAAAAAAATAGTTGAAGTTGCATACAATGAGTTCCAAGAAGCATTTTACCCCTACCAGTACCCCCACCAGCCCGCCACCATTTTAATTCAATTCTTCATGGGCTCACCATCATTATCATTATGTCTCATGACCATGGTTGATCTTGGCAAATTTTTCTACAGAGAAAGTTCCTTGCCATTGCCTTTTTCTGGGCAGTGGCTTTATAAGACTGGTGACCCCAGCCATTATCAATACTCTTCAGAGATTGTCTGCCTGGTATCAGTGGTCACATAACCAGGACTTGTGATATGCACCAGCTGATCATAAGACCATCCACCACCGGCTCCCATGGCTTTACGTGACCCTGATCGGGGGGGCTAAGCAGACGTTACACCTTTCCCAAGGGTGACCTGTAGGCTAGTGGAGGGAAGGAGCACCTTACACCTCCTTTGGTAGCAATGTATCTCCACACACTCGAAGACAGCAAACACAGTAATTCTCTACGAAGAAGAGGAAGGGCAGATATTGAATCATAAGAATTCAGGAAAATGGTGGTGTCTCTGATTAATCACAAAATGAATGGAAAATTGCAATATGATAAAGAACATCTCATGGAGTTACTGCCCCATAGCTCTAGAAAGCTTCGCTCAATCCTGACATTGGGTACTGCCTGTGTGGAGTCTGCATGCTCTGCCTGTGGTTACATAGGTCTCCCCATGTGATATGGGAGTAGCAGAGCATCAGACCAGAAGACCCTGCAAAGGACTGTGAGAATGGCCGAGAGGATCATAGGGGCCTCTCTGGTCTCTGCTGGGGACATATATCAGCAGCACTGCGCCCACTGGGCCCTCAGTATTATTAAGAATACCACCCATCTATCTAGCATCCTCTTTGACATTCTACCCTCAGGCTATTAGGCTTCTGAACTAACTCTCTGCCACATTGTATTCGAAGTGTCACCGGATAATCTGTACTGAACCCTATAATATTTAATTCATGCACTTTACTCAGTTTATGAGCAATTCCTTGCACATAAAAGTTTGGTATGGGCCCGCAGATCCTGAGAACTTTCTTCAGGGGCAAAATTGAGAGCATCCTGACTGGCTGCATCACTGCCTGGTATGGGAACTGTACTTCCCTCAATCACAGGACTCTGCAGAGAGTGGTGTGGACAGGCCAGTGCAACTGTAGGTGTCAACTTCCCACTACTCAGGACATTTACAAAGACAGGTGTGTAAAAAGGGCCTGAAGGATCATTGGGGACTCGAGTCTCCCCAACCACAAACTGTTCCAGCTGCTACCATTTGGGAAACGGTACTGCAGCATAAAAGCCAGGACCAACAGGCTCCTGGACAGCTTCTTCTACCAGGCCATCAGACTGATTAATTCATGCTGATACAGTTATATTTCTGTGTTATATTGACTGTCCTGTTGTACATACTATTTATTATAAATTACACATTGCACATTTAGACAGAGACGTAACGTAAAGATTTTTACTCCTCATGTATATGAAGGACGTAAGAAGTCAATTCAAATTCAATTCAATTCATTTGTAGATATAACGCTTACTTTATTGAAACACACAGTGAAATGCATCACTGAGTAGACAGGGAGGATCTTTTACCCATGGTAGAAATGTTTAATGCCAGAAGGCATGCATTGAAGGTGAGAGGGGTAAGTTTTTTACTCAGAGAGTGGTGGATGCCTGGAATGTGCTGCCTGGTTTGATGGTAGAGGCCAATAAATTAGAGGCTTTTAAGACACAAAATACTCTGCAGATGCTGGGGTCAAAGCAACACTCACAACACGCTGGAGGAACTCAGCAGGTCGGGCAGCATCCGTGGAAACGATCAGTCAACGTTTCGGGCCGGAACCCTTCGTCAGGACTGAAGAGGGAAGGGGCAGAGACCCTATAAAGAAGGTGGGGGGAGGGAACCTACCTGCCTTCTCCTTCCCACCCTCCTCCCACCTTCTTTATAGGGCCTCTGCCCCTTCCCTCTTCAGTCCTGACGAAGGGTTCCGGCCCGAAACGTTGACTGATCGTTTCCACGGATGCTGCCCGACCTGCAGAGTTCCTCCAGCCTGCGTGAGTGTTGCAGAGGCTTTTAAGAGGTGTTTAGATAGGCAGATGGATATGACAAAGATGGAGGGATGTAGATATTGTATGGGAAGCAGGGACGGATTAGCTTTTGGGTTTTTAAAAAATTTACCTTTTAGCTGGTTCCGCACAACATTTTGGGCCGAAGGGCCTGTTCCTGGGCTGTGCTGTTTATTTGCTGTTTGAGTCAATGGCCAGCAGAGTCTGAGGATGTGTTGGGGGCAGCTCGCAAGTGTCACAATGTTTCCGGCACCAACATAACATACCCAAAGCTCACTAACCCTCACCCATATATCTTGGGAAGGTGAGAGGAAACCAGAGCACCCAGAGGAAACCCACATAGTCATGGGGAGAATGAACAAACTCCTTACAGGCAGTGGCGGGAGTTGGGCCCCAATCACTGCCACCATTAAAGCATTGCACTAACTGTTATATTACCACACCGTCCAGTGACAGGCAGAAGACTCTGTTTCCACACTATATCATTTTGCGAAACTCTGATTGAGTACAATTCGATTTTGAATGGAAAATTGTAACCGTTAGATTGGCTGGAGTTTTTTTTTGAAGTAATGAACAGTTGTGTGGATAAAAATAAGACTTTAAAAGTTGAGAGAAGTAACAGATAAAATGCCATTCAAAGGAACTCGGCACAGGTCTCATGGGATTGTTGGAAATATACTGGAATGGGCTGAGGCAGTAAATAAAGATTAAGATTAAATGGCCTCTTTCAGGCTATAATTACAGGGGATCACAGTGATCATTGCCTGAACCTCTGCTGTTTACTTTTGTTAATTAAGGTTTAGATAAGGAAATTGAGTGTAATGTGTGGATGTTTGGCCAGGAAATGGAAAAGCAGGTTGTGAGGGAGAACATAAAGTGCTGATGGAGTTTGAAATACGAGAGTGGGTAGCAACATGGCAGAGGGACGACTCCATGTCAAGAAATGTGGTCGAAAAGAATCATCTTTGAATCCGTCAAGTGTTGAAGTTCTGCAGAGTAACACACACAAAATGCTGGAGGAACTCAGCAGGTCAGGCAGCATCGATGCAAAGGAATTAAGAGTCAAAGTTTTGCGCCGAGACCTTTGATCGGGACTGGAAAGGAAGGGGGAGGAGCTGGACTCAGCAGGTAGGGGAGGGGAAGGAGTACAACCTGGCTGGTGATAGGTGAATCCAGGTGAGGGGGAAGGTGGGTGGGGTGAAGAGCAAAGCTGGGAGATGATAGGGGAAAGAAGTAAAGGACTGATGAAGAAGGAATCTGATACGAGAGGAGAGTGGTCTGTGAGAGAAAGGGGAGAGGAGAGCCAAAGAGGGTCTTCCTTCTACTTGATACTTGGAGAGTTGTAGTAGTTACAGTACATTCAGAAGGCCTGGGTGTCCTTAGATGTGAATCCAGCAGAAAAAAAAACAAAAAATGCTGTAGAGGAAGTAATTGGAAAAAAGTAGTAAAGACTGGTTCCTGCGTTGGGGTGGAATAGTCCTTAGAAGAGAGATTGAGGAAACTGGATCTATATCCTCTAGAGCCGATGCAGAGTTTTGACTTAAAACGTTGACAATTCCTTCACTTCCCACAGGTGCTGTTCGACCTGCGAATGCAGCTCCAAATTCTGGCACCTGCAGTTTCCTGTTTCTATTTAATTGAAATCCCTTCATGAGAACTGTGATGGGGATTGAGAAGAAAGATGTTGAAAAGTTGTTTCCCCTGTTGACGAGCCCAGGAACCATCATTTAAGAATAAGGACTTGAATAGAAATATCTCACTCCTGAGAAAGGTGAAGCTCTGCATTAGGTGGTGGTAATCAATATTTGAGTATATTGAAGGTTAAATTAAATAGATTTCTGGAATTTGGGGGTGGGGATATGGGAACAGAATTGGAGAAGGTTTACAACATAGAGAGTGGATATTCAGCGCATTGAGTCCTTACCAGCTTAATGTAAAAACTGTCCAGCTAGTTCTTCAATTGAATTCTCTCTCTGTAACATAGTATTTCCCTCCCTTTTCAAATGGTTATGTATTCCTTTTTGAATACTTCATTCAGTCTGCCTTCACCAGCACACCTGGTAATGTATCTAAGATTATAGTCACTTGCTGCACAAAATAAAACCTGCGTAGATGAGTGTGTCCCCACAAAATCATTCAGAGTCTTCCCCAGCCAGAGGCGCTGGATGAACCATGAGATCCTCAGTCTGCTGAAGGCCAGATCACAGGATTCAGATCTAGTGATCAAGTACGATACAGGAAGTCTAGGTACAATCTCCAAAAAGCCATCTCATGTGCAAAATGGCAATTCCGGACCAAACTTGAATCACTGAAGGATGCTTGACAGCTTTGTTAGGGCTTGAATGATATTAGCTCCTAAAAAAATGAAACTAAGTGACAAAGTTTCCCCTCAGATGAGCTCAATGCCTTCTCTGCTCACTTTGACCGTCAAAACACGGAGGAACATTCATGAACTGCCATAGCCCCTGATGATCTTGTGGTTTCAGTCTCTGGGGTCAACACGAGAGCATTCTTCTGGAGGGACAGCATCCAGCTCAGATGGGATACCTGCCCAAGGAGTAAAGACTTGTGTTGATCAACTGGCTGGAGTGTTCACTGATATCTTTATCCTCTTGCTTCAGCAGTCTGAAGAACCCACCTGCTTCAAGCTGGCTTCAAATATACTGGTGCCTAAGAAGAACCAGGAAACCTGCCCCAATGACTGTCATTAGTAACACTTACATCCACGGTGATGAAGTGCTTTGAGAGATTGTGATGAAACATATCAACTCCAACCTGAGAGGGGACTTGGATTAGCTACAGTTTCCCTATCAGCACAACAGGTCCACGGCACATGCCATTTCATTGTCTCTTCTCCCAATTCTGGAACATCTGGACAGCAAAGATGCATATATCAGAATTCTCTTTATCAACTGTAGTTCAGTATTCAATTGCATAGTTTAGCATTCAAAACTAATCAATAAGTTTCAAGACCTTGGCCTCAATACCTCCTTGTGCACCATCGATTTCATTTGCAGACCCCAGTCAGTTCGGATTGGCAACAACATCTCGCCCGCTATCTCCATCACAAAAGTGAACCACAGGAGTATGTGCTAACCCTCTGCTCAATTTGCCTTATGCCTATGACTGAGAGGCTAAGCACAGCTCCAATGCCATATTTAAGTTTGTTGATGACACCACTGCTGTTAGCCAAATCCAAGGTGCTGATGAATAAGCATATAGGAGAGAGATTGAACATCTGCCTGAGTGGTGTCATAACAACAACCTCTCACTCAATGTCAGCAAGACCAAAGAGCAGGTTTTTGATTTCAGGAGGAGGAAAACGGAAGTCCATAAGCTAGTCCTCATCAGGGAATCAGATGTGGAGAGGGTCAGCAACTTTAAATTCCTTCCCTGTACCCAACACATAAGTGCATTTATGGAAAAAAGCACGCTGCAGTTTAGAAGAATGAGAGGAATGACATTGAAACCTATCAAATATTGAAATATCTGGATAGACTGGATTTGGGGAGATTGCGTCTTGGTGGGAAGAGTCCAGGACCAGAGGGCACATCCTCAGAACAGAAGGACATCCATTTAGAACAGAGATGCAGAAATAATTTTTTTGACTCCACTTTGGTGGCAAAAATAGGAAAACAGATTATTATCTGAATGGTGGCCGATTAGGAAAAGGGGAGGTGCAACGAGACCTGGGTGTCATTATACACCAGTCATTGAAAGTGGGCATGCAGGTACAGCAGGCGGTGAAAAAGGCGAACGGTATGCTGGCATTTATAGCGAGAGGATTCGAGTACAGGAGCAGGGAGGTACTACTGCAGTTGTACAAGGCCTTGGTGAGACCACACCTGGAGTATTGTGTGCAGTTTTGGTCCCCTAATCTGAGGAAAGACATCTTTGCCATAGAGGGAGTACAAAGAAGGTTCACCAGATTGATTCCTGGGATGGCAGGTCTTTCATATGAAGAAAGACTGGATGAACTGGGCTTGTACTCGTTGGAATTTAGAAGATTGAGGGGGGATCTGATTGAAACGTATAAGATCCTAAAGGGATTGGACAGGCTAGATGCGGGAAGATTGTTCCCGATGTTGGGGAGGTCTAGAACGAGGGGTCACAGTTTGAGGATAGAGGGGAAGCCTTTTAGGACCGAGGTTAGGAAAAACTTCTTCACACAGAGAGTGGTGAATCTGTGGAATTCTCTGCCACAGCAAACTGTTGAGGCCAGTTCATTAGCTATGTTTAAAAGGAAGTTAGATATGGCCCTTGTGGCTACAGGGGTCAGGGGGTATGGAGGGAAGGCTGGGGCGGGGTTCTGAGTTGGATGATCAGCCATGATCATAATAAATGGCGGTGCAGGCTCGAAGGGCCGAATGGCCTACTCCTGCACCTATTTTCTATGTTTCTATGTTTCTATGACTCAATGGTGGTGAATCTGTGGAATTCATTGCTTCACAGATGGCTATGCTGAACATGTCAATGGGTACATTTAAGATGGAGGTTGATAGATTCTTGATTAGTCAGAGCATGACGGGATATCTGGAGAAGGCAGGAGAAAAGGGCCGAGAGGGATAATAAATTTACCGTGATGGAATCACTGAGCAGACTCAAAGGGCCTAATTACCAAATTCTGCTTCTATGTCTTATGGTCAAAATGGCAACTCCCTGTGCTATCTGCTACATTCATGTGTCTGGCCTCTATGACTCAGTTCTGCATAAGGTGGAGATTTCAGGAGAAGCTCCATTGTATTGGATTACTAAACTGAGGCAGTACAAAATAGATCCACCAGATTATTCCTGGGATGAGATGGCTGTCCAATCAAGAATGACTAAAGCAATTAGATCTATATTCTTTAGAATTTAGAAGATTAGGAGGTGTTCATATTGAAACGTGTGGGCACGTGGGTGGTTAAGACATTGGACTAGTGACCTGAAGGTTGTGAGTTCGAGCCCCAGCCGAGGGAACATGTT
Organism: Mobula hypostoma; assembly: GCF_963921235.1. Taxonomy (NCBI): domain Eukaryota; kingdom Metazoa; phylum Chordata; class Chondrichthyes; order Myliobatiformes; family Myliobatidae; genus Mobula; species Mobula hypostoma. The sequence continues at coordinate 147,334,307 of NC_086104.1, read as the reverse complement.
GTGTCCTTGAGCAAGGCTCTTAATCACACATTGCTCTGCGACGACACTGGTGCCAAGCTGTATGGGTCCAAATGCCCTTCCCTTGGACAACATTGGTGTCGTGGAGAGGGGAGACTTGCAGCATGGGCAACTGCTGGTCTTCCATACAACCTTGCCCAGTCCTGCGGCCTGGAGAGTGAAGACTTTCCAGGCGCAGATCCATGGTTTCGCAAGACTTACAGATGCCTTTAAGATCATTAGGAGGATAGATGTTGAGATGTTTCCACAAGTGGAAGAATCTCCAATGAAGAGAAATACTTTCATGATTAAGGGTGGACATTTTAAACTGATATGCACAGTGGCCTCTTTCAGAGGATGTTAAATCTCCGGATGTTTCTTCCTTGGTTGGTGGTGGAGGCTGGATCATTAGGGGTATTGGGATAAAGAAGAATTAGGTCAAAATTTGCAAGATCTGAGAATTGAGACCTGTGTGGAATTGGCACAGGAAAGGCGAGGGCTGTAGCAGATCAGTAATAATTATATAGAACGTGATGAACAGGGCTGCATCCAAAACTTTTTGTAGACTTTTCCATTCTTGGGCATTGGTGTTTCCCAACCAGGCTGTGATGCAACCAGTTCTGCATACTCTCCACTATGCGCCTATCGATTTTTTTTTTAAAGCTTTAGATGACAAATTTGGGTCCCTTGCTGTGAATCTGGAGCTGAAGTTACTTCCGGTCATTTATCCACTGAATTGTTCATATATCCTCCCAGCGATATGACTGAAAATGAAGCTCATCACTGAATCTCAGAGACCTTGCTCCATTCAGGTCAACCTGTCCTGAATTGGAATTAATAAAGCAAGACTACTCTCATAAAAAAGGTAATAGACCATTAGTTCAACAACTATTATACTTGACATATATTGTCCTTGTTACAAGATCAAAATATATTATCATTATGTTATCGTAGCCCTTGTCCTTTCAAATCTAGTTACATTTGCTAGTAATGCTTTGGATTTGTGTGATAATATTTCTTAATGCAATGGATTTTCTACACAACAGTGACTTTGTAATGCTCGGGGTTAAGAAAATGCATTTTGAGGGCAAAAGTATGGGAAGACTAGTGTTGGGTAGAAAACAATTTATACTCTATTATACAGAGTCAGCCAACCTGCATACAGCTAAGTACTGGACTAAATGCAAAGCAATAATTAATACAGTTGGAGCAAGCACATTAAATGGTATTTGTCAATTGGATCTGGAACGTTTCGTTATTCACCCTGTCTGTTTAAGCAATGTGTCAACCTTGATCTGGGAGTATTGTTAAGTATGTTCCTCTGTGTAAAAGAGGTGTTTCTTACTAAAGAAAAAATATATATTTCCAGGATTGTTATAATGTTAGCTGTATCTGTGCTCTCAGTGAATCATTAGACAGGAATATTACATCACAGAATGCACATCCAGAGTCAAAATAACACCCAAGACAGCTTTTCTTTTACCACTGATGTGTGTAATTAGTATGTCTCTGTAACGGATCAGCCAGTGATGGCTGATTGGACCTTTCCTGAGGTTAATCGGGTTTTGAGGTTATGTACAGGACTATCTCTCATTTAAAGGGAAGATGTTCAATGAATTTTGGTCGGCGGGGTGGGGATGTGTCTCTACCAAACGAGGTGTAAGACACTTCTGTTATCCGCCACCCTCCAAGTCACACTTGGTCAAGGTGTAGCACCTGCTTCGCCCCCCCCAAACCCCCTCCTCCTATTAGGGTCGCGTGAAGCCATAGGAGTAGGTGGTGGATGGCCTTGTGAGCAGCTGGTGCATATCACAAGTTCTGGTTATGCGACCACTGACACCAGGCAGACAAACTTTGAAGAGTATTGATAATGGCTGGGGTCACCCGTCTTGTAAAGGCAATGGTAAGCTACTTCTGTAGAAAAATTTGCCAGAAGCAATCACAGTTATAGAAAGACCATGATCGCTCACGTCACATGACGTGGCACATAATGAACGAACAAATGAATGCTTAATGAATTAGTGGTTGGTTAAAAAATGTTCCTATCTTGCCTCTCTCCAAAGATCAGAGTTCAACAGTAGATAGCCACCTCCCTTTTCTTTGTTGGTTCACAGGGATTGACAGCTCAGAGCACAAAACAATTGGCAATATTCATTTATCCCACTTCCTGAGCTAGCATTCTTCACCCCACCCATATGAGCAAGAGCGGGGCAACTGACCGTTAACATAGCTGCTGGTTGGATCTTGCCATTTCCAAAAAAGTCTTCCATAGTTATTGGAAAAAGATCACAATATTCATTGCAGAGAGCATTGGGAACCGAGGAGCAAGGTTCTCTGGATAGTCATAAGGGACAGGGTAGGTGCAAGTTCGCAAGAATATTGAGCATGTTTTAGTTATTAATCTTACGACCCAACTAATCGCTTTACTCATATTAAAAAAAAAGTAATATCTTTTTTAAGTTTCTTTAATTTTATGTGTTTGACTTATAACTGCTCTCTGAAATGGCCAAGTGAGCTATGCTCTTCAAGGGTAGTGAAAGACAGACAATAAATGGCCCTTTCACTGATGCCCACATCAATATTCAGAGAGTCATAGGTAAGTCAAGGTAAAACACGGACGCCATGGTACCATAGCTGTTAGCACAATGTTATTATTTCTTAAGGAGTTCCGGAGTTTGGAGTTCAGTTCTGATGCCGTTCAGTAAGGAATCTCCGTAGGTCCTCCATGTGGAATGTGTGTTTTTTCCCTTCCAGGTGCTCCAGTTTCCTCCCTCAGTCCAAGGGTGTACCAGGCAGATTAATTGGTCATTGCAAATTGTCCTGTGATTAAGTTAGGGTTAATCAGGGTTGTTGGGTTGCAGGGGTGGCGAGGTTCAAAGGGCCGGAAGGGCTGGATAGGCCTACTCCCCACTCTATCATTAAATGAAGAAAGAAACAAACAGGGAAATGGGGCCTTTCTCCATTGAGCCCATATCGGCCTTTTACACTCATCGCACTCTAATCCCAGTCTATTCCCCACATGGCTTTCAGACTTCAGCCACCCTCTGTGTGAAATAATTCTTGCTCAGCTTCTCTAAGCCTCTTAGCCCTCTGGTCATAAATGTCTCTAGCCTGAGAAAACATTTCTTAACATTTATGTTATCTCTGGCTCCCAAAATATTGTACACTCCTACCAAAGCCCCCTCAGCTCCTCTGTTCAAAGGGTAAATAAGTCCAGCCTTTTAATTCTCTCATTAAAATTGACACACTCCAAGGCAAAATCCTGGTGAATCTCCTCTGCACCCTCTCCAACTCAATCATGTCATTTCTTTAGCATGTGACCAGAAATACATTCAAAATATTCTCTGGGAACATTTCCAGCGTTTTCTGCTTTATTCCATAGCTTTATCTCGCATTGGAGGAAGAAGGTTCTCCTTAATGCAATGCTGAATGTCCTGTCTCTTGTTCTGAGAGGGTTGCTTTGGACACTGAGTGACTGCCGCATGCTTGTTTTTATGAACCTTGACTACACTGTTAAGTTGTAATTTTAGCTTGGTTCATTTTCTTTGGTGTGCCAGTGTTCAGAGGCACTGTTACAGATGAGTTTGGTTGGAGCACTGACACTTCCCATTTATCATAAGAACAGCCTATTTACTTTCCAGAGAAGAGTCAGACATAAATCTCTGCCAAAATCAACAACACTCTTACCCTGGACTCTGACATTCTAGTCCTCAAACTCTTTATTCAACATGCAAATTCCACAGATTACATTTTTTACCCTTTCCCACTTGCTTCCATATAAAACTTACTTATGCATTTCTTCTTGTCATATGTTTGACTCATTGTGCATTCAAATGAGTGACCAACACTTCAAAAGAATATGGCTAACTGCATGATGGTGAAAGAAATAGAAAGTTTGAGAGAATTCAATAACTCTGAGTGACTGAATTCTTCTGTAATAGAGTTACGTAGAGTTGCAAAGTATGGAAATTGACTCCTTAGCCCATTGAGTATGTACCAATCATTGAACATATATTTCTACTAATTGCATTTTATTCTCTCTCCATTCCCATTGACTCTGCAAAGGTTCTACCTACCTCCGTGTTATACAAATCTTCCGGTTTAAGATAATGCCACTGAAGTTGTGTGACAGCTTACTGGTAGTTCAGAAGGCAAGAAATATGACTAAAAACATTACTAATAACATCTTTTCTGAAGAAAATCATGGTAAACTATCACCACAAACAATGAAGAAGCAAACGGCTGTGATTCAAAGGATGAGCTGTGCGGGTGCATTGCAAAGTCAAAGTGTAACGTGTTCAAGGCGGGGTTGCAGGCAGGGTTGGTATCACTGTCAGAGTTGGAGTAGGAGTGAGCAATTTGGAGTGGAGTCGATGCGGAAGAGTTTGGATGCCTGTCCACCTGACCCAGGAGAGGCATTGGATCACTCTAAGTGCCAAGATGATTTGGTGAGATCGAGAACGGCTTTGGTTTGGGCAGCCCAAGCGTATCACTATGCCGGGGTCTGGGTCCTAGAGTATGCACTACCTGGTGTTTGGACAATTTAAATGCTGGTCCATATAGACTAGAAAGCCCGAATGTTGGGACCGGAGGCAAGGGTTGGGCTGATTTCACTCACTCTCCTGTGATGCTCATTCACCTCTTGGCAGTGAACTTCTCCAGTGCTATAATAGAAAAAAAAACAAAATTGATTTGTTACCTATTAGTGGCAAAGTGGTCAGATATTGATGTTGTTGATGAATTACATGTCTTAAAGCTGTTAACTAGAAAATAGCAAAAAAATGCAAGTTTGCTCAATCGATTAAAAAGATAAATTCTCTCATTGCTTTTTACCTAAAGATTTGAACTCAAGTTTCTGGCTTTGCTTACCTCACTGTGGGGACCAACTTCTTTTATTCGTATGCTCAGTGTCCAATTTATTTGCTACATCTGTGCACCTGCTCGTTAATGAAAATATGTAATCAGCCTATCACGTGGCAGCAACTCAATGCATAAGAGTATGCAGGCATGGTCAAGAGTTTCAGTTGTTGTTCAGACCAAACATCAGTGTGAGGAAGAAATGTGATCTAAGTGATTTTGGCTGTGGAATGATTGCAGATGCCTGATGGGGTTTTCACAGTGTCTCCTGGGATTTTCACGCACAACGGTCTCTAGAGTTTACAGGGAATGGCGCATAAAAACAAAAAAAAATCCAGTGAGTGGCAGTTCTGTGGGTGAGAACACCCTGTCATTGAGAGAGGTCAGAGGAGAATAGCTAGACTGGTTCAAGCTGACAGGAAGGTGACAGTAACTCAAATAGCCATGCCTTACAACAGTGGTGTGCAGAAGAGCATCTCTGAACGCTCTACACGTCGAACCTTGAAGAGGATGGGCTACAGCAGCAGCAGACCACACCACCCTCCGCTCCTGTGCCCACTTTATTGGGTACATTCCTGTACCCAAGAAAGTGACCTGAGTGCACTTGGCCTAATATTGAAAGAAGTAGAACTCACTTATTGAATCTGGAGATTTAAAAGCATTAGGTTCAAAAGCATTTTGAACCTAATTTAGCGCCATGAAAATGTTAATTGTCTTTGATAGGTTAATGTACATGATCAAAGTGCATTTCCAAAACGAAATGTCTTAATGGTCTTCTGCTATAATACCGTTTATGATATGTTAATGAAAGTTCACAACCTAGTCTTCCTTAACTAATAGTCACCAATGAACAGTTATTTGAGTAATGGCAGACAATCTGGATGAATAAATTAGGGGGAAATTGATTTGGGTCTGCATCTTTTCAATCCTTAAGAGCACTCATGTCATTTTGATGAAAAGTTTGAGGTGATAATGTGATATACTGGGACCTTTTCTACCTGGAAAATTCCAACATGCCCTTTCAGAAGCAATCAACTCACCTTTCTGTTGTAACTCTGCTTCTTCTGATGCGAGAAGGTGCCTGCAGGATTGAAAATCCGCGCAGCCCCAGAGAGTAATTATTGCATTACAGAATTGAAAATGTGATTGAGTGAGACTCTATCCATTGTTTTATCCATCTTTCTGAAGACAAAGTCCTAGGTCTGTTTAGTTTCAGGCAGTTTAAAAGAAGGATGTCTTGCTGATAAATCATGCCACTGTCTATCTGTCAGACACCCACATCCACGCTGATGCTCTGAATGTGCATGAAGGACGTGTTCACATTACCAAAAGAACGGAGATGCTGGTGATAAAAAGGCATTAATTAAACTAATTACAAAAAGTGATCAGGATGATTCTTCTCTAATTGCAACCCATTTTCTCAGTAAAACAAAATAGAAATAAGATAAAAAATATTAAATAAAAAGATTTAATGGGAAGTCACAAGACAATGCAGATACTGTGTCTGAAGTTATAAGCCAACTACTGGAGGAGCTCTGAAAAAACAGGTGTGCGGAGAAAGAGGTGTGGTTGACATTTTGGTTCAATACACTACTTTAAGACCATACAGCATCTCAATACCAAATATCAACCATCTCTTGACCTAAGATTAATTAGAAATAATGTAAATGAGTAATTAATGATTGATATCAATTTGATGGGCTCAAGGATTACTCTTCATTCTGTGGTGAGCTTTTGGTCCATAATGTCAGACAAGGAAGCTCTTTAACTCAACAGCCATTTTATTGTGATAGACACAAAGCAGACCGAGGACCATGACCTGGAGAGTGAACCCAACCAGTCTCACACCGATGGGGGAGGTGACTATCACACACCCCGGTTACAGTTAGGGTGACCCACAAATACACAAGCAAATAACTGCATAACCCAAGCTGAAATGTAACAATAAATGAACTGGAACTTCCCCCCATAATCCGACAAAAGCATTTTAACACAAGAACAATAAACATCAGAAATGCATGGGTGGGTTGTCACCCACGCCCCCACCCAGAACATCACAGTACTTTACGACAGTGTAGGTGGCCACATAGACTGCAGACAAAGTAATGCTGTCGCGTCATGTGTCACATCTCTTGGGTCCTAATCTTTCTGTTATCCAAGGGTTCTTCAGAACTCAGGAAAGTGGCATAAAATTAGTAGCTTATGGTTGTTTTATTGAGTGTTACAAGACAAAAGAAGAAGCAGCATCATTGAGAGAAACAAAAGAGAGCATGTTCTCATGGTAAGGGCCCCTCAATGATGGATTCTGCCTCCTTGAGCTGCTGCTTGGTGAAGATGGTAAGCAGGGTTGTGCCCGTGACGGTGCGCAGGAAGGGGGTCATTGTGATGTTGGTCACATTACAGATTAGTATCTATGTGGAGAGTTTGGACAAACTTGGATTGCTTTCGGAAGCTGAATGGTGACATGATAAAAGTTCAGAATCAGTTTTAATATCACTGGCATATGTCGTGAAATTTGTTATCTTTGTGGCAGCAGTACATTGCAATACATAATAGAAAAAGCACAGTGAATTACAGTAAGTATATATATATATTATTTTTATATATTTTTAAATTTTTGCATTATTATTTAATTTAACTGTTTTATATATATATATATTTGGAAGTTTGGTTGATCGCCGAGCTTGGTAAGATGTCCCACTATCCCCAGTGACTACAGATCAGTGGAAATGACCTCACATGTTATGAAATCATTAGAAAGACTGGTCCTGACACACCTCTGGACCTTTGTAAATCCATCGCTCGACCCTCTACAGTTTGCTTACCAACCACATATTGGAGTTGAGGACGCCATTATCTTCCTGCTTCAATGGGCTTACACCCATCTGGATGAGTGAGGCAGCACTGTGAGAATCATGTTCTTTGATTTCTTCAGTGCTTTTAACATCATACGACTTGCTTTATTTTAGGGAGTAAGCACACGGAGATGGAGGTGGGTGCTTCACTAGTGTTGTGGATTACAGACCTCCTGTCCAGACAGCCACATTGGGCTGAGTACAGAACAACTTTGGACAACTTTGTTGAGTGGTGCGGTCTGAATCACCTGCGGCTCAACATCACTAAGACGAAAGAGTTGGTGGTGGACTTTAGGAAGGTGAAATCACCCTGCATTCCCATCTCCATCAATGGAATAGAGGTGGTAGTCATCCAGGACTACAAATACCTGGGAACTCACCTGGACAATAAACTGAACTGGACTAAAATTCCAGAGGTTCTGTATAAGAAAGGACTGAGCTGACTGTACTTCCTGAGGAGGCTCCAGCCATTCAACGTCTGCAGTCCCATGCTGAAGACGTTCTACAACTCAGTGATGGCCAGCATTCTATTCTATGCTGTAGTCTGCTGGGGCAGCAGCTGACGCCAAGAAGATTGATAAGCTCGTCAGGAAGGCTGGTTCTGTTCTGTGGTGGAAATGGATTCCCTGGTGGTTGTGTCTCAGAGGAGGATGCCGCAGAAGTTACAGAGCATTATGAACAATCCCTCTCAAACCCTCCAGGACATACTGGACAAACAGAGGAGCACCTTTAGTAACAGACTGATTCCACTGAGGTGCACCACTGAACGCTTCAGGAGATCCTTTCTCCCTGTGTCTATAAGACTCTGCAACTCCTCCTCTGTAACTACATAAGTGTATGGTTCCTTTGCACATCTGTATTTTTAATGCACATTTTGCATTGTTTCATACCTCAATGCTTATATTTTGTATTTTAAGGTATATATTTCTGACTGAGCAACCTTGCAACAATAATTTTCTTTGGGATAAAGTTTTTAAGTTAAATAAATAAAATGAATAAATATATTATATATAAAATAGTTAAATTAAGTAATAGTGCTAAAAATAAAAATAAAAAAGTAGTGAGGTAGTGTTCATTGGTTCAATGTCCATTCAGAAGTCAGATGGCAGAGGGGAAGAAGCTGTTCCTGAATCACTGAGTATTTTTTATATATATAATTTCTGGGTTTTTTTTGCACGATTTTTGGTCTATTCAATATACATATGTTGGAACTGATTCACTCTATTTATCTGTCTATCTATCTATCTATTTATTTATCAATTAATCAATTAATTAATTAATTTCCCCCTCTTCTTCTACATTATGTATTGCATTGAACTGCTGCTACTAAGTTAAGAAATTTCACAACACATGTTGGTGATAATAAACCTGATTCTGACTCTGAGCGTGTGCCTTTAGGCTTCTGATCCTCCTTCCTGATGGTAGCAATGAGAAGAGGGCATGTCCTGGGTGTTGGGGGTGCTTAATCATGGATGCTGCCTTTCTGAGGAATTGCTCCTTTAAGATATCCTGGATACTATGGAAGTATGGAGGCTACTCTCCATGATGGAGCAGACTAAGTTCAAAACTCTCTGCAGCTAACTTTGATCCTGTGCTGTAGAGCCCTCCTCCCCCCCCCCACATACCAGATGGTGATACAGCCATTCGAATTGTCTAGAATGTGGAACCATGTGGAGTGATCCAATGCAAGTGATTGAAGAAACTGATAAAGTGATTAAAAACTCTGGTGTTTGAACCAGAACAAGGGAGAGCATCTTAAATATTCGTAAACTTTGTTATTTATTAAATGAGGAGACGCATGGATAGAGTGGATAGTCAGAGTCCTTTTCCCTGAGTGGTAATGTCAAACTCTAAAGGGTGTTGATTTAAGGTTAGAGGGGAGAGGTTTAAAGGTGTTTCTTTTCCCACAGAGTTGGACGTGCTGTCAAGGGTAAAAGCAGGTGAATTAACAGTATTTAAGGAGCATTTTGTCAGGCACATGAACAGGTATGAAATGGAGGGATGCAGACCACGTGCAAGTAGACAGGATTAGTTTAAATTTACATCATGTTTGGCACAGACATTGTGGCCAAAGGGCTTGGTCCTGTTCTGGACTGTTTTCTATGCTCTATATCTAAATGAAATATGGAAATGATATTGAAAATCTTTTTCTTCAGTCAAATAAATAAGTAATGTACCTAAGACCATAATAAACAATCTATTTTGTACCTTCTGCTTTGGCAGTGTCAGGGAAATGAATACTGTATTCATTATTGTATACATTAGGACTGCACTTTGGTGGGAAAGCCACAGCTTCGCAGTACCAGAGAACTGGGTCAGATCCTGAACCTTAGTGTTGTCTGTGTCGAGTTTGTACATTCTCTCTGTGACCACTGATTTCCTCTGGGTGCTCCAGTTTCCTCCTGCATCCCAGAAAAATGCAGGTTCAGCGGTTAATTAGCCGCTGTAAAGTGCCTGCAGTGTGTAGGCGAGTAGCTGAATCTGGAGAGAGTTGAAGAGAATGGGGAGAATAACAAAAGGGGATTAATAATATTAGATTGGTGTAAATATGGGTGGTCAACAGTCAGTACAGACTCGATGGGCCAAATGGCCTGTTTCTGGGATGTATTTCTCTTTGTCTCTCTGACCCTATGTTACTGAAAGCTGAAGAGCTATGGAGGCTCGGCTAATTGTCTGATCATCCTTGCTCAAAACCTATACAAGTCTTCCAAAGATTTTGTTTGATTCTGGTGCTTCATGGGAAATATTTTTAGTATTCAATCCTAAAAGACTGCTCCAGAAGAATTTATCTACTGCTTGTCAGAGACAGAGGCAAGTAGACCAGAAGACCAAAAGACAGAGGAGCAGAATTAGGCCATTCAACCCATCAAGTCTGCTCCAGAAGAGCCTCCTAATTTGTTCTGTCATTAAAGTACCGATCCAATTAAATATACATAAAAACTCGGCCTCACCAGCTGCCTGTGGCAATAAATTCCTCACATTCACCACTCTCTGTCTAAAGAAATTCCTCCTCATCTCCTTCTATTTTGAGGTTGTGTCCTCTGATCTTAGACTCCCCCACCATAGGAATTATCCTCTCTACATTCACTCCACATCAACATTCAATAGGTTGGCAATGAGATTCCCCCACATTCTTCCGAATTCCAGTGAGATTGGGCCTAAACCATCAAACGCTCCTCATAGCATAAGCCTTTCACTCCTGGAATCATTTTTGTGAACCACCTTTGAACCCTTTCCAATGTCAGCATATCCTGTCTTAGATAAGGGGCTGAAACTGCTCACAATACTCCACGTGAAGGCTCCCCAATGCTTTATAAAGCCCCAGCATTACACACTTGCTTTTTATATTCTAGTTCGCTTGAAATGAATGCTAACATTGCATTTGCCTTCCTCAACATTGACTCAACCGGCAAATTAACCTTTAGGGAATCCTGCACAAGGACTCCCAAGTCCCACTGCACCTTGGATTTTTGAATTTTTTTCTTCACAAAGAGAATGAATGCAACATATCCGGTCTCTCCTAATAGCGGGAATTCCCCAATCCCAGCCTTGTCAGAGTGAATCTCCTCTGCAGCACAATCATATTGGCGCTCAGGACTGGATAGAGGTGGACTAACCAACATTGTGTAAGGGGGTTTCGACTTTTATGTTACTGCGGAGGCTAATTAAAATGGCTTCTTTGTTATGTTAATCTGGGGAATGCGGCTTTGTTGTGTTAAACGTTGAGAAAGTTTGCGCTAGCAGCTTGTTTTGGTTTAGTGTGAAAGGAGGGTACTATTAACCAATTGGGACAGTTGTTATGGTTGTGGTGTATTTGAAGATACTGTATGCGCGAGGTTTTAGCGGAGAAGGTGGGAGAGCAAAACAGAGGGTGGACGATGTGCTGTGATGTCCGCTAACAGGGTCGGACCCCGAGGAGGGCATTCGGCGGGGAGACGGAGACGGACTCGTGTGGAGTGTCTGGTCGGCCACTGTTGTTGGTCCCAGGCGGCCGGTCGAGGTGGTCCAAGGGGGTCACAGGGTGAAGAGGAAGGTCCTTGAGCTCCAACTGTTTGTGCATGAAGAAATTGAACTTTGATAAGTGTGGCGCCTTTTATTTTCCTTTTATATTTATTCTCTATTAATTATATAGTTCCAGTAATATCTATAAACTGTAAATCATTTAATCGTATCTGGTGTATTGTCTGTTTTTTGGGCGGAGTGGGGTACATCACATAGCATCCACACAAATGAATTACCTAGTTTGTCGGGGCCGAGGGTTGTTTCCCTAGACGACAGCGAGCCGAGCGACCCTGAGGGTGGCCGGGGGGGCTACAATTGAATAAAGCTGTAGTTCATCATTCGAGCTCTTGTATTCTGTGCCAAGCCCAGCGAAGGCAAACATCCCATATGCATGAGTGTCATGGAGCTATGGAGAACAGAAACCAGCCTTTTAGCCCAAGTTGCCTACGCCAACAAAGATGCCCAACTAGTCTTACTTGCCTGCAGTTTCATTTGACATTGGAATTAGAACATAACAGCACAGTACATGCCCTTCAGCCCACGAAGTTGTGCTGACCTTTTAACCGATCAATCTAACCTTTCCCTCCTACAGAGCTCTCTATCTTGCCATCATTCATGTGTCTATCTAATAGTTTCTTAAATTCCCTTATCTATCTGCATCAACCATTAGATTCAGATAAAAATTTATATATCACATAATACAGTGAAATGGGTTGTTTCCATTAACAACCAGCACACCCAAGTCTGTGCTGGGGGGTGGGGGGGCAGACCGCTAGATTTTGCAGTCCAGTACCAGCACTACATATCTACAGTGTTCTACGGAACAATACAAGCAAAAAAACCAGAATAAGACACCAACAGCAAAACAAGCCCCTTTCCCATCCCTTCTACTCCACCCCCCACCAAAGAGGCCTCCACTCCCAGGACAGGCCACCACCAGGCCTCCAGTCCTTGTCCCCGCATTCTAGGACTCACAGAAATGAGGGCGTCAACTTTGAACTTCATCCTAGTATGGTGATCATGGTGTTGATCTGTGGGCCTTGACACCTAGACCCGCTTGGATCTCTGGCCCTGTTGAACCAGGCTCCAATGACTCCTTTGGACCCTTATGGCTCCTTTGTCCCTCGATCTTTAGTCTCTGACCTTCAGCTTTGCCTTCCAGACTTCGCTGAGCTTGACTTTCAGGACTCTATTTGCAGAATCACGCAGACCCTGACTTTTGGATTCTCATGGACCTCTGACACCAGTGACCTGAGGGGTCACCGTGACTCCCACCCACTTCACTAGTTCAGCACGTTATCCACCTGTGACACTACTTCTAGAATTGTATGGATGAACCCTATAGGTTGGTGGACTAAGGTTTCTGGCTTTAAAATTCTTCCTTAGTTTTCTGTGCTAACCATGCAAAGCCGCAGCACACAATCTACTGGAAGTCGAGCAGCATCTGTGGGAAGATAGGAGTTGCTGACGTCTGGGGTTGAAACTCTGCAGTGGAGCAAAAATCACTGACAGTTTCTTTCGTCCCAAAGATGCTGCTCCACTTGTTGAATTCCTCCAGCAGATTATGTGCTGCTCCAGATTGCAGCATCTGCAGAATCTTGTGTCTCCATGTCATTTAGCACAGACAATGTGCATGTATGTGAAACTCTATGTTTTGTTTCACTGCAGTCTGCCATGGCGACAATAGTTTTGTTGTGTCACAATATTTTGAAGCAATTTACTTTGTGTTTGTTGCTTGTCTAGGATGTTGCTTCACAGATTATTGAAGAAATCACCCAGTTTCCTGTCATTTATACCTTCCTTATTGTTGCCTAGCAACTGTTTTGAACTTTCCTACTTACTTGCTTTCAGTCAGATAAATAATTGGCAATTTAACACTGCTTTTAAACAGGAAGAACTGCGAGTTGCGATAGCCAAATTTTATATAAAATTGTAAATAATAGGAGAAGCAGGCAGCTTGATTGTCTCTTGATAAATCAACCTTAATAATATGGTATATTCAGTACCTGAAGATCAGAGATATTCAGGTCACTGGTAGTTTTGATAGTTTCTGTTAGCAGATTGATGTATCTGTGGACTTTAACAGTCACACCTCTCTTTAAATCAACAGCATAGTAGTGGAAATTGTGAGCAGATTCAAAGCTCAATGCCTCAGTCTTCCTTGCTGCTTTGAGGTGGAGTCATTCAGGACCTTGTGCCTCACCCCTGGTCATTTCCACCAGTCGGCTTGTGATCTCAGACCTTTTCGGCCCCCCCCATCTTTGATCTGCACGAGGCAGCTCTCCGGACACTGCAATGCCCTGGATCCTCCGATCAGGATTTAAATTGTACGTCACAGGCTCTAACAGTTTCCGTAACACAAACACGACAAAAAGGACAAGCAGAAGGTGTAAAAAAAAAGTGAAATAATTGGAACATTTTGCTATCCGAAAGATATGGCCTGTGAAGTCATTATTCACCGGTGTCATCTTGACCAGAAGAAATTTAACTGTTTAATGTATATATTTACTGTAATTCACAGTTATTTTTCTATTAGTACGTACTGCTGCCACAAGGTCACAAATTTCATGACATATGCCAGTGATATTAAATCTGATTCTGATAATCGCACTGCATCTTCTCTGTAATTGTAACACAATATCCTGCTTTCTGTTACATGCTGTTCCCTTTGTACTGGCTCAGTGTTTTGGAATCATCTGTATAGATGGCATGCAAAACAAAAATTTTCGCTATATCTCATTACATGTGACATTAATTGGAATTAGAATTGGTTTATTATATCATCTAATCTGAGGAAAGACATCCTTGCCATAGAGGGAGTACAAAGAAGGTTCACCAGATTGATTCCTGGGATGGCAGGACTTTCATATGAAGAAAGACTGGATGAACTGGGCTTGTACTCGTTGGAATTTAGAAAATTGAGGGGGGATCTGATTGAAACGTATAAAATCCTAAAGGGATTGGACAGGCTAGATGCGGGAAGATTGTTCCCGATGTTGGGGAAGTCCAGAACAAGGGGTCACAGTTTGAGGATAAAGGGGAAGCCTTTTAGGACCGAGATTAGGAAAAACTTCTTCACACAGAGAGTGGTGAATCTGTGGAATTCTCTGCCACAGGAAACAGTTGAGGCCAGTTCATTAGCTATATTTAAGAGGGAGTTAGATATGGCCCTTGTGGCTACGGGGGTCAGGGGGTATGGAGGGAAGGCTGGGGCGGGGTTCTGAGTTGGATGATCAGCCATGATCATAATAAATGGTGGTGCAGGCTCGAAGGGCCGAATGGCCTACTCCTGCACCTATTTTCTATGTTTCTATATACAAAGGTACAGCTTATTTTATATACCTTTTGTACAGATCAGTTCAAGACAGGTTTTTCACTGTTCCTCAATACACTTGAAAATACCACTATCAGTGGCCATTTTATCATGTACCTCTTGTAGTCTATGTTCAAGGTCTTCTGCTGTTGTCTAACCACTTCAACGCTGGACGTGTTGTGCATCCAGAGATGCTGTTCTGGATACCACTGTTGTAACGCCTGGTTGTTTGAGTAACTGTCGCCTTCCTGTCACCTTGAACCAGTCTGGCCATTCTCCTCTGACCTGAATTGAATTGAATTGAATTAAATTGACTTTATTCCTTACATCCTTGAAATATATGAAGAATAAAAATCTTTACGTTACGTCTCTGTTCAAATGTGCAATTATAGTAATTTATAATAAATATTAAGTACAACAGGATAGTCAATATAACATAGAAATACGGTTGTGTCAGCATGAATTAAGCAGTCTGATGGCCTGGTGGAAGAAGCTGTCTCGGAGCCTGTTGGTCCTGGCTTTTATGCTGCGGTACCGTTTCCCAGATGGTAGCAGCTGGAACAGTTTTGGTTGGGGTGACTTGGGTCCCTAATGATCCTTCAGGCCCTTTTTACACACCTGTCTTTGTAAGTGTCCTGAATAGTAGGAAGTTCACAACTACAGATGCGCTGGGCTGTCCGCACCACTCTCTGCAGAGTCCTTCGATTGAGGGAAGTATGGTTCCCATACCAGGCAGTGACGCAGCCAGTCAGGATGCTCACAACCGTGCCCCTGTAGAAAGTTCATAGGATCTGGGGACCCATACCAAACTTCTTCAATTGTCTGATGTGAAAGAGGTGCTGTAGTGCCTTTTTCACCACACGGCTGGTATGTACAGACCACGTGAGATCTTCGGTAATATTTATGCCAAGGAACTTAAAGCTTTTCACCCTCTGAACCCCAGGTCCATTGATGTCTATAGGAGTTAGTCTGTCTCCATTCCTCCTGTAATCCACAACCAGCTCCTTTGTTTTTGTGACATTGAGGGAGAGGTTGTTTTCTTGACACCACTGTGTCAGGGTGATGACACAGTGGTATCAGTCGGCTGCCTCATTATTACTTGAGGCCAATCAGTGTAGTATCGTCAGCAAATTTAATTAGCAGTTTGGAGTTGTGAGTGGCGACACAGTCATGGGTGTGCAGAGAGTAAAGGAGGGGGCTTAGTCCACAGCCCTGAGGGTCACCTGTGTTGAGAGTCAGAAGGGTGGAGGTGAGGGAGCCCACTCTTACCACCTGCTGGTGATCTGACAGGAAGTCCAGGATCCAGCTACACAAGGTAGGGTGAAGGCCGAGGTCTCTGAGCTTCCTGTCGAGCCTGGAGGGAATTATAGTGTTGAATGCTGAACTGTAGTCCGAGAGCAGCAGTCTCACACAAACATCCCTCTTCTCCAGATATGTAAGAAAGGTGTGTAGAGCTGTGGCTATTGCGTCATCTGTTGGTCGGTTGTGTCGGTAGGCGAATTGTAAGGGTTCAGTGTGGGTAGCAGCAGGCTGCAGATGTAATCCTTGACCAGCCTCTCAAACCATTTGCTTATTATTGAGATGAGTGTGACAGGACGCCAGTCGTTCAGACATGTTACCTTGGTCTTTTTAGGTACAGGGACAATGGTGGATGTTTTGAAGCAGGAGGGTACTGTACACTGGGAGAGGGAGAAATTGAAAATGCCTGTAAACACACCTGCCAGTTGTGCTGCGTACATCCTGAATACTTGCCCTGGGATGCCGTCTGGTTCCGTGGCCTTGTGACTGTCCACCCATTGGAAGCACTTGCATGCTTTGGCCTCAGTGATGACCAAGCTGCTGGTCACATCATCTGCAGGGGCTCAGTATTAGCCACATCAAATCAAGCATAAAAAAGATTTAGCTCATCTGGAAGAGAGGCGTCAGTGTTGGAAGCTCCACTGCATTTAGCTTTGAAGTCTGCAATGGTGTGCAGACCTTGCCATAAGCCACGTGTGTTGTTGGTGGAAAGTTGAGTCTGAATCTTATCTCTGTATTGCCGTTTCGCTGCCTTGATGACTTTGAGCAGATTATAGCTACCTCATTAAACAAGGCATTTTCACCCACAGAGCTGCCAGACACTGGATGTCTATTCTTTTTTGTTTTGTTTAACCTTTGTAAACTCTGGAGACTGTTGTGTGTGAAAATCCAGAAGATCAGCGGTTTCTGAAATACTCAATCCACCCCATCTGGCACCAACAATCATTCAACGGTCAAAGTTAGATCATATTTCTTTCCCATTCTAATTGTCACAACCACGGATTTGGCAGCGCAGAATATATAGCGATTGTGCTTGTGAATATGCATGTGTCAGCTAATTATTATTTCAATGTGATAGTATTTAACTCCAGTCTTTCCGTTGTAGTGCTTGTTGAGACTTGAATCCAGCACTGCAACACTTTGCTGCCTGCTCGCATTCGGCCTTGCCTGAGAAATTGGACTGTCGAGTCAAATGACTCTGAAGACTAATGGTATTTGTTTTATATTTTGTTATTCCTTTCAGACGCACTGTAGGCTTTATTTTGCATTTGAGTTTTAGTTAACGGCTCGGTTGCCCTAGTGTTTGTTGTTTTTTAACCCTCTAACGCTGTTCTCATTAAAGTCTGTGAACTATCGACTGCCTTCAGAGTGTCTCGCTCTGCACTTGGGCCATATCTGAAGCTGGAGACACTGATGTTTGGTCTGAACAACAATTAAACCTTCTTTTGTGCATTGAGTTCTGACATATGATTGGTCACTTAGAAATTTGCATTAATGAGTAGGTCTACAAGTGTACCTAATAAAGTCACCACTGAGTACAAAGCAATAATAATATCCAATAATAAACCATTTGCTAATTACTACATACTGTTGAAGGGGTTTGGGCTTTCAGAGGATAGCAGACAAATTGGTCGCACTACTACAGATTCTATGGCATTGCTGGGAAGTGCAAAGTCTCAATGAACTGTGGTGCAGGACGATCAGTCGGGGACCAGCAGATTTACTTTAGTTTACAGATACAGCGTGATAACAGGCCCTTCTAGTCCCACAATACCCATGTGACCAATTAACCTACTAGCCAATATGTCTTTGGATTGCGGGAGGAAACCGGCGCTCCCGAAGGAAATCCATGAAAACGAGAGGCTCCCAGGGAACCACATCCGTATGGAGTGCATCCGGCTGCAGCTCCTCGAAGACAGTGGTCGGACAGGGGTCGGTGTTGGGACCGTTTCTTTTTATGCTGTATATAAATGATTTAGATGATGGAATCGATGGCTTTGTTGCCAAGTTTTCAGATGATACAAAGATTGGTGGAGTAGCAGGTAAGGTTAAGGAAACAGGAAGGTTGCGGAAGGACTTAGACAGATTAGGAGAATGGGCAGGAAAATGGCAAATGAAATAGGATGTTGGAAAATGCATGGTCATGCACTTTAGTAGATGAAATAAATGTGCAGACTACTTTCTATACAGGCAGAAAATTGAAAAATCTGAGATACAAAGGGACTTGGGAGTCCTTGTGTAGAACACCCTCAAGGTTAACTTGCAGGTTGAGTCAGTGGTGAGGAAGGCAGATGCAATATTAATATCTATTTCACGGCGTCTAGAATACAAGAGCAAGGACATGATGCTGAGGCTTTATAAGGCACTGGTGAGGCCTCACCTTGAGTATTGTGAACAGTTTTGGGCTCCTCATCTCAGAAAAGATCTGCTGGCATTGCAGAGGGTTCAGAGGAGGTTCACAAAGATGATTCCGGAAAAGAAAATGTTATCAAACCAAGAACGTTTGATGGCTCTGGGTCTGTACTCACTGGAATTTAGAAAGATGAGGGGTATCTCATTGAAACCTTTCAAATGTTGAAAGACCTGGACAGAGTAGATGTGGAATGGATGTTTCCCATGGTGGGAGAGTCTAGGACAAGAGGACACAGTCTCAGGACAGAGGAGCGTTCATCTAAAACAGAGATGTGACAAAATTTCTTTTACCAGCGGGTGGTGAATTGTGAAGGCCAGGACGCTGGCTGTATTTAGGGTAGAGATTGATAGTTTCTTGATTGGCCACAGCATCAAAGGTTACGGGGAGAAGGCTGGGGAGTGGGGCTGAGGAGGGGAAAAGCGGATCAATCATGAATGGCAAACCAGACTCGGTGGGCCAAGATGACTTAATTCTGCTCCTATGTCTTATGGTCTTCTCCAGATATTTCTCTGGCCACACTCACTACTCTGCACACAAGGTCTGCACAAATATGGTATATGTCAGGTTTTCTTCACCAACTGCAGAAGGCAGTGTGATCACCAAAGGGCAAATAAGGGCAGTAAGTGTGATTGATACACTGGATAACCAAGATTTTGCTTCCACCAGCCTCCGGGTCCAAAATATAATTCCCCGTAACTGCCGCCACCTCCAACAGGATCCCACCACTAAGCACATCTTTCCCTCCCCGCCCTCAGCTTTCCGCAGGGATCACCCTCTACACGACTCCCTTGTCCATTCGTCCCCCAGATCCCTCCCCACCGATCTCCCTCCCGGCACTTATCCTTGTAAGCAGAACAAGTGCTACACATGCCCTTACACTTCCTCCCTTACCACCATTCAGGGCCCCAGACAGTCCTTCCAGGTGAGGTGACACTTCACCTGTGAGTCGGCTGGGGTGATATACTGCATCCGGTGCTCCCGATGTGGCCTTCTATATATTGGCGAGACCCGATGCAGACTGGGAGACCGTTTCGGTGGACACCTACGCTCTGTCCACCAGAGAAAGCAGGATCTCCCAGTGGCCACACATTTTAATTCATAGTCATAGTCATAGTCATAGATATAGTCATACTTTATTAATCCCGAGGGAAATTGGTTTTCGTTACAGTTGCTCCATAAATTATAAATAGTAATAGAACCATTCCCATTCTGATATGTCTATCCACGGCCTCCTCTACTGTAAAGGTGAAGCCACACTCAGGTTGGAGGAACAACACCTTATATTTCGTCTGGGTAGCCTCCAACCTGATGGCATGAACATTGACTTCTCAAACTTCCGTTGATAGAATAGTACAGCACAGTACCACAATGTTGTGCTGATCCTCAAACCCTGCCTCCCATATAAGCCCCCACCTTAAGTTCCTCCATATACCTGTCTAGTAGTCTCTTAAATTTCACTAGTGTATCTGCCTCCACCACTGACTCAGGCAGTGCATTCCACGCACCAACCACTCTCTGAGTAAAAAACCTTCCTCTAATATCCCCCTTGAACTTCCCACCCCTCACCTTAAAGCCATGTCCTCTTGTATTGAGCAGTGGTGCCCTGGGGAAGAGGCGCTGGCTATCTATTCCTCTTATTATCTTGTACACCTCTATCATGTCTCCTCTCATCCTCCTTCTCTCTAAAGAGTAAAGCCCTAGCTCCCTTAATCTCTGATCATAATGCATACTCTCTAAACCAGGCAGCATCCTGGTAAATCTCCTCTGTACCCTTTCAAATGCTTCCACATTCTTCCCATAGTGAATTATATGAATTAATGCCCCACCCCTTCCTCGTACTCCATCCGTTATTGCCCATCCTCTGGGCATCCCCCCTCCCCCTTTCTTTCTCCCTAGGCCTCCCATCCCATGATCCTCTCATATCCCTTTTGCCAATCACCTGTCCAGCTTTTGGCTCCATCCCTCCTCCTCCTGTCTTCTCCCATCATTTTGGATCTTCCCCCTCCCTTTCAAATCTCTTACTAGCTCTTCTTTCAGTTAGTCCTGTCGAAGGGTCTCGGCCCGAAACGTCGACTGTACCTCTTCCGAGAGATGCTGCCTGGCCTGCTGCGTTCACCAGCAACTTTTATGTGTGTTGCTAGAAATTCCAGCATCTGCAGATTTCCTCGTGTTTGTGTTTTGCTTCCTGAATACCTTTGGGTCTATCTTCTGGATTTTTGGGCTGCTAATCATAAAAATCACCACGAAAGTTTCCAAATACTCACTTTTTTTGTGAAATTGCCTATATTTGATATTTCAGTTGATAACTCAGGTCAATTAAAATGTTGCCCACAATGTAAGTTGAAAGGTTTTCTATCTTGTCTAGTCGTGCTTGGGCATACTTAGGCAGGGCAGATGCTGCATAGCAGGATAGCTTTTGGAAAGGCTATAAAAGCATCATGCACACACCATTCTATGCATTGAAGTCACATGTATATTTGGTTGCAATCATGTTAACATGCATGCACAGTGCATATAGCATTTTGTGTGTACTGATTATAATAAAGTAATTGTACTTTCAGGAATACTTATGTTAGGAAAATGTCTTGCCAAAGGTGCAACAGCCATGATACTTTCTGTTATACTTGTGGCGAGTATATGCTTATGGGCTCTACATTGGGTGTAAAATTGGCAACCAAGACAAAGCCTGGACTCCCCTTATTTGTTGCGCAACATTCACTGTCAAACTTAGAGCTTGGCTCAGAGGTACTCAGAGGTCAATGCTGTTCACTGCCCTGATGATATGGTGAGAGTAGAACGACCATGTGACAGACTGTTACTTCTGTCCGATCAGTGGGTCTGGTTTCTGTGCTAAAAACAAGAAATCCGTTGAATACTCCAACCTCCCTTCAGTCCTGAGACTTGTGCTGCATGATGATAAGTCTTTCAGTAACAAGCCACCAGAGACATGGAATCGAGAGGAGGCAGACGAAGATGCCATGGTGCACGAGCCAGGGATGGAAAATGACACCAACACTGATACAGATTTTGAACCTTTTATGTCAAGTGAGCCTCATCTGATAACTCAGTCTTAGCTAAATGACCTGGTCAGAGATTTTGATTTGTCAACGGCAGAAGCAGAATTAGTGGGTTCAAGACTGCAAGTATGGAATCTGCTGTCGCCAGGTACAAAAGTTTCCATGAAGAATTTCGATATTTGAGACAAATGTTTCCCAGAATATGCCAAAATTAAGGAAGGCAGTTTATTGGTCCACAAATCAGACAGGTCTTCAATGACAGGCAATCAAAGAACCTCCCTTGGGACCAGAGAAAATCACATGGAAGGCATTCAAGGATGTTGTTGAAAATTTTCTTGGCAACTACAGAGCACCAAAATACATGCAGCTGGTTGACAACATGCTTTAAGCATACAAGACCATGAAGTGCAACATGTCGGTAAAGATTCATCTTCTGCATTCCCTTTTAGACTTTTTCCCTGCAAATCTTGGTGCCGTCAGTGATGAGTATGGTGAAAGGTTTCACCAGGACATTGCAGTCATGGAGAAACAATATGGACAACTGTAATCCATCAGTGTTAGCTGATTATTGTTGGACCTTAAGCAAGAAGCCTCAGACATGAAGTACAAATGAAAATCATCAACAAAACATTTGTAGCTTAGTTGAACTATTGCAAAACATCAGCACCGTTAATTACACAATTAAATGTATTATATTAAATCAAAGATAATTTCTTGTTTCCCAAATTCCTTGAAGCTTCAAGCAGTCTATCATACTCACAAAGAATTTCTGAGGAAGCAACACTTCAGAAAAAAAATTGCTATCCAGTGCTATTCTTGAAGCTGTTGTGTGCTGAGTTTATTGTTGACCTTCACAATATCCCTGATGAATGCACTATTTTTGTCTTCAGTACAAAATCATCCCTCATATTTTATTCACTCTCCCAAGACTTCTGACTGTGTCGCAGTAAATTTGGTTCAGAGCACTGTTTAACACAATTACAGTGGAGTGGCAGTCTTTGAAAAGGAAACTTGAGAAGCTTAAATTGAGTTCTTGAGTTGATTTTGAGAACTGTGGAAAAGTTCTACTGCAGCAATGAAGAATAGGTCACATTTACAAGTCCAGATGCCTAAAATAATTAGTTGGGTTCATAGTCCACACCCTGATTCTCATTTCCCTCATTTCAGCAATGTCCTCCCTCACAGCAACATTGGGTACCCCTGTGAGCCGCTTGATACACAGTCTTCACACTCCTTGTGATCTCTCGTCCATTAGTGTGACTTCTACTGCTCCTTACCTAATAAGGAGCAGTGGTAGTCACCTCCAACACCTAACAACGTGGCCACTGAGTATGTTTGCGGTCTCAAGCTGGCTGTAAACCATCCACCTCATGGTTTGACATGCTGTGCATTCGCAGAAGCTCTTCTGCATGCTGTTGTTGTAACGTGTGGTTATCTGAGTTATTGCCACCCTCCTGTCAGCTTGAAACACTTGAAACACTCCTCTGACCTCTCTCATTAAAAGGCACAGAACTGTCACTCACTTGATCATTTTTTTTTCTCATTTAATTTTTTGCATCATTCTCTGTAAACTCCAGAGACTGTTGTGTGTGAAAATCCCAAGAGATCAGCAGTTTCTGAGATACTCAAACCACCCTGTCAGGCACCAACAATCATTCCTTGATCTAAGTCACTTAGCTCACACTTCTTCACTATTCTGATACTTTTTCTGAACAACAACTGAATCTCTTCTTCCTCTTCTAGTGATGTTTAGTGGCAGTTTGCAGGCCAATAAATGGTGCATTACCACCACCTACTGAGTTGGAGTGTGGAGCAAAGAGATAGGAAGTACATCCACTTCAAATCCCTCCCCACCAAAATTACCCCAAATAATATTAAAAAGTCAAATACACACTTAAACATTATGATAGCAGTGATAAACTGAATCCTTTGACCACGTTGGCATGCTTTTATTTATTGAGTTGTTGCCACATGATTGGCTGGTGAGATATTTGCAACAATGAGCACGTGTACAGGTGTACCTAATAAAGTGGCCTCTGAGTGTAGGTGTGGCCACTTCTCTGGCTGGGAATCCTACTAGGAAAAGAATGACACATAAGCAAGAGCTGAAGTTCCTTCTCCTGAAGTGGGTGGAAAGCTAGCCCTAATAAGATGCAGGATTTTATTGGCATCTCATCTCATTGACACCCTTGCTTTGACAAACATTGGTTTCTATTCACTCCTGCTGATAACGCCCTTCCAATTGTCCACACTCCTCTCCTCATGTATTTCTAATTACAGAAAATGACAACAATAAGAAGATTTACTAACACCAAGAACTCCATGGCAGTATAGTAAAATCCCAGTAATCTGGAGATTGCGGAGGATTTTTGCTAAGTGCGTTGGGTAAATACCTTTGCAAGACTATAGAATTGAGTATCTGTATTGCTTAATGCCTGGATCAGTAGAAAACTGTGGTTCTACCTTCTGGCCCACTGCGAGACTGCCTCTGGTGTTGCCCCTTAGCCTACTGCTGTAGACATAAGACTATGTGCTGTTGCCACTGGCCTACTTGTGGACACCACTCGGCAATGTGACTTAGGTGTTTATCTCTCTCGCTGGCTTAGAACCATACCAAATATGGAAATGTTGAAACAAACTATACCCATTAGAATCAGCTATAAAGAGGGTGCGTGTACTGATTGTAAGTGGAGCTGTTGCTCTCCGTATCACGTAAATAAAGTCTCCTAAAGAATACCTGGATCTGAGAAAAGGAAATTCCCTAAAAAACTCCTGGAAATTTGATAATGATAGCAAGATTTTCTGGAATATTAAATGTTGTTCCTATTAATAATCCAACACACTTTCAATTCAGTTTCTATAAGATGTTACACATCATCATCATTATTATGTTCTGTGTCATATGACGTGGGCAATCATTGTCTTCTATCTGTCTACCGAGTGAGGGAACGTTGCCTGCGGGGAAGAACCTCTTCACACTGCTGCTCTATCCATGAACGTAATTGTTCTTGGCAAATTTTTCTACAGAAGTGGTTTGCTATTGCCTTCTTCTGGGCAGTGTCTTTACAAGATGGGTGACCTCAGCCATTAGAACAGAGACAGTCTGCCTAGTGTCAGTGGTCACATAACCAGGACTTGTGATATGCACCAGCTGCTCATATGACCATCCACCACCTGGTCCCATGGCTTCCTGTAACCCTGATCAGGAGACTAAGCAGACGCTACACCTTGTTCAAGGATGACCTGAAGGCCTTCTGAGGGAAGGAGCACCTTACACCTCCTTTGGTAGAGATGTATCTTGACCTCACCACAGTATTTTAATAAATTTTCAAGTGAATCCAGTAAGTTTAATGGGAGACACATGAGACTACAAATGCTGGAATCTGGAGCAACAGAGAAGATGCTGCAGAACTGAATTGGTGGGATAACAGCTCTGGAGTGAAAAGCACAGTCAAGGTTTCAGCTAGTGAAATTTCATCTGGGCTACTTCACGGGTTAAAGAAACCAGGGCCCAGTGAGTTGAATAGGGAAAGCATCACCTGGTGATGCAAATGCTGAAGCACTGGGAATTCAAGTGACCTGGTTACGGATGATCTGAGTTCAGTGGATTCCAGTTAATTGGGGCACCTCAGGACCAGTACATTTTGGTCCAATTAAGCAGTTGCCCCAATTAGCTGAAATTTCATGGAATTAGTTAAAAGGGAATAAAAAGATAAACTACTGTTTAACTGAATAAGAATTTATGTATTTAAATGAGATATGGAACAAATTAGAACACTGATAATACCTCTATAGTACTACAAAATGGTGTATTAGTTGCTAATGTTAATGACGAAGAGATTCATTTCCCGTTTCCTTTTGATTTAGTGTAAGTGAACAAAATCAGCGCAGACACCCAGTGCAGATAATGGACTGCCTTCACACAATGCTTTTGATGATTGCATCCTCCAATTCTTCATTTTCATTGTAACATTCGAGATGATTGTTGATACCTTCGTAATTCCTATCAAGTCAGCTCTCTTTCACTCCCGGCTGCTTCTGCATCTTCAAACCTGAATGTTTGAAATAACGGTGAGCAAAACAGTTCTGAATTGTTGAACTGATTGTTTCTCACCAACGGTCGAAGTTCAAAGTTCAAAATAAATTTATTATGAAAGTACAGATACAGTATGTCACCATATTCAACGCTGAGATTCGTTTTCTTGAGGGCACACTCAATAACACCAGAATAGAATAATAACCATCATTGAATCATTGAAAGAAATTTACAGGACCGGCATGGGCATTCAACCAGTGTGCACTAGACACGAACTGTGTAAATACAAAAAGAAAGAAATAATAATAATTATAAATAAATAAGCAATAAGTACCAAGAATGTGAGTTGATCCGTCCTTGAAAGTAAATCCATAGGTTGTGGGAACATTTCAATGATAGGGCTAGTGAAGTTGAGTGAAGTTTGGTTCAAGAGCTTGATGGTTAAGGGGTAGTGCTGTTCCTGAACCTGGTGGTGTGAGTCCTGAGGCTCCTGTACCATCTTCCTGATGGCAGCAGCGAGAAGAGAGCGTGACCATGGTGGTGGAGGTCTCTGCTTACTTTACTGATACTGTTTTCCTGCGACAATATTTCATGTACATGTGCTCAGTGGTGGGGAGGGCTTTACCCATGATGGACTGGGCTGTGCACACTAGTTTTTGTAGGACTTTCCATTCAAGGGCATTGCTGTTTCCTTACTAGACTGTGATGCAGTCAATCAATATATTCTCCACTATACATCTATAGAAAGTTATCAAAGTTTTAGATGTCATGTCAAAATCACTGCATTTTGGACACAAACGCACATAACTAGCAGTATTTAAAAACTAATTGCCCTAAACACGGAGTAATGTCTAATGGCCACACAGGTGCACATGACTGACGCCAGTTAGAAAGTGTTCAGCAACGGTCTCCTTTGCCAACTATGCAGCTGAGTGTTCCGAACGAATGAAGGAAATCCCAACAATTTTCTTGATTTAGTTTATGTTCCTTATGAGTTGTTCCAAATAAATGGCTGCCTCGATTAACTAATGGCCCAATTAACCAAATCCACTTTATGTTTATAGCCTGGCTTCATTAAAGGCTGTGAGTGACTTCTTACCTGGAGTAATTTCGGATTTATCAATGACCGTGAGCTCTGTCCTTCTTTGAGCTCATCTTCCTTCCTACTCTCACTCAATCTTGTCCTGTTCCACTCATATGCCTGCTGCCTCTCATCCCAAAGGCTTGTCATAGAGTGCTACATCACAGAAACAGGCCACTTGGCCCATCTAGTCCATCCGTGCTGACCCATCTACCTGCCTAGATGGGCCCTAGATCTTCTGCCTAGTCCCATCTACCTGCACCCAGACCATATCCCTCCAAACCTCTCCCATCCATGTACCTATCCAAACTTCCCATAAGTATTTCAATTAAGTACAATTCTTCCACTTCGTCTGGCAGCTGGTTCCACACTCATACCATTCTCGAGTGAAGATGTTTACCGATTGATGGGACCAACATTCCAACATCAGTTCACAGCTGGGACATGGAACTTGGCAGCCAAACACTGAAGAGCCCCAATGGATATTTTACACCTTGGATTTCTGGTTCACCCTCTGTCTTTGGGACCTTCTTCTGGAGAAGCAGATCACATGAAACCTTGATAGTTTGGTCAAATGTGGCCGAGACCAAAGCCCAAATCATGGTAGCTCACGATCAGCTTATAAATGGATCTTTCTATCTCCTTACATCTCTTCCTTCCCCATTGATTATAAAGTCATTGAATTATCTAGCATGGAAACAGGTTCTTCAGCCCAAGATCTCATGATGGTGGGCAACCACCCACAATACTAAACCTATTTTAGACTCCATCAATTCTTTCCAAACCGAGACACATGAGTATTTACAATGCTTGGCTAACCTGTCAACCCAACCCTGTGGATGTTGGAGAAACTGGGGCATTCAGGCACAACCCACACAGTCACAGGGAGAATGAGAAAACTCCACACAGACAGCAACTGAGGTCAGGACTGACCCTCTTAGGAAGGTTTATAAGATCATGAGGGTGGCTGGTCACAATCTTCATTGCAGGGCAGGACAGTCTAAGCCTAAGGGGCACAGGTTTAAGCTGAGAAAGGAAAGATTTAAAAATGACCTGTGAGACAAGTTTTTCACTTGAAGGGTAGTGTGTACTGTATATGAAACAAAATGCCAGAGGGAGTGCTGGAGGAGGGTACAATTGTGTGTAAAAGACAATTGGACAGTTAAGCAGATAGAAAAGATTCAGGAGGATATGAGCAAGTGGGACTAGCTGGTTTGGCCTGGACAAATTGGATTGAAGGGCAACACATACAAAATGCTGGAGGACCTTAACAGGTCAGGCAGCACTTGTGGAGGTCAATAAACAGTTGATGCTTCGGGCTGAGAACCTCATCAGGACTGATTCTGGCCCGAAATATTGATCATTTATTCCTCTTGAAAGATGCTGCCTGACATGCTGAGTTCCTCCAGCATTTTGTGCTTGTTGCTTAAGACTTCCAGCATTTGCAGAATCACTTGAGTTTTGAATTGAAGGACTTGATTCTGTATTGCATAATTCCAAGATGCAACTAATGTTTATATGTACACTAGGAATTTATCCTTCTTTTGCTGGGAGATATTGCTGAAATTAATTTATTTGGATTTTTAACTAGATGATTCACTGAGTAGATTTTCTGTCAATGGACTGTTTGATGAAAGTTACATGCCTAAACATGCTGACACGTTGAAATTGTGCACCTCTAACCTTCAAATATCTTAGTTACAACTCCTTAGTATTTTACTTCAACAATAAACTTTGGTCTAAAGCCTCCTCTTGGATGTTTCTCTCCTCTGATTCTCATATTGTGACTCCCACTAGGGTTCATTTTTTTATTGATCTTGGCACCGCTCTCTGGAATCCTCTATTTCTCATTTCTAACACCTACTTGTTGACTAGAACTTTCTCTTCACTCCTGAGGAAGAACTGTCTTTTATTTCTTCCAGGCGGCTTGTTAATCAGGACCCCAGTTAGTCTCGGTTGTGGCTCAGTCAGCAGCCTGAATTTGTTCACACTTGGAGTGTTCTGAGCAGTTTTGGGTCCCATACCTAAGAAAGGATGTGCCAGCATTGGAGAGGGCACAGAAGAGTTTCACGAGAATGATCCCAGGAACGAAAGGGTTAACACAGGAGGAGCATTTGTTAGCTCTGGGCTTGTATTCACTACAGCTTAGAAGAATAGGAGGGGATGGAAACCAATTGAATATTGAAATATCTAGATAAAATGGATGTGGACAGGATGTTTCCTATAGTGGGAGAGTCCAGGACCAGAGGGCATAGCCTCAGAATACAAAGGTGTCCCTTTAGAAGAAAGATGAGAGGGATGTTATTTAACCAGAGGGTGATGAATCTGTGGAACCTGTGGAACCCATTGCTGCTTTGGTTGTTTATTCTTTTCCATAGATGCTGCCTGGCCTGCTAAGTTCCTTCAGCATTTAGTGTGTGTTGCTTGGATTTCCAGCATCTGCAGATTTTCTCTTGTTTGTGAACCCATTGCCACTGACGGCTGTGGAGGCCAAGTCATTGGGTATATTTAAAGTGGATAAGTTCTTGTGAGGGTGTCAAAGGATACGGGGAGCAGGCAGGAGATTGGGGTTGGGAAGGATAACAAATCAGCCAAGATCAAATGGCAGAGAAGAGTCAATGGGCTGAATGGCCTACTTCTTCTCCTATGTCTTATGGTCTAATGGTCTTATGGTATTCCGTCCCCACAGACCTGAGCTTAGTAGTCTGGACTGTCACTTCTGTGCAATGCTGAGACAGGGCTGCGTTGTCCAAGGTGCAAACTTCTGGATGAGACACCAAGCTGCTGCCTCAGATGGATGTAAAAGATTCCCTGAAACTCTTTCAAGGAAGAACCAGGATGTTACCTATGGCATCATCAGTCCTTCAATCAATATTAGTAAGATAGATAGTCTTGCCATTATCACTGTGCTCAGCATGGGAGTTCGCTCTGCGGAGGTTGGTTCTAAGTTCAAAGTAAATTTATTATCAAAGTACCTATATGTTACCTTGTGATTCATTTTCCTTCAGGCATTTACAGGAAAGTAAAGAAATACAATAGAATTTATGAAAAACTGAACATAAGCAGCCAAAGTCTGACAAACAACCAATGAGCATAAGAAGACAAACTATGCAAACAAAAAATAATAGTGAGAACGTCAGTTGTAAAGAATTTCTATTTCTTTAATTTCTGGTAATAACTCTCCACTTCTCACTTTTTCCATTCCCCATTCTGGTCACTCAGAATTAAGAAGGCGATCCTTAGGAGGGTTAATGGCGCCTAACAGTGACTCCTTTGCTTGTATCTTCAGAAACAGCTCTATTTCCATCTTTAATATCTCTATTTTTCCCTTTCAGGGTTCTTTTGAAGACCCTGACCTGGAGTTACATGTTGACTACAGTTCTTTGCGTGAATGGGACCCGCTCTCGGGGTTTCACAATTGGCCGTTGTTCGGCACGCCAAAAACTCAGCCTAAGAGTTCGGCTGGATTTCGGAAGGCTAGGATCTCCTGGCTCTGGTGACGGGCGGATCGAGGGTCGGTGTCATGACAGGAGACCCGTGTGTCGTCGGGGGAGTCAGGATGTCTGCTGTGTGCCTGGAGACCCAGGCTCTAGGCGATCTTCAGGCACAGAGCTCAAAAAATGTGACGTAATGAACTTTTAACATCATAAGGCAGCAAGTTGTTTGTTATGTCTCCCTGCTCCCTGGGAAAATGGAGACACCTCTTTCTCCCTTATTAGGGAGAGAGAGAACTTACGGTCTGTAGAACATGGTGGCACGTGAAGTATTTTGGGTGACTGCAAGTCTGTGTCTTTGCTATTGCTTTGCTCACGCTTGAGTGATCGGTGGCATTGCCGATGCATGCTTTGTTTGCTGGTGGGGGGAGAGGGGATTGTTGCTCGCTGCTGCTTATGTGGGGAGGAGGGAGACTTTGGGGTTCTAACATTTAACTGTCATTCATTCTTTGGGGTACTGCTCTGTTTTTGTGGATGATTGTGAAGAAAAAGGATTTCAGGATGTATATTGTATACATTTCTCTGACATTAACTTGTACCTTTGAATCTTTGAACCTTTGAACCCTCACCTGCCCATCACCCCCCTCTGGTTCCCCACCTCTTCCCCTTTCTTCTATGTCCACTGACCTCTTATAACAGATTCCTTCTTCAGCCCTTTAACTCTTCCACCTATCACCTCCCAGCTCTTGTTTCATTCCCCATACCCCACCCACCTACCTTCCCCTGGCTTGGACTCACCTATCAACTGCTAGTATGGACTCCCTCCCCTCACCCCACCTTCTTATTCTTTCTTCCTTTCCAGTCCTGATGAAAGGTCTCAGCCTGAAATATTAACTGTTTCTTCCCATTCACATATTACCTGACTTGCTGAGTTCCTCTAGCATTTTGTGTGTGTTGGTGACGATTTCCAGCATCTTCAGAATCCATTGTGCGTAGAAATGTATATCTCCTTTTTCTTTCCTTCTTTAATAAGACATCTTAGAAAGTTCTCTCCTGTAGAAATACAGCGTCAACTCACAGTACTGTAATGGGAAGAGGAGGAAGTCATTCATATCCAAGGCTGGAGTGATTGGATCTTGTTCATCATTTCACTTATGCTGACTTTTAACCAACTAAGGTTAAATCTCCAGATGTTTAGAAACTTGAAGACATGTTTAAAGCACTTTTTTTTTTGATTGCGTAACCTTTTGCTGCTTCAGGCCTGACAGCTTGATAGTTATGTATTCCGTAATTACAACTTAATAGCATGCTTTCATCTGCATTATTTGTGTCTTTCAGTCTTTCAAGATGTGGTTTGCATTCTCTTTGAAATCTCCCTGTGAACTGAAGCAAGTCCAATTCTGTATGGAGGACTCCTAATAACTTGAAGTATCATAATTGATTGCTTAACCACCTCCAGTCATTGGCTGTGTTAGCTGGCCAGCAGTGTAGCGGCGTCAGTACTGGACTCTGAGGCAAGTGGTCCTGGGTTCGAATCCAGCCGGCTCTTTGTATGCATTCCATTTGTGCTGGGTTGAGTGTCGAGCTAGCAACTTGGCCTTGTAAAATAGACAACAACTAATGAATTGTTGTCCAATCTGCCATAAGGAAAAGAGAAAAAAGAACCGGCAGTATAGAGCAGGTTCCCAAACTTTTTTATGGCATGGACCCTTCTTTCCAAACTAATGCTTCTACACCTCCTTCCTGATGGTATTGGTCAACGAGATTGTGGAATGAGTGGCAGGGATCCTCAACAATGCTTTGAGCCTTTCGTACACAATGGTCCTGCTAAATGTCACAAATAGTGGGGGAAGAAGACACCAGTGATCCACTCGACAGATTTTACTATCCTCTGTACAGTCTTGCAGTCAGATGCCTTGCAGTTTCCATACCACATAATGATGTAGCCGGACAGGATATTCTCAATGGTGCTCCTGCAGCAAGTTATTAGATTGGAGGCAGGGAGCCACGCACAGCTCAGTCTCCTCAGAAAGTGTAGGTGCTGCTCTGCCTTCTTGGCTAATGAGGAGGTGTTTTGCGACCAGGTTAGATTGTGCACACTGAGGAAATCTGTGTTCTTCGCTCTCTCCACAGCTGAACCAATGATGTGCAATGGAGGTAGATCGAATTGTGCCTTCCTGAAGTCCACAGTCATCTCTTTTGTCTTGTTTACGATGAGACTTAGGTTGTTGTTCTCACACCATTTGACAAGGCTCTCTACTTCCTCTCTGTATGCTGACTCATCATTGTTGCTGATGAGGCCAGACACAGTGAACTTGATGATGTGGTTTGAGCTGGACCTGGTAGTGCTAAGAGATGACAGGTGGAAAAGTTAAAGGGCTGAAGAGGAAGGAATCTGATAGGAGAAGAGAGTGGACCATGAGGAAAAGGGAACAAGGAGGGGCACCAGAGGGAGGTCATGGCTGACTTCTACAGTTCCTCAGCACCATTTTCCTACATGATCCGACATCCACTGGTTCTCTTAAAAATCAGAAATCTGTTGAACACTGTTTTGAATGAGCTTAGACGGCCTCTATTGCCTTTTTGGGATAGAGAAATCCACAGTTTATACCAATTAAACCATGGCGTTGACATTGGCACTGAATGTAGCTAATTTCCTGCTCACACATAGTGTAGGCATCATCTTAGGTTTTCCTGCTGGAATTTCTAGGTGACATTAGAAGTGTGCAACAATGCCATATGCCAAACAGCAAAGATATACGCAGTGGCCACTTTATTAGGTACAGCTCTACACCTGCTTGTTAATGCAAATATCTGATCAGCCAAACATGTGGTAGCAACATGAAAGCATGCAGATATGATCAATAGGTTCCATTATTGTTCAGATCAAATATCAGAATGGGGATGAAATGTGATCCAAATGACTTTGACTGTAGAAAGATTATTGGTGCCAGATGGGGTGGTTTGAGTATCTCAGAAACTGTGGATCTCCTGGGATTTTCACGCCAAACAGTCTCTAGAGTTGACGGAGAAAGGTGTGAACAAACAAAAGGAAAACATTCTGTGAGTGGCGGTTCTGTGGACGAAAACACCCACTGATGAGAGAGGTCAAAGGAGAATTGCCAGATTGGTTCAAGCTGTTAGGAAGGCAGCAGTGATTCAAATAACCATGCATTACAGCAGTGATGTGCAGAAGAAACATCTCTGAACGCACAACATGTCAACAGTTGAAGTGGATGGGCTACAGCAGCAGAAAACAAAATCGGGATCCACTCCCGTACCTAATAAAGTGGCCACTGGGAGTATCGTCTCCTGTAATCAGAGATTTTCTCAGCTCACTCAAAATTCATTAGTTTTGCCTACATACAGTACATATCACTTGGCTACACAGCTTGGAGTCGATTTTATAATCATTCCAGTTAATTCCACATCAATTCTGAGCTGCGTTAACTGCAAAAAAAGAAGAAACAGAATGCCTGCTTGTTTACCATCACCTCTGCTTTCCATTACCAAGACAATTTTCAACCCTGTGAACTAAATTGGCATTTAATTCACACACCTTTGCGAGCAAAAAGACGTGGATATTTCTCAAATTTATTGTAAAAGTCAACACGCCTGGCAATTCCAGCTCCCTTTTTGAAGGATTCACACGATAAATAAAGATGCAGAAAGCCATTTAGCACATCTTAACTCATCCATGCAGAAGCTAACACCTTTAGTTTCCTGATTCCAATCTTGAAATGAGGTTATAATGAGGTTCAGGTTACTGAGAGTTTCAATTGAATGTTGATAGTGTCTTGAAAATGTTCTTCAATTTATTCTGTCTGACTAATGTAGGACTAATTGAACTATACTTTTATGATTAATTTTGCAATATGATGCTTAATGAGTAATAACACAAAGATATTCTTTTTCTTCCAATGGTAGAATACAATGAATCCAACAGTGTTGAGATTTCCATTTGGGGTCAAACTTTTGGATATAGATTTACAAAATCTTTTAACATCCAGTTGACAAGAATCATATGGGTCATTGGATAGAATGTAGAAGAAGACAGCACAAGAACAGACCATTTGGCCCTCAATGTTGTGCCGTACCAGCTAAAAAGCAAATAAAAAACAGCAAACACTAATCCCTCCTACCTACTCCATGTCCGTATCCCTTCATGCTTCTCATACCCACGTGCCTATCCAAACATCCCTTAAAAGCCTCTAACGTATTTGCCTCTACCGTCATACCAGGCAGCGCATTCCAGGCATCTACCACTGAGTAAAAACTTACCCCTCATATCCCCTTTGATCCTACCTTCTCTCACCTTCAACGCATGCCCTCCGGTATTAGACATTTCAACCCTGGGAAGCAAATACCCTCAGTCCACTCTATTTATGCCTCTCAAAATCTTGCAATCCCTTCCCTCAGATCTCCCCTCAGCCTCCGACACACCAGAGAAAACAACCCAAGTCTATCCAGCCTCTTGTGATAGCACATGCCCTCTAAACCAGGCGGCATCCTGGTAAACCTCTTCTGCACCCTCTCCAAAGCCTTCTGAACATCCTGGTGAACCAGTTACTGTGCAAGAGTTAGTAAATCTTATATAAATCTTATATTATCCTCACTTGAGGCTAGAATAGGGCTGAACCCCACAAAACTTTTGTGGAGGTATTTATTTATTGAGGTACAGCGCGAAATAGGCCTTTTCGGCCCTTTGAACCGTACAGCAAGCAACCTCTGATTTAACCCTAGCCTAGTCACGTGGCAATTTATAATGACCAATTAACCTCTCAATCGGTATATCTTTGAACTGTGGGAGGAAGCCAGAACACCCAGAGGAAACTCACGTGGTCACAAGAAAAATGTACAAACTCCTTACTGTCGGTGGCAGGAATTGATTCTGGGCCGCTGGTACTGTAAAGTGTTGTGCTAACCACTATGCTAACATTCTGCTCCGTAAGTCCTGAGGAAATCCTCCAGTGTGCTGTGGGCCTCGATCATCGAAAGGCTTGTCATATGAGGAGTATTTGATGGCTCTGGGTCTGTGCTTACTGGAATTCAGAAGAATG
Organism: Mobula hypostoma; assembly: GCF_963921235.1. Classification (NCBI taxonomy): domain Eukaryota; kingdom Metazoa; phylum Chordata; class Chondrichthyes; order Myliobatiformes; family Myliobatidae; genus Mobula; species Mobula hypostoma. The sequence continues at coordinate 147,298,943 of NC_086104.1, read as the reverse complement.
AAGGATGACCTCATTGAAACCTTTCGAATGTTGAAAGGCCTCGATAGAGTGGATGTGAAGAGGATGTATCCTCCAGTGGGGGAGTTAAAAACCAGAGGACACAGTGTCAGAATAGAGGGGCATGCTCTTCAAATGGAGATGAGGAGGAATTTCTGCAGCCAGAGAGTAGCTAATCTGTAGGATTTTTTGCCACAGTCAGTTGTGGAGGCCAAATCTTTATGTATTTTTAAGGGAGAGGTTGATAGGTTCTTTAGTTGTTAAGATGTGAAGGGATATAGGGAGAAGGCAAGATATTGGGGCTGAGAAGGATAGTGAATCAGCCATGATGAAATGGCGGAGCAGCGTCAATGGGCCAATTGGCCTAATTCTGCTTCTATTTCTTATGGTCCAAATAGATTTATGGAGAGTTACTGCATAGAAACTGGACAAATGGCTAACTGAGTCCATGCCAACCATTGAGTACCCAGAAACTAATCACATTTTAGGTTCTCCACATATCCCCTTAATTCAGCCTTTCATGTGTTATTAAAACATTCTGATAGATTCAGTATTTGTATTAAGATCAAAGAAATTGATGCTAAAAGTCAACTGCATAGATAAGTTATTTAAAAAAAAAGCAAAGTTGGATTGATCTCTATAAATGGAGTTTCCAGCTGTGTGTGAATGTTTCATTTCAAAAGCTGCCAAGAATCTTCCTGATTGAGTGGTTGTATTATGTGGAGATTTCTATTGAAATACTCTCTGATGAGATACATTTATTTGTACCATGGCTTCATAGAAATGGGTTTTGCAGTATTCTTTTGTCCCGCAAATGCATCTAAACATTAATCAGTTCCTGTTCAGATCAAGCTCACCTTATAAAAATTGATTTAAGAAGAACTCAGTGAGTCTCATTTACGTGACACTTGAATCTTATGAAGTTTCCTGAGCACCTTGACGGACTGCAAATGAAAGCCCTCAATCCAAAGAAAGCGATGTCGTGACAGGGTAGCAGGCATTATTATCTTAAAGGAGAAGGGGAATGGCGATGATAAATTGGGAAGGGAATTCCAGGGTTGAGAGGATAGATATCTCATGAGGCTGTGTGATTTTAGAGGAGAGGAGAAAGAGGGGTAAACTGGTGAGTTGGAAGTCATAGCACCATAGAAATTTCTTGGTCCACTGAGTTCATGTTGACCATCAAGCACCCACTGCAGCCTACCTGATGCTCATCCCGTATTATTCTCCCAGCATTCCTATCAACTCCCTCCAGATTTTACTACTTACCCACTAGGGGCTAATTGCGGTGCCCAATTAACCTATCAAACCACAGGAGTCTGGGAAGTGGGGGGAAACTAAAGCATCCAGGGACAACCCACATGGCCACAGGGAGAATGTACAAACTTAACACAGACAGCCATCATTGGGCAGGATTAAATTTTGTTGCATAATTGCTTTGTCCTAAACATAAGATATTCTCCAGATGCTAGAAATCCAGAAAAATACACACAAAATTCTGGAAGGATTCAGCAAGTCAGGCAGCATCTGTGGATTAGATTAGATTAGATTAGATTGTGAGGATACGCAGTCCTCTTTTATTGTCATTTAGTAATGCACGCATTAAGAATAATATCACAGAAACACATGACAAACCGACTGAAAAACTGACAAGAACCACATAATTTTAATTTATAGTTACAACAGTGCAAAACAGTACCGTAATTTGATAAGAACAGACCATGGGCATGGTAAAAAATCTCGAAGTCTCTCGAAAGTCCCATCATCTCACGCAGATGGTAAACCTCCAGCGCCGCAAACTTGCCGATGCAGCATCCTGGAAGCATCCGACCACAGTCCGACTCCGAGTCCGTCCGAAAACTCCGAGCCTCCGACCAACTCTCCGACACCGAGCACCGAGCACCAAGCACCATCTCTGCCGAGTGCTTCGACCCCGGCCCTGGCAACAGGCAATAGGCAAAGCTGAGGATTTGGGGCCTTCCCCTCTGGAGATTCTCGATCGCACAGTAGCAGCGGCAGCGAAGTGGGCATTTCAGAAGTTTCTCCAGGTGTTCCTCCGTGCTTCTCACAGCTGTCTCCATCAAATCAGGATTGTGCATGGCCCCCTAGTTAACACATACGATATCATTCAGAACGGCCACTCGTGCTGTGTCGCGCCACCATCTTCTCCTCCCTCCTAGCCTTCCTATGGAAGGGAATAAACAGTTAATGTTTTGGGCCCAGATCCTGTAAGGTAATGTAATTGGTGGAAGTGTATAGAATTCACAACTACTGACATTGGGTTGGGGTTCACTTTAAGAGGCAGTTGGTGAGGTAATTGTACAAAGGACTTTTACCACACTTTGTGTTCAGTCTTCTGGCTATGACGTTTTTCTAAACAGAAAATGCCTCCACCAATTTCTTTATGAAACCCTACAACCCTTCAATAAGGCTGGATAGGAAGAGGGAAGAACACAATACAAGAAGGTGAAGGTAGGGGAAGGAGTACACACTAAAAGGAGAAGGAGGTAGTTGGGTGGGGGAGTGAGGATGAAGTAAGGAGACAATAGTTGGAAAAGATTGGCTGAAGAAGAAGGAATCTGATAGGAGAGGACAGTGGACCATGGGAGAAAGAGAAGGAGGAGGGACACCTGAGGTAGGTGATGGGCAGGTGAGGAGAAGAAAGGAGTAAGAGGGGAGTCAGAATAGGGAATAGAAAAGGAGAGAAGGGGCAGGGGTAGAAATTACCAGAAGTTAGCTTCATTTCTGAGGAGTTTTAGGACTGGAGTGGCGGGTGTTCTGCAGAGTTAGTGGTGTGTCCTTGAGGGTTTAAATATAAGAAAAAATGGATTTTAAGGTGTTATAATAAATGATAGAAAGTAGATATTAAACCTTTTTTTTGAGATGAAGTAGTGCTAAATGCTATGAGATCTATTTAACACTGTTGTAATTGTTGGCCGCAGGATAAAATTCTCCAGGGTGCTGCACTGTTCATGTGCCTTAATTCAATAACTTTCACTTGAAAGCAACACCTCTCCACTGCCCAATGATATGCAGTGCCCTTTGCCTCCTGCAGTCTGGGTTCAGCTGATGGTTGATGGGTCCATTATCAGGTCCTTTGAAATGTCAGGATCAAAAACATCTTGCAGACCTTCTTAGTACCCAGGAGACATTTAAATACACAGCAGAAGATGTTCGCGATTTGACATTCGCAGTAACTGACGTGAAGAGACTGTACCTTGTCAGCTGCCTTCGTTATTTTTTAAAAGTTTGTCACGATCATTCCAGATGCACTTTTAAATTTTTTATGGTAGCCGTCCTTCCTCAAGTTTCTGTAAGACCACGAGACAAGGAGAAGAATTAGTCCATTCTGTCCATTGAGTCAAAGCAGTCATTCCATCATAGCTGATTTATATTCCCTCTCAACCCCATTTTCCTGGATTCTCCCTGCAACCTTTAATGCTCTTACTAATCAGGAAAGTATCTACATCTGCTTTAAATACTGTATACCAAATGACTTGGCCTCCACAGCCATATGTGGCATTGAATTCCACAGATTCAGAAACGTCTGGCTAAAGAAATTCCTCTTTATCCCTGTTCTAAAGGGACGTCCTTGAACTCTGAGTCTGTGCTGTCTGGTCCTAGACTATCCCACAATTGGAAACTTCCTCTTCATGTCCGCTCTGTCTAGGCCTTAGAATATTCGACAGGTTTCGATGAAGTCCCCTCCTCATTCTTCTGAAGTCCGATGAGTATAGGCCCAGAGCCATCAAGTGCTCCTCATATGTTAACCTTTCATTCTTGGGATTGTTCTCATAAACATCTTCTGGTCCCTCTTCAACGCCAGCACATCTTTTCTTAGATGTAGGGCCCAAAACTACTCACAATACTGCAAATGCAGTGTGATCAATACATTCTAAAGCCTCAGCATTGCATCATTTTGTGTTTTCTCCCTTGTCTGTACTTCTGAAAGCATTCTTCTAGTGTTGTCTTGACACTAAGTGGCTCTGTCACACCTGCCACGTGCTGAGATCCTACAACACGATTTGGCAGTTATTTGCTTGTGTAAGACATTATGAAGCTGTGTTACAGAACAGCAAGGAATATTGGTGCTTGAGCTGGTTTAGACAATGTATCTGTCTCCCTGAGAGAAAGATTGGCATTGGTTTACCCACACACAAAGGATTTCTTTCCAAAAGAACATCGACTGTTCGGAATGTGAGGAACTTGGGAGAATGACTAACCAGGACATCTGTGGGTTGAAATCGGTGATTTTTGCCCAATCATCAAGCTCTCCACCACTGAGGTGTTTCCTCACCTCCTACCAACTGTATAACTGGACCAGTTACTGAATGTCCAGTCTTTGATTATATCTAGTGGAGATATCATCCAAATGGATATTAAAAGCTGTATGAGTGGATACATGTCTTCTACACCAGGGCAAAATGAAAAGAGAGAGACAGAAAACATCAGAATATCCCAAAGTACTTTATGACAATGGGATATATGGATATTTAGATGCCATCAATATGTAGGACATACATCAACTTTGCAATGATAGGTTTTGATTTAAGATGACAATGGTGAAGCTCAGCAAACTACTTATTGGCAGCAAACAAAAAAAAAGTTTATTAATAGAACATTTTTCTGGTATGCAATCACTGCAAACAATAACCTAATAATAATTAATTATTAATAATTATATAATAATAAAAGACCAACAAATTCAAGATGATAAATGTAGAAAGTGCTGAGAAAAAACAGAAACAATCCAATACATTACAGGACCCTGTAGCAGTTTAACACAATTTGATTACTTACACAGGTACAATCAAGTGGTAAACATTATTCATCAAAATCTTGGTATAATTTTTTTTTTGTAAGCCATACTCTGCCAGAGCCTTGGCAACCACTTTTCAAGTGGTTGTCTTGGAGGAAATATTCTGTGAGTGGTTCCCCCACGTCCTTCCCACAGCGCAATTTTTTTTTCAAGGCCGAGTTGCGAGTTCGACACTTAACACAGCACGGACGGACAGCATGCCCGGGAGCGGCCTGACTGGATTCGAGCTCGGGAACCTTCGCTCCGGAGTCCAGTGCTAATGTCACTGTGCCACCAGCCGGGTTTGGTTTAAAATACAAACTCATAAATGAAATCACACATTCCTTTAAGTAGAAGCCTGATCCAGTTTTAGAGTTAGAACACCACAAATTATATTATGACCAATCAGTTATTATGGATAGGGCAATCCATAGTAACTGTCTGGATATTATAACACAGGATAAACTTACTTAATAGATATAGCTAATCTGAACACACATAACATACAGAAATGAATAAGTGAAAAATATCGGAAACATGCGGAATTAAAATAGGAAATTGAAGACTTTGGAACATGAACAAGGTAAGCACTGTCCTGATAGCAACAGCTACAACTGGTGTTATGCCAAAGGCCCAACACAATAGCATTAAACAATTAGGGCTACAGGGTAACACTCACAACACGCTGGAGGAACTCAGCAGGTGGGGCAGCATCCGTGGAAAAGATCGTCGATTTTTCGGGCTGGAACCCTTCGTCAGGACTGTAGGGGGAAGGGGCGGAGGCCCTATAAAGAAGGTGGGGGGAAGGTGGGAAGGAGAAGGCTGGTAGGTTCCAGGTGAAAAACCAGTAAGGGGAAAGATAAAGGGGTGGGGGAAGGGAGGCAGGGAGGTGATAGGCAGGAATGGTGAAGAAAGAATAGGGGAAAACACAATGGGTAGTAGAAACCAGCCTTTGATCCCAGCATCTGCAGATTATTTTGTGTTTAGGGCTACAGGGTAATATCTGTGTAAATCTTCAGAAAGTCACAATACTAAACACCACTAAGATAGTCTGAAAGTTCTTTGTAATTGACAAATGAGCATGCTTCGCTATGTCAACGTCTCAGGTTTTACCAGCTTGAGCTGAGAAAAAAATAATTATTAGTTATTATTGATTAATAATTAATAATAATAAGTCATGAAAGAATGGTGGAGCCATCTCGCTGGACTAAATGCTTAATTCTGTTCATATGTGTTATAACTGTACTTAAATACCAATGGTGCAATGCTTGGCCTCATTGGAGTTGGTGTACATGATGCCTTGTTATCCTTGGATGAAGTTTGAACCCACAATAATCCACCTCTCTGTTCGCAGCTGAAGAAAGCTGGCAGGAGACACTGAGTGGAGTACTAAGGCACTGAAAGCACTGAAAGTGGTAGGCCCAATGGAGAAACTGACTATGACTTGATGTCCACCTGCCTTTGTATTGCCCCACCTGTGAGCACACTTACAAGGAGCGCTGGCACAAGGAAGCGAAATCCACTATCCGTGACCTGCATCATCCAGGCCATGCTCAAAGTTATTTTATGATCAGAATACATATATGCCACCATATACAACCCTGAGATTCATCTCTTTGCAGGCATTACAAAAAACACAATAGAATCAATGGAATGTCACATACAACAAAAATCAGCGTGTTAAAGACAACAGATTGTGTAAATACAATGAGAAAGGAAGTTAAAACTAATAATAAGTAATTAAATAAGCAATACATATTGGGCTCATAAGAAAACTTGTCTCGTTAGCCGGCTCTGCTAACAAACATGTGACTTAGCAGTGAGAAGGCTACCTTTCATAAACAATGTACATCTAGGGTTGGTATGATTTGGGGTTAAACCAAACAGGAACGTCATAGCGTTCCGATTAAAGAAACCTCAATTTGAGCGAATGCTGTGTAAATACTGCCCATGCACAATTATTGGTCGGCAAGAAATAACAGATCATACACTGTATAAAATTATAAAGGAAGTATATATACAATTTTCAGTTTTACCCAACAGTTATTAAGAGAAGGATCCTCTGAAATGATAACACCATGCTGTCTCTCCCCATCTTTGATCCTCTGATGAGGACTGGCTCATGGACCTTTGGTTTCCTCCTCCCGTCGACCGTATCAGCTCCTTGGTATTGCCGACATTGAGTGAGGGGTTGTTGTTGTGGCACCACGCAGCCAGAATTTCAGTCTCCATCCTGTATGCTGATTTGTCACCACCTTTGATTCACCCAACGATAGTGGTGTCGTCAGCAAACTTGAATATGGCATCGGAGTTGGGTTGAGCCTCACGATCAAAGGTATTAAGCAAGCAGAGCAGGGGACTAAGCACACAGCCTTGTGGTTCACCTGTGCTGATGGTGATTGTGGAGGGGGTGTTGTTACTAATCCACTGCTTCTCACTACTGCCACCAGGAAGGAGGTACGGGAGTCTTAGATCGCACACCAGCAGGTTCAAGAACTGTTATTACCCTTCAACTACCAGTCTCCAGAACCAGTGTGGATAATTTCACTTACCCCAGTTCTACAACCTTTCCTCACTTTCAAAGTCTCTACAATTCATGTTCTCAATGTTATGTATTACTTATTTATTCACCATCGTTATTATTAATTTTTTTGTAATTACACAGTTTGTCTTATTTTGCCTATTGCTTGTTTGTCTGTTTTTGTTGCTTTTCATTGATTCTGTTGTGTTTCTCTACTGTGGATGCTGCAAGAAAATGAATCTCAGGGCAGAATATGGTGACATATAATACTTTGATAATAAATGTACCTTGAAATTTACTTTGGTCTCCACAGCTGCCTGCGGCAAAGAATTCCACTCTCTGGCTAAAGAAATTCCTCCTCACCTCCATTCTAAAAGGACACCTCTCTACTCTGAGGCTATGTCAACTGTTCTGAGCCAATTGATTTATGGTATCTTTATGAAGTGCGTGAGGCAAATATTTTACTTTTCCTTTCATTTTGTCTTTCTCTGCTTACGTAGCAGTGATGAATTGTGACATTTCATAGAACATAGAACAGTACAGCATAGAGTCAGGCCATTCAGCCCCTATGTTATGCTAAACCAGCTAAAAAAAAAATTATCAACCACCCCAAAAAAAACTAACCCTCCAACCTACACAATGTCCGTATCCCTCCATCTTCCTCACATTCATGTGCCTACCTGAATGCCTCTTAAAAGCGTCTAAGGTATTTGCCTCTATCACCATGCCAGGCAGTGCATTACAGGCATCCACCACTCTCTGAGCAAAAAACTTACTCCTCACATCCCCTTTGAACCTACCCCCTCTCACTTTCAATGCATGCCCTCTGATATTAGACATTTCAACCCTATTAGACATTAGATACTACCTGTCTGCTCTATTATGCCCCTCCTAATCATATAAACCTCTATCTAATCTCCCCCAGGCCTCCACTGCTGCAAAGAAAATAGCACAGGTCTGTCCAGCCTCCAGTGAGAGCACATGTACTCAAGACCAGTCATCATCCTGGTAAACCTCTCCTGCACCCTCTTCAAAGCCTCAACATCCTTCCTGTAGTGGGGCATCCAGAATTGTTTGCAATACTCCAGATGGGGGCTTAAACAGAGTTTTACAAAGTTGCAACATAACCTCTTGACCTTTCAACTCAATACCCCTTGACTAATAAAAGCAAGTATTCCATGAGCCTTCCTAAGCACCCCGTCGACCTGTGGAGCCACTTTCATGGAGTTAGATTTTGGACTCCAAGCTCTCTCTGCTCAGCAATACTGTTTAAGTGTCTTAAAGAACATCATCTCTGCCGTGTCTTCTTTTACCTGGGCCAAAGCCTTATGAGTCATCACTGTTACTGAGGCTATGTTAACCTCATTTTTAATGGGGGCAAGGGCAAGAGTTGCACATCTGAGTGAACTCCACGTGGTAGAGCTACTAAATAAATTACTCATTTGCTCTGACTTACATAAAGATAGAGGTGACTTCACAAAGCTGTAAAATTGTTACTTTAACCTCCTTTTCGGGTTTTATTTGAGAGGAGGAGGAAGTCCTTAGAGTGGTCAATGAAATGATAGATTCATGCAGTTTGGCATAAGACATAGCTGATATTTTTAAATCCCATTCTCCCACCTAGTAACCCTTGTATTGATCACCAATCTATCAGTGTCTGCTTTAAACACAACTAGTAATTTGACCTCCACAGCACTTTGTGGCAATGAATTCTACAGATTCACCACCTTTAGGCTGAAGACACTCTTCATCATCTCACTTTTAAAGGGGCGTCTCTTTATTTTGAGGCTGTTCCCTTGAATTTTAGACTATCCTACTGATAGAAACATCCTAGCTACATCGACTCCATCTAGGCCTTTCAGTATCCCCTGCATCCTTCTGAACGTGATGCTGACCTATTTACACAAATGCTGCACTAATCCTGTGTTATTCTCCCCACATTCCCATCAACTCCCACCACTCACCTGCACACTAGGGGAAACTTACTGCAGCCAATTAACCTACCAACCTGTACATCTAGTGGATGTGGGAGGGATCCATTGCAGTCAAAAAGGGAGAACATGCAAACTCCACACAGACAGTACCGCCAGTCAGGATTGAAGTTGGGTGGCTGCATCTGCGCAGTTGCAGCTCTATTACCCCGCAGTAATGTTTCTTGACTTCAAAGCATTAAACTAATTCAAGGGAAGACGTGGGGATCCGAAATGCAGGTCTATCTTTGAGTTTGCTTTAAGTGAGGTGATAAACGAGCTATCGTGATGACTCATGCAACAAATTTATACAAAAACCCATAATGAATTATGTTAAATGAACAAAAATTTTTAATCAACAAATATTTACAAGATCACTCAAATATTAAATACACAACACTCCTCCCTGCTTAGCTATAATGTAGAATGCATCTCACCTATGTACACAGTATACTATATAATACAACTACCATATAGGCATTTACAGCAAAGTAAATTTTTAAATTCTCCCATTCAGGCTAAACATTTCATCGCTGAGGAGGATTTCATATTCTTCTGGGATAACGTCTTTCCTGACCACCCTGCTGAGCAGGTGTGACTTATCCCAACCTCGCTGCTAATGTTACTTCAACACATTAAACTAAGTCAAAGAAGGGTACGGGAGTCCGAAATGCAGGTTTAACTTTGAGTTTACTTTAAGTGATGCATGCATGTGTCATGTGGTCATGTGATGGTGGATGCAATTCACACGTTTATACAACAGCCTGTAATGAGCTATTTTAAATAAACAAGAATGCCTAATCAGCAACATATTTACAAGATTACTCAAATATTACTTAAAAATGATGTCATATCTGTTAAATAGGGGCCGTGGACAATTTCTGATTTGATGGAGATAGATGTGAAAGCACAGAGGAACACCTGGAGAAATTTCTGAAATGCCCCTCCGCTGCTGTTGTTACTGTGTGGTCGGGAATCTTTCGGAGGGTAGGCCTCAAAATCCCCGGCCTTGCCTGCTTTTGGTGACCGAGAAAGAGGTCGAATCGCTCGGACAGAGATGTCGCTCAGTACTCGGTGTCGGAGAGCTGATCAGAGCTCGAAGTTTTCGGATGACTCAGAGTCGGATTGTGGTCGGCATGGCAGGGAGAGTTTTTCTTCCCTCTCCCGTCTGTGTGAGATGTGGGACATTTGAGAAACTTTGAACTTTACTGTGCTCATGGACTTCTTCATCAAGTATGGTATTGTTGCACTGTTGTAACTATATGTTATAATTATGTGGTTTTGTCAGTTTTTTCAGTCTTGGTCTGTCCTGTGTTTTGTGATATCACACCGGAGGAAATAATGTATCATTTCTTAATGCATGCATTACTAAATGACAATAGAAGGGGACTACGTGTCTTCATAATCTAAAATATTGAATACACAACATTTGCATGACTGTTCTATCCTTCTCTCAGAGTGTCATGAGTCTTTGGAAATCTCTATCCTAGTCAGAGAACTCTTAAAATTTAGCTTAAGATGTTTAGCTTAACATCTTGTTTTCTAATCTGCTTGCGGTGGCATATGCTGCCTTTCTCTCAGATCAATGGTTGAATTTAATGTCAGAGAATGTTTGCAGTATATAACCAGAAATCTTTACCCTTTACAGACATCCATGAAACAGAGAGAAAAAAAACAAAGAATGAACGACAGAAAAACGTTAGACCCCAAAGCTCCCCCTGTTCCCATGCCCAAGGAGCAGCAAAACATCAGTCCTCCACCCTCCCCCTCCTCCGCTTGTCCCAGTGAAAAGCTTCAGCCCCCCCATCACCTACCATACAAGCCCAGGAGACCATGATCAAGAGTTCATCAAACCTATTATCTGTCCTAACACTGCAACATCTCAACAGACTCTCTCTCTCTCATCATGAATTTTTGGAATTCTCTGCCATACAGAGCTGTTATTAATAAGGTGGAGGCTTTAAGCATATTCAGGATAGAGATCGATAGTCACTTAAACTGAGTGAGCATGGGGAGAGATTGGGAAAGTGGTACTAAAGTCAATATGGGATTAGACACGATTCCATGGTGAACAGGATTGAAGAGTTGATGGGCTTATTCCCAGTCTTATTTCCTACATTCTCATTTCATTTATATTTGCTGAGTGAAGAGAGTTGAAATCTCATTTTTTCCCCCAGGAAATTTCCATCATTTAAAGATGAGATTTAAGGACTTAGTCAAATCTTTCCCTTTCTCTGTCCGTAGATACTCATCATGTAAAGCCATTGTCTACTAAGCACTTTACAACCATTAATCATAATGGACAGACTGAGAGGCATGTTTTGCTGAGCATGTGGATGTGACTAGGCAGTCAATAGGAAATTATTCATCCTGTTTATTGTTTTAATCTTACTATTAATTATAAAGATTAGAAAGATAATGACAGTAAATCTCCTATAATTAACTTGGAGAGCTAGAGGCTGTGATTACGTAGACAACCTTTCATTGGTACTAACAGTCATTCCCACTAGCTCTGACCTTGTGCCCCAAGTGCAGAATGCTTGCTCTATGTGGCATATCAGCTTATCCCTAACAAAAGGCGGAAAGGAAACAATGCTTATCATTTTGGTGAGTGCTGAATTTAAACCTACTAATTACTAACTTCTTTTCTTTAGATGTACCAAGGTTTATGTAATTGCTGTGTTGATTCTCTCCCCTTCCAGCGCCACATGCACTGATTGATATGCAGTAAGAATGCAGAGCCAATGGGTTCTGGCTTCCACTCTCAGCAAACCTGAGCTCACTGAAGAATTCAAGGAAATGGGAGCAGGAGTTGGCCACTTAGCCCCTCAAGCCTGCCCTGCCATTCCATGTGAACGTCGAAACATACAGTGAAATGCGCCATTTGCATTAACAACTAACACACTTGGGGGTATGAGGCTGGCGGCCTGCAAGTGTTGTCACACATTCCGGTGCAAAGGTAGCGTGTCATAGTGCTTGGCAGAACAACACAGAACACAACAACAACAAACCACTAACAGCAGACCAAGTCCTGTTGCCCCCTCCCACCTATGCACATCCAGTACACAGTCCTCCACAGCGGGAGGAGAAGATGGCGGCGCGCTGCGCGTGCGCAACTCTCCGGTGAAAATGATATCGTATCTGTTAAATAGGGACCGTGGACAATTCTGATTTGATGGAGCATGGACGCGAAAGCACAGAGGAACATCTGGAGAAATTTCTGAAACGCCCGTTCGCTGCTGTCATTACTGTGTGGTCGTGAATCTTTCGGAGGGTAGGTCTCAAAATCCCCGGTCTTGCCTGCTTTTGGCAACCGAGAAGGCGATCGAATCGTTCGGACAGAGATGGCGCTCAGTACTCGGTGTCGGAGAGCTGATCAGAGCTCGAAGTTTTCAGATGACTCAGAGTCGGATTGTGGTCGGCATGGCAGGGAGAGTTTTCCTTCCTTCTCCCGTCTGCGTGAGATATGGGATATTTGGGAAACTTTGAACTTTACTGTGCTCACGGACTTCTTCATCAAGTTATGGTATTGTTACACTGTTTGTAACTATATGTTATAATTATGTGGTTTTGTCAGTTTTTTCAGTCTTGGTTTGTCCTGTGTTTTGTGATATCACACCGGAGGAAATAATGTATCATTTCTTAATGCAAAGGACTGCGTGTCTTCATAATCGTAATCCTAGGACAGGCCGCCTTCCTCCTCCAGCCTCCAGTGGACTCGGACTCGGATTCACAGAAATCGGGCCTTCGACTTGACCTGCCCATGTCTAAATTCCTCTTCTGCACCAGTTCACCATCGTCCTCAATTCCCTGATCTTTCTAAAACATATCTAACTCTTCTTTAAATACCCCCATTGATCCAGCCTCTGGGACACTTCAGGGGAGATTATTTCAGAGATCCACCACCCTCTGCCATAAGAGCTTCCAGTTTTAAAGGAACATCCTCTTATCTTGTAACCAGGTCCTCTCATTCAATGGTTGGCATTTGAGACTGTGAACCACTGCGGGCCTGCTGGCGAAGTTAAAAACCCTTGTAGTGTTCTCGTGCAGTGTGTTGAAACTCTGACTAAACACCAAGTTAAACCGGAGTCAATGAAGACAGAGTCATAGTAAGGTCAACCATTTACTGTTCACTCTTCCACATTAACATCGTATGGTTGATAAAAAAATACAAACATATACAGCGTCTGTTTCATTCTGGAGACCACACGCGCTCTCTTCTTTCAGCGAGTGTCTCCAGCCGCCCCGAGTAGTGGGCGAGGGGGTCCCGTCAAACCGCCATCGGGCTTGAGCCCACCCGCTTTTGAAATTGAAAAGCCGTCTTGGTTCACAGAGAGAACGCTGTCTTGAACAGCAATGCTTTCTCGACATTGTAGGTAACCACTGTTCTGTGGCTCAGTAGGAACCAGACAGTAAGAAAACCAACAGGGCACTTCGAATGATCCTGAAAATCAAATGCTGGAAATCTGGAATAAAGACAGAAAAGGCTGGAGACTCTTAGCAAGCCGGACAGTGTCTGTGTGAGAAGACTTCGTCTGTCTGTGAGAGAAGAAGAGTTGACATTCATGTCAACGTCATTTCATCGGAATGTTGGGCTTAAATCAGGTATTCCCAACCAGGGTTCCACGGAACCCTCAGTTAATGGTAGGGATCCATGGCATAATAAACATTGGGAACTTCTGGCCTAAATCATTAATTCAAAAGAAACTTCTTGATTGAAAAAGTAGTTCCTTGAATGTGATGTCACAGGTAGAATAAATGGTGAGTTAGGCATTTGACCTGCCGGTTTTCATCAGTCAGGGTACTGAGTATGTTGTTGAGATGTTATGTTGTAATTGTACATGGCAAGACCACACCATGTACAATTGCAACATAACATCCCGGCTTCATACTCAGTCATTCTTTTGGTCATCCTACTAGAGGAAAGATGCCATTAGGCTGGAAAGAGTGCAGAAAAGTTTTATGAAGCTATTGCCAGAATGTGAGAGACTGGACTCTAGGGAGTGTTTAGCCAAACTCGGACTTTATTGTTGGAGCATAGGAGACTGAGGGGTGACCTTATAGAGATGTATAAAATCATGCCTGCCTTTGTGGTGAGCCAAAGAGCGCTGTCTTCTATATTTCTTGAGCACCTGTATTTACTAATTGCTGTCTTAACTAGAGTCATTAAACCTTGGTGTTTTCTGTTTAATCTTGTCAAGTTAATTGTGACTGGCACGGGTTTTCTGTATGCTATGATTATTTAATGCAGACCCCTGTTTAGCCTTCATTGCGGGGTCCTTGTATGGAGAATGATTTGTCTTGTGGTGTTGCTCGGTCAGGCTACTAATGTCCTATTGGAATTCCTATGTATAATCTCTTGTTTCCATCCCCACACAGAAGGTTGCCATTCCTCCATACCTGGGTTCAGTCGTTGCCAGCAATCAATGTGACATTACTCAGTCTTTTTACCCAGCAGAGGAATCAAAAACTGGAGGGCATAAGTTTAAGGTGAGAGAGAAAAGATTTAATAGGAACCTGAATGAACAGTATTTTTTCACACAGAAGGTAGTGTGTATGTAGAAAGACGTGGCAGAGGAAATGGATGAAGCAGGTAGACTAACAAGATTTAAAATCATTTGGAGATGTATAGGAAATGTTTAGAGGGATATAAGTCAAACACAGGCAAAAGAGACGCAAAGATTCTGAAGATGCTAGAAATCTTGATTAAGACACACAAGATGCTGGAGGAGCTCAGCAGGTCAGGCAGCACCCATGAAGGAAAATAAACAATCAATGTTTTGGGCGGAGACCCCTCATCAGGATGGGCAAATGAGACTAGCTTAGTTGGTATCGGCGAGTTGGGCCAAAGGACTTGTCTCAATGTCATATGATTCTAAGTGGGGTTGAAACTGACAGTATGAATAAAATTCAGGAAGGGTGGACAAGTCTACAAGGGAGATGGGAAGAGGGTCATGCTCT